>NW_028270171.1:32872761-33181317 GCF_037043375.1 Chiloscyllium plagiosum
GAGTGGGAGCGGGCAGTGTGAGGGAGAGGGAGAGAGTGGGAGCAGGCAGTGTGAGGAAGAGAGAGAGTGGGAGCCGGCAGTGTGAGGGAGAGAGAGAGAGTGGGAGCGGGCAGTGTGAGGGAGCGAGAGAGTGGGAGCGGACAGTGTGAGGCAGCGAGAGAGTAGGAGCGGGCAGTGTGAGGGAGAGAGAGAGTAGGAGCGGGCAGTGTGAGGGAGAGAGAGAGAGTGGGAGCGGGCAGTGTGAGGGAGAGAGAGTAGGAGCGGGTAGTGTGAGGGAGAGAGAATGGGAGCGGGCAGTGTGAGGGAGAGAGAGAGTGGGAGCGGGCAGTATGAGGCAGAGAGAATGGGAGCCGGCAGTGTGAGGGAGAGAGAATGGGAGCCGGCAGTGTGAGGGAGAGAGAATGGGAGCCGGCAGTGTGAGGGAGAGAGAGAGTGGGAGCGGGCAGTGTGAGGGTGAGAGAATGGGAGCCGGCAGTGTGAGGGAGAGAGAGAGTGGGAGTGGGTGTGGGCTGTGTGAGGGAGAGAGAGAGTGGGAGTGGGCAGTGTGAGGGAGAGAGAGAGTGGGAGCGGGCTGTGTGAGGGAGAGAGAGTGGGAGTGGGCAGTGTGAGGGAGAGAGAGAGTGGGAGTGGGCAGTGTGAGGGAGAGAGAGTGTGGGAGCGGGCAGTGTGAGGGAGAGAGAGAGTGGGAGCGGGCAGTGTGAGGGAGAGAGAGTGGGAGCGGGCAGTGTGAGGGAGAGAGAGAGAGTGGGAGCGGGCAGTGTGAGGGAGAGAGAGAGTGGGAGCGGGCAGTGTGAGGGAGAGAGAGAGAGTGGAGCGGGCAGTGTGAGGGGCGAGAAAGTGGGAGTGGGCAGTGTGAGGGAGAGAGAGAGTGGGAGTGGGCAGTGTGAGGGAGAGAGAGAGAGAGTGGGAGCGGGCAGTGTGAGGGGCGAGAGAGTGGGAGCGGGCAGTGTAAGGGAGAGTGTGAGTGGGAGTGGTCAGTGTGAGGGAGAGAGAGATAGTGGGAGTGGGCAGTGTGAGAGAGCGAGAGAGTGGGAGCGGGCAGTGTGAGGGAGAGAGAGTGGGAGCGGGCAGTGTGAGAGAGAGAGAGGGACCCGACAGTGAGAGGGAAGCGAAAGAGTGGGATCGGGCAGTGTGAAGGAGAGAGAGAGAGAGTGGGAGCGGGCAGTGTGAAGGAGAGAGAGAGAGTGGGACCCGGCAGTGTGAGGGAGAGAGAGAGAGTGGGACCCGGCAGTGTGAGGGAGCGAGTGAGTGGGAGCCGGCAGTGTGAGCTAGAGAGAGAGAGTGGGAGTGGGCAGTGTGAGGGAGAGAGAGTGGGAGTGGGCAGTGTGAGGGAGAGAGAGAGTGGGAGCGGGCAGTGTGAGGGAGAGAGCGAGAGTGGGAGTGGGCAGTGTGAGGGAGAGAGAGAGTGGGAGTGGGCAGTGTGAGGGAGAGAGAGAGTGGGAGTGGGCAGTGTGAGGGAGAGAGAGAGTGGGAGTGGGCAGTGTGAGGGAGAGAGTGGGAGTGGGAGCGGGCAGTGTAAGGGAGAGAGAGAGTGGGAGTGGGCAGTGTGAGGGAGCGAGAGAGTGGAGCGGACAGTGTGAGGCAGCGAGAGAGTGGGAGCGGGCAAGTGAGGGAGAGAGAGAGTGGGAGTGTGCAGTGTGAGGGAGAGAGAGAGTGGGAGTGGGCAGTGTGAGGGAGAGAGAGAGTGTGGGAGCAGGCATTGTGAGGGAGAGAGAGTGGGAGCGGGCAGTGTGAGGGAGAGAGAGAGTGGGAGCGGGCAGTGTGAGGGAGAGAGAGAGTGAGAGCGGACAGTGTGAGGGAGAGAGAGAGTGGGAGCGGACAGTATGAGGGAGAGAGAGAGTGGGAGCGGACAGTATGAGGGAGAGAGAGAGTGGGAGGGGGCAGTGTGAGGGAGAGAGAGAGTAGGAGCGGGCAGTATGAGGTAGAGAGAATGGGAGCGGGCAGTGTGAGGGAGAGAGAGAGAGTGGGAGCGGGCAGTGTGAGGGAGAGAGAATGGGAGCCGGCAGTGTGAGGGAGAGAGAATGGGAGCCGGCAGTGTGAGGGAGAGAGAGTGGGAGCGGGCAGTGTGAGGGAGAGAGAGAGTGGGACGGGCAGTGTGAGGGAGAGAGAGAGTGGGTGCGGGCTGTGTGAGGGAGAGAGAGAGTGGGAGTGGGCAGTGTGAGGGAGAGAGAGAGAGTGGGAGCAGGCAGTGTGAGGAAGAGAGAGAGTGGGAGCCGGCAGTGTGAGGGAGAGAGAGAGAGTGGGAGCGGGCAGTGTGAGGGAGCGAGAGAGTGGGAGCGGACAGTGTGAGGCAGCGAGAGAGTGGGAGCGGGCAGTGTGAGGGAGAGAGAGAGTAGGAGCGGGCAGTGTGAGGGAGAGAGAGAGAGTGGGAGCGGGCAGTGTGAGGGAGAGAGAGAGTAGGAGCGGGCAGTGTGAGGGAGAGAGAATGGGAGCGGGCAGTGTGAGGGAGAGAGAGAGTGGGAGCGGGCAGTGTGAGGGAGAGAGAGAGTGGGAGCGGCAGTATGAGGCAGAGAGAATGGGAGCCGGCAGTGTGAGGGAGAGAGAATGGGAGCCGGCAGTGTGAGGGAGAGAGAGAGTGGGAGCGGGCAGTGTGAGGGTGAGAGAATGGGAGCCGGCAGTGTGAGGGAGAGAGAGAGTGGGAGTGGGTGCGGGCTGTGTGAGGGAGGGAGAGAGTGGGAGCGGGCAGTGTGAGGGAGAGAGAGAGTGGGAGCGGGCTGTGTGAGGGAGAGAGAGTGGGAGTGGGCAGTGTGAGGGAGAGAGAGAGTGGGAGTGGGCAGTGTGAGGGAGAGAGAGTGTGGGAGCGGGCAGTGTGAGGGAGAGAGAGAGTGGGAGCGGGCAGTGTGAGGGAGAGAGAGTGGGAGCGGGCAGTGTGAGGGAGAGAGAGAGAGTGGGAGCGGGCAGTGTGAGGGAGAGAGAGAGTGGGAGCGGGCAGTGTGAGGGAGAGAGAGAGAGTGGAGCGGGCAGTGTGAGGGGCGAGAAAGTGGGAGTGGGCAGTGTGAGGGAGAGAGAGAGTGGGAGTGGGCAGTGTGAGGGAGAGAGAGAGTGGGAGCGGGCAGTGTGAGGGGCGAGAGAGTGGGAGCGGGCAGTGTAAGGGAGAGTGTGAGTGGGAGTGGTCAGTGTGAGGGAGAGAGAGATAGTGGGAGTGGGCAGTGTGAGAGAGCGAGAGAGTGGGAGCGGGCAGTGTGAGGGAGAGAGAGAGTGGGAGCGGGCAGTGTGAGAGAGAGAGAGGGACCCGACAGTGAGAGGGAAGCGAGAGAGTGGGAGCGGGCAGTGTGAAGGAGAGAGAGAGAGAGTGGGAGCGGGCAGTGTGAAGGAGAGAGAGAGAGTGGGACCCGGCAGTGTGAGGGAGAGAGAGAGAGTGGGACCCGGCAGTGTGAGGGAGCGAGTGAGTGGGAGCCGGCAGTGTGAGCTAGAGAGAGAGAGTGGGAGTGGGCAGTGTGAGGGAGAGAGAGTGGGAGTGGGCAGTGTGTGGGAGAGAGAGAGTGGGAGCGGGCAGTGTGAGGGAGAGAGAGAGAGTGGGAGTGGGCAGTGTGAGGGAGAGAGAGAGTGGGAGTGGGCAGTGTGAGGGAGAGAGAGAGTGGGAGCGGGCAGTGTAAGGGAGAGAGAGAGTGGGAGTGGGCAGTGTGAGGGAGCGAGAGAGTGGAGCGGACAGTGTGAGGCAGCGAGAGAGTGGGAGCGGGCAAGTGAGGGAGAGAGAGAGTGGGAGTGTGCAGTGTGAGGGAGAGAGAGAGTGGGAGTGGGCAGTGTGAGGGAGAGAGAGAGTGTGGGAGCAGGCATTGTGAGGGAGAGAGAGTGGGAGCGGGCAGAGTGAGGGAGAGAGAGAGTGGGAGCGGACAGTGTGAGGGAGAGAGAGAGTGGGAGCGGACAGTATGAGGGAGAGAGAGAGTGGGAGCGGACAGTATGAGGGAGAGAGAGAGTGGGAGGGGGCAGTGTGAGGGAGAGAGAGAGTAGGAGCGGGCAGTATGAGGTAGAGAGAATGGGAGCGGACAGTGTGAGGGAGAGAGAGAGAGTGGGAGCGGGCAGTGTGAGGGAGAGAGAGTGGGAGCGGGCAGTGTGAGGGAGAGAGAGAGAGAGTGGGAGCGGGCAGTGTGAGGGAGAGAGAATGGGAGCCGGCAGTGTGAGGGAGAGAGAGTGGGAGCGGGCAGTGTGAGGGAGAGAGAGAGTGGGACGGGCAGTGTGAGGGAGAGAGAGAGTGGGAGTGGGCAGTGTGAGGGAGAGAGAGAGTGGGAGCGGGCTGTGTGAGGGAGAGAGAGTGGGAGTGGGCAGTGTGAGGGAGAGAGAAAGTGGGAGTGGGCAGTGTGAGGGAGAGAGAGTGTGGGAGCGGGCAGTGTGAGGGAGAGAGAGAGTGGGAGCGGGCAGTGTGAGGGAGAGAGAGTGGGAGCGGGCAGTGTGAGGGAGAGAGAGAGTGGGAGCGGGCAGTGTGAGGGAGAGAGAATGGGAGCCGGCAGTGTGAGGGAGAGTGTGAGTGGGAGTGGTCAGTGTGAGGGAGAGAGAGATAGTGGGAGTGGGCAGTGTGAGAGAGCGAGAGAGTGGGAGCGGGCAGTGTGAGGGAGAGAGTGAGAGTGGGAGCGGGCAGTGTGAGGGAGCGAGAGAGTGGGAGTGGGCAGTGTGAGGGAGAGAGAGTGGGAGCGGGCAGTGTGAGGGAGCGAGAGAGAGGGACCCGACAGTGAGAGGGAAGCGAGAGAGTGGGAGCGGGCAGTGTGAAGGAGAGAGAGAGAGAGAGTGGGAGCGGGCAGTGTGAAGGAGAGAGAGAGAGTGGGACCCGGGAGTGTGAGGGAGAGAGAGAGAGAGAGTGGGACCCGGCAGTGTGAGGGAGAGACAGAGAGAGTGGGAGCAGGCAATGTGAGGGAGCGAGAGAGAGGGAGCGGGTAGTGTGAGGGAGAGAGAGAGTGGGAGCTGGCAGTTTGAGGGAGAGAGAGTGTGGCAGCCGGCAGTGTGTGGGAGTGAGAGAGTGGGAGTGGGCAGTGTGAGGGAGAGAGAGAGAGAGTGGGAGCAGGCAGTGTGAGGAAGATAGAGGGAGCGGGCAGTGTGAGGGAGAGTGAGAGGGAGCCGGCAGTGTGAGGGAAAGAGTGAGGGAGTGGGCAGTGTGAGGGAGAGAGAGAGTGGGAGTGGGCAGTGTGAGGGAGCGAGAGAGTGGAGTGGACAGTGTGAGAGAGAGAGAGAGTGGGAGTGGGCAGTGTGAGGGAGAGAAGAGAGTGGGAGCGGGCAGTGTGAGGAAGAGAGAGAGTGTGAGCGGGCAGTGTGAGGGAGAGAGAGAGAGTGGGAGCGGGCAGTGAGAGAGAGAGAGAGACAGAGAGTGGGAGCGGGCAGTGAGAGAGAGAGACAGCGAGTGGGAGCGGACAGTGTGAGGGAGCGTGAGTGGGAGCAGGCAGTGTGAGGGAGAGAGAGTGGGAGCGGGCAGTGTGAGGGAGAGAGAGAATGGGAGCGGGCAGTGTGAGGGAGAGAGAGAGTGGGAGTGGGCAGTGTGAGAGAGAGCGCGAGAGTGGGACCGGGCAGTGTGAGGGAGCGAGAGAGTGGGAGCGGGCAGTGTGAGGGAGAGAGAGAGAGAGTGGGAGCGGGCAGTGTGAGGGAGCGAGAGAGTGGAAATGGGCAGTGTGAGGGAGAGAGAGAGGGTGGGAGCTAGCAGTGTGAGGGAGAGTTTGGGAGCGGGCAGTGTGAGGGAGAGAGAGTGGCAGCGGGCAGTGTGAGAGAGAGAGGGACACGACAGTGAGAGGGAGCGAGAGAGTTGGAGCGGGCAGTGTGAAGGAGAGAGAGAGAGAGTGGGAGTGGGCAGTGTGAGGGAGAGAGAGAGATTGGGAGCGGGCAGTGTGAGGGAGCGAGAGAGTGGTAGCGGGCATTGTGAGGGAGCGAGAGAGTGGGAGTGGGCAGTGTGAGGAAGAGAGAGAGAGTAGGAGCTAGCAGTGTGAGGGAGAGAGAGTGGGAGCGGGCAGTGTGAGGGAGAGAGAGAGAGTGGGAGCGGGCAGTGTGAGGGAGAGAGAGAGTGGAGCGGGCAGTGTGAGGGGCGAGAGAGTGGGAGTGGGCAGTGTGAGAGAGCGAGAGAGTGGGAGCGGGCAATGTGAGGGAGCGAGAGAGTGGGAGACGGCAGTGTGTGGGAGAGAGAGAGTGGGAGTGGGCAGTGTGAGGGAGAGAGAGAGAGTGGGAGCAGGCAGTGTGAGGAAGAGAGAGAGTGGGAGCCGGCAGTGTGAGGGAGAGAGAGAGAGTGGGAGCGGGCAGTGTGAGGGAGCGAGAGAGTGGGAGCGGACAGTGTGAGGCAGCGAGAGAGTGGGAGCGGGCAGTGTGAGGGAGAGAGAGAGAGTAGGAGCGGGCAGTGTGAGGGAGAGAGAGAGAGAGAGTGGGAGCGGGCAGTGTGAGGGAGCGAGAGAGTGGGAGCGGGCAGTGTGAGGGAGCGAGAGAGTGGGAGCGGGCAGAGTGAGGGAGAGAGCGAGAGTGGGAGTGGGCAGTGTGAGGGAGAGAGAGAGTGGGAGTGGGCAGTGTGAGGGAGAGAGAGAGTGGTAGTGGGCAGTGTGTGGGAGAGAGAGAGTGGGAGTGGGCAGTGTGAGGGAGAGAGTGGGAGTGGGAGCGGGCAGTGTAAGGGAGAGAGAGAGTGGGAGCGGGCAGTGTGAGGGAGCGAGAGAGTGGGAGCGGACAGTGTGAGGCAGCGAGAGAGTGGGAGCGGGCAGTGTGAGGGAGAGAGAGAGAGTAGGAGCGGGCAGTGTGAGGGAGAGAGAGAGAGAGAGTGGGAGCGGGCAGTGTGAGGGAGCGAGAGAGTGGGAGCGGGCAGTGTGAGGGAGCGAGAGAGTGGGAGCGGGCAGTGTGATGGAGGGAGAGAGAGTGGGAGCGGGCAGTGTGAGGGAGCGAGAGAGTGGGAGCGGGCAGAGTGAGGGAGAGAGAGTGGGAGTGGGCAGTGTGAGGGAGAGAGAGAGTGGGAGTGGGCAGTGTGAGGGAGAGAGAGAGAGTGGGAGCAGGCAGTGTGAGGGAGAGAGAGTGGGAGTGGGCAGTGTGAGGGAGAGTGAGAATGGGAGTGGTCAGTGTGAGGGCGAGAGAGAGAGTGGAGTGGGCAGTGTGAGGGGCGAGAGAGTGGGAGCGGGCAGTATGAGAGAGAGTGAGAGTGGTAGTGGTCAGTGTGTGGGAAAGAGAGAGAGTGGGAGTGGGCAGTGTGAGGGAGCGAGAGAGTGGGAGCGGGCAGTGTGAGGGAGCGAAAAAGTGGGAGCGGACAGTGTGAGGGAGAGAGAGAGTGGGACCCAGCAGTGAGAGGGAGCGAGAGAGTGGGAGCGGGCAGTGTGAAGGAGAGAGAGAGAGAGTGTGAGCAGACAGTGTGAGGGAGAGAAAGTAGGAGCGGACAGTGTGAGGGAGCGAGAGAGTGTGAGCGGGCACAGTGAGGGGGAGAGAGAGTGGGAGCGGGCAGTGTGAGGGAGAGAGAGAGAGAGTGTGAGCGGGCAGTGTGAGGGAGAGAGAGAGTGGGAGCGGGCAGTGAGAGAGAAAGAGAGAGTGGGAGCGGGCAGTGTGATGGAGCGAGAGTGTGGGAGCGGGCAGTGTGAGGGAGCGAGAGAGTGGGAGCGTGCAGTGTGAGGAGCGAGAGAGTGGGAGCGGGCAGTGTGAGGGAGAGTGAGAGTGGGAGTGGGCAGTGTGAGAGAGCGAGAGAGTGGGAGCAGGCAGTGTGAGGGAGAGGGAGAGTGGGAGTGGGCAGTGTGAGAGAGCGAGAGAGTGGGAGCAGGCAGTGTGAGGGAGAGGGAGAGTGGGAGCGGACTGTGTGAGGGAGAGAGAGAGTGGGACCCAGCAGTGTGAGGGAGAGAGAGAGTGGAGCGGGCAGTGTGAAGGAGAGAGAGAGTGGGAGCGGGCAGTGTGAGGGAGAGAGAGAGTGGGAGCGGGCAGTGTGAGGGAGAGAGAGTGGGAGCGGGCAGTGTGAAGGAGAGAGAGAGTGGGAGCGGGCAGTGTGAGGGAGAGAGAGAGAGTGGGAGCGGGCAGTGTGAGGGAGAGAGAGTGGCAGCGGGCAGTGTGAGAGAGAGGGACATGACAGTGAGAGGGAGCGAGAGAGTTGGAGCGTGCAGTGTGAAGGAGAGAGAGAGAGAGAGTGGGAGTGGGCAGTGTGAGGGAGAGAGAGAGATTGGGAGCAGGCAGTGTGAGGGAGCGAGAGAGTGGTAGCGGGCATTGTGAGGGAGCGAGAGAGTGGGAGTGGGCAGTGTGAGAGAGAGAGAGAGTGGGAGCTAGCAGTGTGAGGGAGAGAGAGTGGGAGCGGGCAGTGTGAGGGAGAGAGAGAGAGTGGGAGCGGGCAGAGTGAGGGAGAGAGAGAGAGTGGGAGCGGGCAGTGTGAGGGAGAGAGAGAGAGTGGGAGCGGGCAGTGTGAGGGAGAGAGAGAGAGTGGAGCGGGCAGTGTGAGAGAGCGAGAGACTGGGAGCGGGCAATGTGAGGGAGCGAGAGAGTGGGAGACGGCAGTATGTGGGAGAGAGAGAGTGGGAGTGGGCAGTGTGAGGGAGAGAGAGAGAGTGGGAGCGGGCAGTGTGAGGGCGAGAGAGAGAGAGAGTGGGAGCCGGTAGTGTGAGGGAGAGAGGGAGTGGGAGCGGGCAGTGTGAGGGAGAGAGAGAGTGGGAGTGGGCAGTGTGAGCGAGAGAGAGAATGGGAGCGGGCAGTGTGAGGGAGAGAGAGAGTGGGAGCGGGCAGTGTGAGGGAGCGAGAGAGTGGGAGCGGGCAGTGTGAGGGAGCGAGAGAGTGGGAGCGGGCAGTGTGACGGAGGGAGAGAGAGTGCGAGCGGGCAGTGTGAGGGAGCGAGAGAGTGGGAGCGGGCAGTGTGAAGCAGCGAGAGAGTGGGAGCGGGCAGAGTGACGGAGAGAGAGAGAGAGGGAGCGGGCCGTGTGAGGGGGAGAGAGTGGGAGCGGGCAATGTGAGGGAGAGTGAGAGTGGGAGTGGTCAGTGTGAGTGAGAGAGAGAGTGGGAGTGGGCAGTGTGAGGGGCGAGAGAGTGGGAGCGAGCAGTGTGAGGGCGAGAGAGAGAGTGGGAGCGGGCAGTATGAGGGAGCGAGAGAGTGGGAGTGGTCAATGTGAGGGAAAGAGAGAGAGTGGGAGTGGTCAATGTGAGGGAAAGAGAGAGAGTGTGAGCGGGCAGTGTGAGGGAGCGAGAGAGTGGGAGCAGGCAGTGTGAAGGAGAGAGAGAGAGAGAGTGTGAGCAGACAGTGTGAGGGAGAGAAAGTAGGAGCGGACAGTGTGAGGGAGCGAGAGAGTGTGAGCGGGCAGTGAGAGAGAGAGAGAGAGAGTGGGAGCGGGCAGTGAGAGAGAGAGAGAGAGAGTGGGAGCGGGCAGTGTGATGGAGCGAGAGAGTGGGAGCGGGCAGTGTGAGGGAGCGAGAGAATGGGAGCGGGCAGTGTGAGGGAGAGAGAGAGTGGGAGTGGGCAGTGTGAGGGAGCGAGAGTGGGAGCCGGCAATGTGAGGGAGAGGGAGAGTGGGAGTGGGCAGTGTGAGGTAGAGAGAGAGAATGGGAGTGGGCAGTGTGAGGGAGAGAGAGTGGGAGCGGGCAGTGTGAGGGAGAGAGATGGTGGGAGCGGGCAGTGTGAGGGGCGAGAGAGTGGGAGCGGACAGTGTGAGAGAGAGAGTGGGAGCAGGCAGTGTGAGGGAGCGAGAGAGTGGGAGCGGGCAGTGTGAGGGAGAGAGAGAGAGAGAGTGGGAGCGGGCAGTGTGAAGGAGAGAGAGAGAGTGGGACGCGGCAGTGTGAGGGAGAGAGAGAGAGTGGGACCCGGCAGTGTGAGGGAGAGACAGAGAGAGTGGGAGCAGGCAGTGTGAGGGAGAGAGAGAGTGGGAGCAGGCAGTGTGAGCGAGCGAGAGAGAGGGAGCGGGTAGTGTGAGGGAGAGAGAGAGAGAGTGGGAGCTGGCAGTTTGAGGGAGAGAGAGTGTGGGAGCGGGCAGTGTGAGGAAGAGAGAGGGAGCGGGCAGTGTGAGGGGCGAGAGAGTGGGAGCGGGCAGTGTGAGGGAGAGTGAGAGTGGGAGTGGTCAGTGTGAGGGAGCGAGAGAGTGGGAGCGGGCAGTGTGAAGGAGAGAGTGAGTGGGAGCGGACAGTGTGAGGGAGGGAAAAAGTGGGAGCGGACGGTGTGAGGGAGAGAGAGAGTGTGAGCGGGCAGTGTGAGGGAGAGAGAGAGAGTGGGAGTGGGCAGTGTGAGGGAGAGAGAGAGAGTGGGAGTGGTCAGTGTGAGGGAGAGAGAGAGAGTGGGAGTGGGCAGTGTGAGAGAGCAAGAGAGTGGGAGCGGGCAGTGTGAGGGAGAGAGAGAGTGGGAGCGGGCAGTGTGAGGGAGAGAGAGAGAGTGGGAGTGGGCAGTGTGAGGGAGAGAGAGAGAGTGGGAGTGGGCAGTGTGAGGGAGAGAGAGAGTGGGAGTGGGCAGTGTTAGGGAGAGAGAGAGAGTGGGAGCGGCCTGTGTGAGGGAGAGAGAGAGAGTGGGAGAGGGCAGTGTGAGAGAGAGAGGGACCCGACAGTGAGAGGGAGCGAGAGAGTGGGAGCGGGCAGTGTGAAGGAGAGAGAGAGAGAGAGGGAGAGTGGGAGTGGGCAGTGTGAGGGAGAGAAAGTAGGAGAGGACAGTGTGAGGGAGAGAGAGACAGTGGGACCCGGCAGTGTGAGGGAGAGAGAGTGGGACCCGGCAGTGTGAGGGAGAGACAGAGAGAGTGGGAGCGGGCAATGTGAGGGAGCGAGAGAGAGGGAGCGGGTAGTGTGAGGGAGAGAGTGGGAGCTGGCAGTTTGAGGGAGAGAGAGTGTGGGAGCCGGCAGTGTGTGGGGGTGAGAGAGTGGGAGCGGGCAGTGTGAGGAAGAGAGAGGGAGCGGACAGTGTGAGAGAGAGTGGGAGCCGGCAGAGTGAGGGAGAGAGAGAGGGAGCCGGCAGTGTGAGGGAGAGGGGGAGTGGGAGCGGTTAGGGTGAGGGAGCGAGAGAGTGGGAGCGGGCAGTGTGAGGGAGAGAGAGAGAGTGGGAGCGGGCTGTGTGAGGGAGAGAGAGAGTTGGAGCGGGCATTGTGAGGGAGATAGAGTGGGAGCGGGCAGCGTGAGGGAGAGAGAGAGTGGGAGCGGGCAGTGTGAGGGAGAGAGAGAGTGGGAGCGGGCAGTGTGAGGGAGAGAGAGAGTGGGAGCGGGCAGTGTGAGGGAGAGAGAGAGAGTGGGAGCGGGCAGTGTGAGGGAGTGAGAGAGAGTGGGAGCGGGCTGTGTGAGGGAGAGAGAGAGTGGGAGCGGGCAGTGTGAGGGAGAGAGAGAGTGGGAGCGGGCAGTGTGAGGGAGAGAGAGAGAGAGAGTGGGAGCGGGCAGTGTGAGGGAGAGAGAGAGAGTGGGAGTGGGCAGTGTGAGGGAGAGAGAGAGAGTGGGAGTGGGCAGTGTGAGAGAGCGAGAGAGTGGGAGCGGGCAGTGTGAGGGAGAGAGAGAGAGTGGGAGCGGGCAGTGTGAGAGAGAGAGAGGGACCCGACAGTGAGAGGGAGCGAGAGAGTGGGAGCGGGCAGTGTGAGGGAGAGAGAGAGAGAGTGGGAGCGGGCAGTGTGAAGGAGAGAGAGAGAGTGCGACCGGCAGTGTGAGGGAGAGAGAGAGGGTGGGACCCGGCAGTGTGAGGGAGAGATAGAGAGAGTGGGAGCAGGCAGTGTGAGGGAGAGAGAGAGAGAGGGAGTGGGTAGTGTGAGGGAGAGAGAGAGAGAGTGGGAGCTGGCAGTTTGAGGGAGAGAGAGAGAGTGGGAGCGGGCAGTGTGAGGAAGAGAGAGGGAGCGGGCAGTGTGAGGGAGAGTGAGAGGGAGCCGGCACTGTGAGGGAGAGAGAGAGAGTGGGAGCGGGCAGTGTGAGGGAAAGAGTGAGAGAGCGGGCAGTGTGATGGAGAGAGAGAGTGGGAGCGGTCAGTGTGAGGGAGAGAGAGAGTGGAGCGGGCAGTGTGAGGGAGAGAGAGAGAGTGGAGCGGGCAGTGTGAGGGAGAGTGAGAGTGGGAGTGGGCAGTGTGAGGGAGAGAGAGAGAGTGGGAGTGGGCAGTGTGAGAGAGCGTGAGAGTGGGAGCGGGCAGTGTGAAGGAGAGAGAGAGTGGGAGCGGACAGTGTGAGGGAGGGAAAAAGTGGGAGCGGACAGTGTGAGGGAGAGAGAGAGTGGGACTCGGCAGTGTGAGGGAGAGAGAGAGTGGAGCGGGCACTGTGAAGGAGAGAGAGAGTGGGAGCGGGCAGTGTGAGGGAGAGAGAGTGGGAGCGGTCAGTGTGAGGGAGAGAGAGAGTGGGAGCGGGCAGTGTGAGGGAGAGAGAGTGGGAGCGGGCACTGTGAGGGAGAGAGAGAGTGGGAGTGGGCAGTGTGAGGGAGAGAGAGTGAGAGAGTGGGAGCGGGCAGTGTGAGGGAGAGAGAGAGTGGGAGCGGATAGTGTGAGGGAGCGAGAGAGTGGGAGCGGGCAGTGTGAGGGAGCGAGTGAGTGGGAGCCGGCAGTGTGAGGGAGAGAGAGAGTGGGAGCCGGCAGTGTGAGGGAGAGAGAGAGAGAGAGAGAGAGTGGAGCAGGCAGTGTGAGGGAGAGAGAGAGTGGGAGTGGGCAGTGTGAGGGAGCGAGACAGTGGGAGCGGGCAGTGTGAGAGTGCGAGAGAGTGGGAGCGGACAGTGTGAGGGAGGGAGAGATTGGGACTCGGCAGTGCGAGGGAGCGAGAGAGTGGAGCGGGCAGTGTGAAGGAGAGAGAGTGAGAGAGTGTGAGCAGACAGTGTGAGGGAGAGAAAGTAGGAGTGGACAGTGTGAGGGAGCGAGAGAGTGTGAGCGGGCACAGTGAGGGGTAGAGAGAGTGGGAGCTGGCAGCGTGAGGGAGAGAGAGAGTGTGTGAGCGGGCAGTGTGAGGGAGAGAGAGTGGGAGCGGGCTGTGTGAGGGAGCGAGAGAGTGGGAGCGGGCAGTGTGAGTGAGTGAGAGTGTGGGAGCGGGCAGTGTGAGGGAGCGAGAGCGTGGGAGCGGGCAGTGTGAGGGAGAGAGAGAGTGGGAGTGGGCAGTGTGAGGGAGAGAGAGAGAGTGGGACCGGGCAGTGAGGGAGCGAGTGAGTGGGAGCGGGCAGTGTGAGGGAGCGAGAGTGTGGGAGCGGGCAGTGTGAGGGAGAGAGAGAGTGGGAGTGGGCAGTGTGAGGGAGAGAGAGAGAGTGGGACCGGGCAGTGAGGGAGCGAGTGAGTGGGAGCCGGCAGTGTGAGGGAGAGAGAGTGTGGGAGCGGGCAGTGTGAGGGAGAGAGAGAGTGGGAGTGGGCAGTGTGAGGGAGAGAGAGAGAGTGGGACCGGGCAGTGAGGGAGAGAGAGAGAGTGGGACCGGGCAGTGAGGGAGCGAGTGAGTGGGAGCCGGCAGTGTGAGGGGCGAGAGTGGGAGTGGGCAGTGTGAGGGAGAGAGAGAGAGAGTGGGAGTGGGCAGTGTGAGGGAGAGAGAGAGTGGGAGCGGGCAGTGTGAGGGAGAGAGAGAGAGAGAGAGAGAGTGGGAGCGGACAGTGTGAGGGAGAGAGAGTGGGGGCTCGCAGTGTGAGGGAGAGAGAGAGTGGGAGTGGGCAGTGTGAGGGAGAGTGAGAGAGTGGAGCGGGCAGTGTGAGGGGCGAGAGAGTGGGAGCGGCAGTGTGAGGGAGAGTGAGAGTGGGAGTGGTCAGTGTGAGGGAGAGAGAGTGGGAGTGGGCAGTGTGAAGGAGAGAGAGAGAGAGAGAGTGGGAGCGGGCAGTGTGAAGGAGAGAGAGAGAGTGCGACCCGGCAGTGTGAGGGAGAGAGAGAGAGTGGGACCCGGCAGTGTGAGGGAGAGACAGAGAGAGTGGGAGCAGGCAGTGTGAGGGAGCGAGAGTGAGGGAGTGGGTAGTGTGAGGGAGAGAGAGAGTTGGAGCGGGCATTGTGAGGGAGAGAGAGTGGGAGTGGGCAGTGTGAGGGCTGAGAGAGTGGGAGCGGGCAGTGTGAGGGAGAGAGAGAGTGGGAGTGGGCAGTGTGAGGGAGAGAGAGTGGGAGCTCGCAGTGTGAGGGAGAGAGAGAGAGAGAGTGGGAGCGGGCAGTGTGAGAGAGAGAGAGAGTGGGAGCGGATAGTGTGAGGGAGCGAGAGAGTGGGAGCGGGCAGTGTGAGGGAGCGAGAGAATGGAGCGGGCAGTGTGAGGGAGAGAGAGAGTGGGAGCGGGCAGTGTGAGGGAGAGAGAGAGTGGGAGCGGGCAGTGTGAGGGAGAGAGAGAGTGGAGCGGGCAGTGTGAGGGAGAGAGAGAGAGTGGGAGTGGGCAGTGTGAGGGAGCGAGAGAGTGGGAGCGGGCAGTGTGAGAGAGCGAGAGAGTGGGAGCGGGCAGTGTGAGAGAGAGAGAGGGACCCGACAGTGAGAGGGAGCGAGAGAGTGTGAGCAGACAGTGTGAGGGAGAGAAAGTAGGAGTGGACAGTGTGAGGGAGCGAGAGAGTGTGAGCGGGCACAGTGAGGGGGAGAGAGAGTGGGAGCTGGCAGTGTGAGGGAGAGAGAGTGTGAGCGGGCAGTGTGAGGGAGAGAGAGAGTGGGAGCGGGCAGTGTGAAGGAGAGAGAGAGAGAGTGTGAGCAGACAGTGTGAGGGAGAGAAAGTAGGAGTGGACCGTGTGAGGGAGCGAGAGAGTGTGAGCGGGCACAGTGAGGGGGAGAGAGAGTGGGAGCTGGCAGTGTGAGGGAGAGAGAGAGTGGGAGCGGGCAGTGAGAGAGAGAGAGAGAGTGGGAGCGGGCAGTGTGAGGGAGCGAGAGTGTGGGAGCGGGCAGTGTGAGGGAGAGAGAGAGTGGGAGCGGGCAGTGTGAGGGAGAGAGAGAGTGGGAGCGGGCAGTGTGAGAGAGAGAGAGTGGGACCGGGCAGTGTGAGGGAGCGAGTGAGTGGGAGCCGGCAGTGTGAGGGAGAGAGCGAGTGGGAGTGGGCAGTGTGAGGGAGAGAGAGAGAGTGGGAGTGGGCACAGTGAGGGAGAGAGAGAGTGGGAGCTGGCAGTGTGAGGGAGAGAGAGAGTGGGAGCGGGCAGTGTGAGGGGCGAGAGTGGGAGTGGGCAGTGTGAGGGAGAGAGAGAGAGTGGGAGTGGGCAGTGTGAGGGAGAGAGAGAGTGGGAGCAGGCAGTGTGAGGGAGAGAGAGAGAGAGAGAGAGAGTGGGAGCGGACAGTGTGAGGGAGAGAGAGTGGGGGCTCACAGTGTGAGGGAGAGAGAGAGTGGGAGCGGGCAGTGTGAGGGAGAGTGAGAGAGTGGAGCGGGCAGTGTGTGGGGCGAGAGAGTGGGAGCGGCAGTGTGAGGGAGAGTGAGAGTGGGAGTGGTCAGTGTGAGGGAGAGAGAGTGGGAGTGGGCAGTGTGAGAGAGAGAGAGGGACCCGACAGTGAGAGGGAGCGAGAGAGTAGGAGCGGACAGTGTGAAGGAGAGAGAGAGAGAGAGAGTGGGAGCGGGCAGTGTGAAGGAGAGAGAGAGAGTGCGACCCGGCAGTGTGAGGGAGAGAGAGAGAGTGGGACCCGGCAGTGTGAGGGAGAGACAGAGAGAGTGGGAGCAGGCAGTGTGAGGGAGCGAGAGTGAGGGAGTGGGTAGTGTGAGGGAGAGAGAGAGTTGGAGCGGGCATTGTGAGGGAGAGAGAGTGGGAGTGGGCAGTGTGAGGGCCGAGAGAGTGGGAGCGGGCAGTGTGAGGGAGAGAGAGAGTGGGAGTGGGCAGTGTGAGGGAGAGAGAGTGGGAGCTCGCAGTGTGAGGGAGAGAGAGAGAGAGTGGGAGCGGGCAGTGTGAGAGAGAGAGAGAGTGGGAGCGGATAGTGTGAGGGAGCGAGAGAGTGGGAGCGGGCAGTGTGAGGGAGCGAGAGAATGGAGCGGGCAGTGTGAGGGAGAGAGAGAGTGGGAGCCGGCAGTGTGAGGGAGAGAGCGAGTGGGAGTGGGCAGTGTGAGGGAGAGAGAGAGAGTGTGAGCGGGCAGTGTGAGGGAGAGAGAGAGTGGGAGCGGCCAGTGTGAAGGAGAGAGAGAGAGAGAGTGTGAGCAGACAGTGTGAGGGAGAGAAAGTAGGAGTGGACAGTGTGAGGGAGCGAGAGAGTGTGAGCGGGCACAGTGAGGGGGAGAGAGAGTGGGAGCTGGCAGTGTGAGGGAGAGAGAGAGAGAGTGTGAGCGGGCAGTGTGAGGGAGAAGAGAGTGGGAGCGGGCAGTGAGAGAGAGAGAGAGAGAGTGGGAGCGGGCAGTGTGAGGGAGCGAGAGAGTGGGAGCGGGCAGTGTGAGGGAGCGAGAGTGTGGGAGCGGGCAGTGTGAGGGAGAGAGAGAGTGGGAGCGGGCAGTGTGAGGGAGAGAGAGAGTGGGAGCGGGCAGTGTGAGGGGGCGAGAGAGTGGGAGCGGGCAGTGTGAGGGAGAGAGAGAGATTGTGGGGGCTGGCAGAGTGAGGGAGAGAGAGAGTGGGAGCGGGCAGTGAGAGGGAGAGAGAGAGTGGTAGCGGGCAGTGTGAGGGAGAGAGAGAGTGGGAGCGGGCAGTGTGAGGGAGAGAGAGAGAGTGGGAGCGGGCAGTGTGAGGGAGAGAGAGTGAGAGCGGGCAGTGTGAGGGGGCGAGAGAGTGGGAGCGGGCAGTGTGAGGGAGAGAGAGAGAGTGGGAGCGGGCAGTGTGAGGGAGAGAGAGAGAATGGGAGCGGGCAGTGTGAGGGAGAGAGAGAGAGTGGGAGCGGGCAGTGTGAGGGAACGAGAGAGTGGGAGCGGGCAGTGTGAGGGAGAGAGAGAGAGTGGGAGCGGGCAGTGTGAGGGAGAGAGAGAGTGGAGCGGGCAGTGTGAGGGAGAGAGAGTGTGGGGGCGGGCAGAGTGAGGGAGAGAGAGAGTGGGAGCGGGCAGTGAGAGGGAGAGAGAGAGTGGGAGCGGGCAGTGTGAGGGAGAGAGAGAGAGTGGGAGCGGGCAGTGTGAGGGAGTGAGAGAGAGAGTGGGGGCGGGCAGTGTGAGGGAGAGAGAGAGTGGGAGCGGGCAGTGTGAGGGAGAGAGAGAGTGGGAGCCGGCAGTGAGAGGGAGACAGAGAGAGTGGGAGCAGGCAGTGTGAGGGAGAGAGAGAGTGGGAGCGAGCAGTGTGAGGGAGAGTGAGAGGGAGCCGGCAGTGTGAGGGAAAGAGTGAGAGAGCGGGCAGTGCGATGGAGAGAGAGAGTGGGAGCGGTCAGTGTGAGGGAGAGAGAGAGTGGAGCGGGCAGTGTGAAGGAGAGAGAGAGTGGGAGCGTGCAGTGAGAGGGAGGGAAAAAGTGGGAGCGGATAGTGTGAGGGAGAGAGAGAGTGGGAGTGGTCAGTGTGAGAGAGAGAGAGAGTGGGAGTGGGCAGTGTGAGAGAGCGAGAGAGTGGGAGCGGGCAGTGTGAAGGAGTGAGAGAGTGGGACCCGGCAGTGTGAGGGAGAGAGAGAGTGGAGCGGCCAGTGTGAAGGAGAGAGAGTGGGAGCGGTCAGTTTGAGGGAGAGAGAGAGTGGGAGTGGGCAGTGTGAGGGAGAGAGAGTGAGAGAGTGGGAGCGGGCAGTGTGAGGGAGAGAGCGAGTGGGAGCGGTCAGTGTGAGGGAGAGAGAGTGGGAGCGGTCAGTGTGAGGGAGAGAGAGAGTGGGAGTGGGCAGTGTGAGGGAGAGTGAGTGAGAGAGTGGGAGCGGGCAGTGTGAGGGAGAGAGCGAGTGGGAGCGGTCAGTGTGAGGGAGAGAGAGAGTGAAGCGGGCAGTGTGAAGGAGAGAGAGAGTGGGAGCGGGCAGTGAGAGGGAGAGAGAGAGAGTGGAGCGGGCAGTGTGAGGGGTGAGAGAGTGGGAGTGGGCAGTGTGAGGGAGAGTGAGAGTGGGAGTGGTCAGTGTGAGGGAGAGAGAGAGTGGGAGCGTACAGTGTGAGGGAGGGAAAAAGTGGGAGCGGACAGTGTGAGGGAGAGAGAGAGTGGGAGTGGGTAGTGTGAGAGAGCGAGAGAGTGGGAGCGGGCAGTGTGAAGGAGAGAGAGAGTGGGAGCGGACAGTGTGAGGGAGGGAAATGTGGGAGCGGACAGTGTGAGGGAGAGAGAGAGAGAGTGGGACCCGGCAGTATGAGGGAGAGAGAGAGTGGAGCGGGCAGTGTGAAGGAGAGAGAGTTTGGAAGCGGGCAGTGTGAGGGAGAGAGAGAGTGGAGCGGGCAGTGTGAGGGAGAGAGAGAGAGAGTGGGAGCGGGCAGTGTGAAGGAGAGAGAGAGTGGGAGCGGCCTGTGTGAGGGAGCGAGAGAGTGGGAGCGGGCAGTGTGAGGGAGAGAGAGAGAGTGGGAGCGGGCAGTGTGAGGGAGAGACAGTGAGTGGGAGCGGACAGTGTGAGGGAGAGAGAGTGGGAGTGGGCAGTGTGAGGGAGAGACAGTGAGTGGGAGCAGACAGTGTGAGGGAGAGAGAGAGTGGGAGCGGATAGTGTGAGGGAGAGACAGTGAGTGGGAGCGGGCAGTGTGAGGGAGAGACAGTGAGTGGGAGCGGACAGTGTGAGGGAGAGAGAGTGGGAGTGGGCAGTGTGAGGGAGAGAGATTGAGAGAGTGGGAGCGGGCAGTGTGAGGGAGAGAGAGAGTGGGAGCGGATAGTGTGAGGGAGCGAGAGAATGGAGCGGGCAGTGTGAGGGAGAGAGAGAGTGGGAGCCGGCAGTGTGAGGGAGAGAGCGAGTGGGAGTGGGCAGTGTGAGGGAGAGAGAGAGAGTGTGAGCGGGCAGTGTGAGGGAGAGAGAGAGTGGGAGCGGCCAGTGTGAAGGAGAGAGAGAGAGAGAGTGTGAGCAGACAGTGTGAGGGAGAGAAAGTAGGAGTGGACAGTGTGAGGGAGCGAGAGAGTGTGAGCGGGCACAGTGAGGGGGAGAGAGAGTGGGAGCTGGCAGTGTGAGGGAGAGAGAGAGAGAGTGTGAGCGGGCAGTGTGAGGGAGAAGAGAGTGGGAGCGGGCAGTGAGAGAGAGAGAGAGAGAGTGGGAGCGGGCAGTGTGAGGGAGCGAGAGAGTGGGAGCGGGCAGTGTGAGGGAGCGAGAGTGTGGGAGCGGGCAGTGTGAGGGAGAGAGAGAGTGGGAGCGGGCAGTGTGAGGGAGAGAGAGAGTGGGAGCGGGCAGTGTGAGCGAGAGAGAGAATGGGAGCGGGCAGTGTGAGGGAGAGAGAGAGAGTGGGAGCGGGCAGTGTGAGGGAGAGAGAGAGATTGTGGGGGCTGGCAGAGTGAGGGAGAGAGAGAGTGGGAGCGGGCAGTGAGGGAGAGAGAGAGAGTGGGAGCGGGCAGTGTGAGGGAACGAGAGAGTGGGAGCGGGCAGTGTGAGGGAGAGAGAGAGAGTGGGAGCGGGCAGTGTGAGGGAGAGAGAGAGTGGAGCGGGCAGTGTGAGGGAGAGAGAGTGTGGGGGCGGGCAGAGTGAGGGAGAGAGAGAGTGGGAGCGGGCAGTGAGAGGGAGAGAGAGAGTGGGAGCGGGCAGTGTGAGGGAGAGAGAGAGAGTGGGAGCGGGCAGTGTGAGGGAGTGAGAGAGAGAGTGGGGGCGGGCAGTGTGAGGGAGAGAGAGAGTGGGAGCGGGCAGTGTGAGGGAGAGAGAGAGTGGGAGCCGGCAGTGAGAGGGAGACAGAGAGAGTGGGAGCAGGCAGTGTGAGGAAGAGAGAGGGAGCGAGCAGTGTGAGGGAGAGTGAGAGGGAGCCGGCAGTGTGAGGGAAAGAGTGAGAGAGCGGGCAGTGCGATGGAGAGAGAGAGTGGGAGCGGTCAGTGTGAGGGAGAGAGAGAGTGGAGCGGGCAGTGTGAAGGAGAGAGAGAGTGGGAGCGTGCAGTGAGAGGGAGGGAAAAAGTGGGAGCGGACAGTGTGAGGGAGAGAGAGAGTGGGAGTGGTCAGTGTGAGAGAGAGAGAGAGTGGGAGTGGGCAGTGTGAGAGAGCGAGAGAGTGGGAGCGGGCAGTGTGAAGGAGAGAGAGAGTGGGACCCGGCAGTGTGAGGGAGAGAGAGAGTGGAGCGGCCAGTGTGAAGGAGAGAGAGTGGGAGCGGTCAGTTTGAGGGAGAGAGAGAGTGGGAGTGGGCAGTGTGAGGGAGAGAGAGTGAGAGAGTGGGAGCGGGCAGTGTGAGGGAGAGAGCGAGTGGGAGCGGTCAGTGTGAGGGAGAGAGAGTGGGAGCGGTCAGTGTGAGGGAGAGAGAGAGTGGGAGTGGGCAGTGTGAGGGAGAGTGAGTGAGAGAGTGGGAGCGGGCAGTGTGAGGGAGAGAGCGAGTGGGAGCGGTCAGTGTGAGGGAGAGAGAGAGTGAAGCGGGCAGTGTGAAGGAGAGAGAGAGTGGGAGCGGGCAGTGAGAGGGAGAGAGAGAGAGTGGAGCGGGCAGTGTGAGGGGTGAGAGAGTGGGAGTGGGCAGTGTGAGGGAGAGTGAGAGTGGGAGTGGTCAGTGTGAGGGAGAGAGAGAGTGGGAGCGTACAGTGTGAGGGAGGGAAAAAGTGGGAGCGGACAGTGTGAGGGAGAGAGAGAGTGGGAGTGGGTAGTGTGAGAGAGCGAGAGAGTGGGAGCGGGCAGTGTGAAGGAGAGAGAGTGGGAGCGGACAGTGTGAGGGAGGGAAATGTGGGAGCGGACAGTGTGAGGGAGAGAGAGAGAGAGTGGGACCCGGCAGTATGAGGGAGAGAGAGAGTGGAGCGGGCAGTGTGAAGGAGAGAGAGTGTGGAAGCGGGCAGTGTGAGGGAGAGAGAGAGTGGAGCGGGCAGTGTGAGGGAGAGAGAGAGAGAGTGGGAGCGGGCAGTGTGAAGGAGAGAGAGAGTGGGAGCGGCCTGTGTGAGGGAGCGAGAGAGTGGGAGCGGGCAGTGTGAGGGAGAGAGAGAGAGTGGGAGCGGGCAGTGTGAGGGAGAGACAGTGAGTGGGAGCGGACAGTGTGAGGGAGAGAGAGTGGGAGTGGGCAGTGTGAGGGAGAGACAGTGAGTGGGAGCAGACAGTGTGAGGGAGAGAGAGAGTGGGAGCGGATAGTGTGAGGGAGAGACAGTGAGTGGGAGCGGGCAGTGTGAGGGAGAGACAGTGAGTGGGAGCGGACAGTGTGAGGGAGAGAGAGTGGGAGTGGGCAGTGTGAGGGAGAGAGAGTGAGAGAGTGGGAGCGGGCAGTGTGAGGGAGAGAGAGAGTGGGAGCGGATAGTGTGAGGGAGCGAGAGAGTGGGAGCGGGCAGTGTGAGGGAGCGAGAGAATGGAGCGGGCAGTGTGAGGGAGAGAGTGAGTGGAGCGGGCAGTGTGAGGGAGAGAGAGAGAGTGGGAGTGGGCAGTGTGAGGGAGCGAGAGAGTGGGAGCGGGCAGTGTGAGAGAGCGAGAGAGTGGGAGCGGGCAGTGTGAGAGAGAGAGAGGGACCCGACAGTGAGAAGGAGCGAGAGACTGGGAGCGGGCAGTGTGAAGGAGAGAGAGAGAGAGTGTGAGCAGACAGTGTGAGGGAGAGAAAGTAGGAGTGGACAGTGTGAGGGAGCGAGAGAGTGTGAGCGGGCACAGTGAGGGGGAGAGAGAGTGGGGGCTGGCAGTGTGAGGGAGAGAGAGAGAGTGTGAGCAGGCAGTGTGAGGGAGAGAGAGAGTGGGAGCGGGCAGTGTGAAGGAGAGAGAGAGAGAGAGTGTGAGCAGACAGTGTGAGGGAGAGAAAGTAGGAGTGGACAGTGTGAGGGAGCGAGAGAGTGTGAGCGGGCACAGTGAGGGGGAGAGAGAGTGGGAGCTGGCAGTGTGAGGGAGAGAGAGAGAGAGAGTGTGAGCGGGCAGTGTGAGGGAGAAGAGAGAGGGAGCGGGCAGTGAGAGAGAGAGAGAGAGTGGGAGCGGGCAGTGTGAGGGAGCGAGAGAGTGGGAGCGGGCAGTGTGAGGGAGCGAGAGTGTGGGAGCGGGCAGTGTGAGGGAGAGAGAGAGTGGGAGCGGGCAGTGTGAGGGAGAGAAAGAGTGGGAGCGGGCAGTGTGAGCGAGAGAGAGAATGGGAGCGGGCAGTGTGAGGGAGAGAGAGAGAGTGGGAGCGGGCAGTGTGAGGGAGAGAGAGAGTGGTAGCGGGCAGTGTGAGGGAGAGAGAGAGTGGGAGCGGGGAGTGAGAGGGAGAGAGAGAGTGGTAGCGGGCAGTGTGAGGGAGAGAGAGAGTGGGAGCGGGCAGTGTGAGGGAGAGAGAGAGAGAGTGGGAGCGGGCAGTGAGAGGGAGTGGGAGAGTGGTAGCGGGCAGTGTGAGGGAGAGAGCGAGTGGGAGCGGTCAGTGTGAGGGAGAGAGAGTGGGAGCGGTCAGTGTGAGGGAGAGAGAGAGTGGGAGTGGGCAGTGTGAGGGAGAGTGAGTGAGAGAGTGGGAGCGGGCAGTGTGAGGGAGAGAGCGAGTGGGAGCGGTCAGTGTGAGGGAGAGAGAGAGTGAAGCGGGCAGTGTGAAGGAGAGAGAGAGTGGGAGCGGGCAGTGAGAGGGAGAGAGAGAGAGTGGAGCGGGCAGTGTGAGGGGTGAGAGAGTGGGAGTGGGCAGTGTGAGGGAGAGTGAGAGTGGGAGTGGTCAGTGTGAGGGAGAGAGAGAGTGGGAGCGTACAGTGTGAGGGAGGGAAAAAGTGGGAGCGGACAGTGTGAGGGAGAGAGAGAGTGGGAGTGGGTAGTGTGAGAGAGCGAGAGAGTGGGAGCGGGCAGTGTGAAGGAGAGAGAGAGTGGGAGCGGACAGTGTGAGGGAGGGAAATGTGGGAGCGGACAGTGTGAGGGAGAGAGAGAGAGAGTGGGACCCGGCAGTATGAGGGAGAGAGAGAGTGGAGCGGGCAGTGTGAAGGAGAGAGAGTTTGGAAGCGGGCAGTGTGAGGGAGAGAGAGAGTGGAGCGGGCAGTGTGAGGGAGAGAGAGAGAGAGTGGGAGCGGGCAGTGTGAAGGAGAGAGAGAGTGGGAGCGGCCTGTGTGAGGGAGCGAGAGAGTGGGAGCGGGCAGTGTGAGGGAGAGAGAGAGAGTGGGAGCGGGCAGTGTGAGGGAGAGACAGTGAGTGGGAGCGGACAGTGTGAGGGAGAGAGAGTGGGAGTGGGCAGTGTGAGGGAGAGACAGTGAGTGGGAGCAGACAGTGTGAGGGAGAGAGAGAGTGGGAGCGGATAGTGTGAGGGAGAGACAGTGAGTGGGAGCGGGCAGTGTGAGGGAGAGACAGTGAGTGGGAGCGGACAGTGTGAGGGAGAGAGAGTGGGAGTGGGCAGTGTGAGGGAGAGAGATTGAGAGAGTGGGAGCGGGCAGTGTGAGGGAGAGAGAGAGTGGGAGCGGATAGTGTGAGGGAGCGAGAGAATGGAGCGGGCAGTGTGAGGGAGAGAGAGAGTGGGAGCCGGCAGTGTGAGGGAGAGAGCGAGTGGGAGTGGGCAGTGTGAGGGAGAGAGAGAGAGTGTGAGCGGGCAGTGTGAGGGAGAGAGAGAGTGGGAGCGGCCAGTGTGAAGGAGAGAGAGAGAGAGAGTGTGAGCAGACAGTGTGAGGGAGAGAAAGTAGGAGTGGACAGTGTGAGGGAGCGAGAGAGTGTGAGCGGGCACAGTGAGGGGGAGAGAGAGTGGGAGCTGGCAGTGTGAGGGAGAGAGAGAGAGAGTGTGAGCGGGCAGTGTGAGGGAGAAGAGAGTGGGAGCGGGCAGTGAGAGAGAGAGAGAGAGTGGGAGCGGGCAGTGTGAGGGAGCGAGAGAGTGGGAGCGGGCAGTGTGAGGGAGCGAGAGTGTGGGAGCGGGCAGTGTGAGGGAGAGAGAGAGTGGGAGCGGGCAGTGTGAGGGAGAGAGAGAGTGGGAGCGGGCAGTGTGAGCGAGAGAGAGAATGGGAGCGGGCAGTGTGAGGGAGAGAGAGAGAGTGGGAGCGGGCAGTGTGAGGGAGAGAGAGAGATTGTGGGGGCTGGCAGAGTGAGGGAGAGAGAGAGTGGGAGCGGGCAGTGAGAGGGAGAGAGAGAGTGGTAGCGGGCAGTGTGAGGGAGAGAGAGAGTGGGAGCGGGCAGTGTGAGGGAGAGAGAGAGAGTGGGAGCGGGCAGTGTGAGGGAGAGAGAGTGAGAGCGGGCAGTGTGAGGGGGCGAGAGAGTGGGAGCGGGCAGTGTGAGGGAGAGAGAGAGAGTGGGAGCGGGCAGTGTGAGGGAGAGAGAGAGAGTGGGAGCGGGCAGTGTGAGGGAGAGAGAGAGAGTGGGAGCGGGCAGTGTGAGGGAACGAGAGAGTGGGAGCGGGCAGTGTGAGGGAGAGAGAGAGAGTGGGAGCGGGCAGTGTGAGGGAGAGAGAGAGTGGAGCGGGCAGTGTGAGGGAGAGAGAGTGTGGGGGCGGGCAGAGTGAGGGAGAGAGAGAGTGGGAGCGGGCAGTGAGAGGGAGAGAGAGAGTGGGAGCGGGCAGTGTGAGGGAGAGAGAGAGAGTGGGAGCGGGCAGTGTGAGGGAGTGAGAGAGAGAGTGGGGGCGGGCAGTGTGAGGGAGAGAGAGAGTGGGAGCGGGCAGTGTGAGGGAGAGAGAGAGTGGGAGCCGGCAGTGAGAGGGAGACAGAGAGAGTGGGAGCAGGCAGTGTGAGGAAGAGAGAGGGAGCGAGCAGTGTGAGGGAGAGTGAGAGGGAGCCGGCAGTGTGAGGGAAAGAGTGAGAGAGCGGGCAGTGCGATGGAGAGAGAGAGTGGGAGCGGTCAGTGTGAGGGTGAGAGAGAGTGGAGCGGGCAGTGTGAAGGAGAGAGAGAGTGGGAGCGTGCAGTGAGAGGGAGGGAAAAAGTGGGAGCGGACAGTGTGAGGGAGAGAGAGAGTGGGAGTGGTCAGTGTGAGAGAGAGAGAGAGTGGGAGTGGGCAGTGTGAGAGAGCGAGAGAGTGGGAGCGGGCAGTGTGAAGGAGAGAGAGAGTGGGACCCGGCAGTGTGAGGGAGAGAGAGAGTGGAGCGGCCAGTGTGAAGGAGAGAGAGTGGGAGCGGTCAGTTTGAGGGAGAGAGAGAGTGGGAGTGGGCAGTGTGAGGGAGAGAGAGTGAGAGAGTGGGAGCGGGCAGTGTGAGGGAGAGAGCGAGTGGGAGCGGTCAGTGTGAGGGAGAGAGAGTGGGAGCGGTCAGTGTGAGGGAGAGAGAGAGTGGGAGTGGGCAGTGTGAGGGAGAGTGAGTGAGAGAGTGGGAGCGGGCAGTGTGAGGGAGAGAGCGAGTGGGAGCGGTCAGTGTGAGGGAGAGAGAGAGTGAAGCGGGCAGTGTGAAGGAGAGAGAGAGTGGGAGCGGGCAGTGAGAGGGAGAGAGAGAGAGTGGAGCGGGCAGTGTGAGGGGTGAGAGAGTGGGAGTGGGCAGTGTGAGGGAGAGTGAGAGTGGGAGTGGTCAGTGTGAGGGAGAGAGAGAGTGGGAGCGTACAGTGTGAGGGAGGGAAAAAGTGGGAGCGGACAGTGTGAGGGAGAGAGAGAGTGGGAGTGGGTAGTGTGAGAGAGCGAGAGAGTGGGAGCGGGCAGTGTGAAGGAGAGAGAGTGGGAGCGGACAGTGTGAGGGAGGGAAATGTGGGAGCGGACAGTGTGAGGGAGAGAGAGAGAGAGTGGGACCCGGCAGTATGAGGGAGAGAGAGAGTGGAGCGGGCAGTGTGAAGGAGAGAGAGTGTGGAAGCGGGCAGTGTGAGGGAGAGAGAGAGTGGAGCGGGCAGTGTGAGGGAGAGAGAGAGAGAGTGGGAGCGGGCAGTGTGAAGGAGAGAGAGAGTGGGAGCGGCCTGTGTGAGGGAGCGAGAGAGTGGGAGCGGGCAGTGTGAGGGAGAGAGAGAGAGTGGGAGCGGGCAGTGTGAGGGAGAGACAGTGAGTGGGAGCGGACAGTGTGAGGGAGAGAGAGTGGAAGTGGGCAGTGTGAGGGAGAGACAGTGAGTGGGAGCAGACAGTGTGAGGGAGAGAGAGAGTGGGAGCGGATAGTGTGAGGGAGAGACAGTGAGTGGGAGCGGGCAGTGTGAGGGAGAGACAGTGAGTGGGAGCGGACAGTGTGAGGGAGAGAGAGTGGGAGTGGGCAGTGTGAGGGAGAGAGAGTGAGAGAGTGGGAGCGGGCAGTGTGAGGGAGAGAGAGAGTGGGAGCGGATAGTGTGAGGGAGCGAGAGAGTGGGAGCGGGCAGTGTGAGGGAGCGAGAGAATGGAGCGGGCAGTGTGAGGGAGAGAGTGAGTGGAGCGGGCAGTGTGAGGGAGAGAGAGAGAGTGGGAGTGGGCAGTGTGAGGGAGCGAGAGAGTGGGAGCGGGCAGTGTGAGAGAGCGAGAGAGTGGGAGCGGGCAGTGTGAGAGAGAGAGAGGGACCCGACAGTGAGAAGGAGCGAGAGACTGGGAGCGGGCAGTGTGAAGGAGAGAGAGAGAGAGTGTGAGCAGACAGTGTGAGGGAGAGAAAGTAGGAGTGGACAGTGTGAGGGAGCGAGAGAGTGTGAGCGGGCACAGTGAGGGGGAGAGAGAGTGGGGGCTGGCAGTGTGAGGGAGAGAGAGAGAGTGTGAGCAGGCAGTGTGAGGGAGAGAGAGAGTGGGAGCGGGCAGTGTGAAGGAGAGAGAGAGAGAGAGTGTGAGCAGACAGTGTGAGGGAGAGAAAGTAGGAGTGGACAGTGTGAGGGAGCGAGAGAGTGTGAGCGGGCACAGTGAGGGGGAGAGAGAGTGGGAGCTGGCAGTGTGAGGGAGAGAGAGAGAGAGAGTGTGAGCGGGCAGTGTGAGGGAGAAGAGAGTGGGAGCGGGCAGTGAGAGAGAGAGAGAGAGTGGGAGCGGGCAGTGTGAGGGAGCGAGAGAGTGGGAGCGGGCAGTGTGAGGGAGCGAGAGTGTGGGAGCGGGCAGTGTGAGGGAGAGAGAGAGTGGGAGCGGGCAGTGTGAGGGAGAGAAAGAGTGGGAGCGGGCAGTGTGAGCCTGAGAGAGAATGGGAGCGGGCAGTGTGAGGGAGAGAGAGAGAGTGGGAGCGGGCAGTGTGAGGGAGAGAGAGAGTGGTAGCGGGCAGTGTGAGGGAGAGAGAGAGTGGGAGCGGGGAGTGAGAGGGAGAGAGAGAGTGGTAGCGGGCAGTGTGAGGGAGAGAGAGAGTGGGAGCGGGCAGTGTGAGGGAGAGAGAGAGAGAGTGGGAGCGGGCAGTGAGAGGGAGTGGGAGAGTGGTAGCGGGCAGTGTGAGGGAGAGATAGAGTGGCAGCGGGCAGTGTGAGGGAGAGAGAGAGAGAGTGGGAGCGGGCAGTGTGAGGGAGAGAGAGTGAGAGCGGGCAGTGTGAGGGGGCGAGAGAGAGTGGGAGCGGGCAGTGTGAGGGAGAGAGAGTGGGAGCGGGCAGTGTGAGGGAGAGAGAGAGAGAGTGGGAGCGGGCAGTGTGAGGGAACGAGAGAGTGGGAGCGGGCAGTGTGAGGGAGAGAGAGAGAGTGGGAGCGGGCAGTGTGAGGGAGAGAGAGAGTGGAGCGGGCAGAGTGAGGGAGAGAGAGAGAGTGGGAGCGGGCAGTGTGAGGGAGAGAGAGTGGGAGCGGGCAGTGTGAGGGAGAGAGAGAGAGTGGGAGCGGGCAGTGTGAGGGAGAGAGAGAGAGAGTGGGAGCGGGCAGTGTGAGGGAACGAGAGAGTGGGAGCGGGCAGTGTGAGGGAGAGAGAGAGAGTGGGAGTGGGCAGTGTGAGGGAGAGAGAGAGTGGAGCGGGCAGTGTGAGGGAGAGAGAGTGTGGGGGCAGGCAGAGTGAGGGAGAGAGAGAGTGGGAGCGGGCAGTGTGAGGGAGAGAGAGAGAGTGGGAGCGGGCAGTGTGAGGGAGTGAGAGAGAGAGTGGGAGCGGGCAGTGTGAGGGAGAGAGAGTGTGGGGGCGGGCAGAGTGAGGGAGAGAGAGAGAGTGGGAGCGGGCAGTGAGAGGGAGCGAGAGAGTGGGAGCGGGCAGTGTGAGGGAGAGAGAGAGTGGAGCGGGCAGTGTGAGGGAGAGAGAGTGTGGGGGCGGGCAGAGTGAGGGAGAGAGAGAGTGGGAGCGGGCAGTGTGAGGGAGAGACAGTGAGTGGGAGCGGACAGTGTGAGGGAGAGAGAGTGGGAGTGGGCAGTGTGAGGGAGAGACAGTGAGTGGGAGCAGACAGTGTGAGGGAGAGAGAGAGTGGGAGCGGATAGTGTGAGGGAGAGACAGTGAGTGGGAGCGGGCAGTGTGAGGGAGAGACAGTGAGTGGGAGCGGACAGTGTGAGGGAGAGAGAGTGGGAGTGGGCAGTGTGAGGGAGAGAGAGTGAGAGAGTGGGAGCGGGCAGTGTGAGGGAGAGAGAGAGTGGGAGCGGATAGTGTGAGGGAGCGAGAGAGTGGGAGCGGGCAGTGTGAGGGAGCGAGAGAATGGAGCGGGCAGTGTGAGGGAGAGAGTGAGTGGAGCGGGCAGTGTGAGGGAGAGAGAGAGAGTGGGAGTGGGCAGTGTGAGGGAGCGAGAGAGTGGGAGCGGGCAGTGTGAGAGAGCGAGAGAGTGGGAGCGGGCAGTGTGAGAGAGAGAGAGGGACCCGACAGTGAGAAGGAGCGAGAGACTGGGAGCAGGCAGTGTGAAGGAGAGAGAGAGAGAGTGTGAGCAGACAGTGTGAGGGAGAGAAAGTAGGAGTGGACAGTGTGAGGGAGCGAGAGAGTGTGAGCGGGCACAGTGAGGGGGAGAGAGAGTGGGGGCTGGCAGTGTGAGGGAGAGAGAGAGAGTGTGAGCAGGCAGTGTGAGGGAGAGAGAGAGTGGGAGCGGGCAGTGTGAAGGAGAGAGAGAGAGAGAGTGTGAGCAGACAGTGTGAGGGAGAGAAAGTAGGAGTGGACAGTGTGAGGGAGCGAGAGAGTGTGAGCGGGCACAGTGAGGGGGAGAGAGAGTGGGAGCTGGCAGTGTGAGGGAGAGAGAGAGAGAGAGTGTGAGCGGGCAGTGTGAGGGAGAAGAGAGTGGGAGCGGGCAGTGAGAGAGAGAGAGAGAGTGGGAGCGGGCAGTGTGAGGGAGCGAGAGAGTGGGAGCGGGCAGTGTGAGGGAGCGAGAGTGTGGGAGCGGGCAGTGTGAGGGAGAGAGAGAGTGGGAGCGGGCAGTGTGAGGGAGAGAAAGAGTGGGAGCGGGCAGTGTGAGCCTGAGAGAGAATGGGAGCGGGCAGTGTGAGGGAGAGAGAGAGAGTGGGAGCGGGCAGTGTGAGGGAGAGAGAGAGTGGTAGCGGGCAGTGTGAGGGAGAGAGAGAGTGGGAGCGGGGAGTGAGAGGGAGAGAGAGAGTGGTAGCGGGCAGTGTGAGGGAGAGAGAGAGTGGGAGCGGGCAGTGTGAGGGAGAGAGAGAGAGAGTGGGAGCGGGCAGTGAGAGGGAGTGGGAGAGTGGTAGCGGGCAGTGTGAGGGAGAGATAGAGTGGCAGCGGGCAGTGTGAGGGAGAGAGAGAGAGAGTGGGAGCGGGCAGTGTGAGGGAGAGAGAGTGAGAGCGGGCAGTGTGAGGGGGCGAGAGAGAGTGGGAGCGGGCAGTGTGAGGGAGAGAGAGTGGGAGCGGGCAGTGTGAGGGAGAGAGAGAGAGAGTGGGAGCGGGCAGTGTGAGGGAACGAGAGAGTGGGAGCGGGCAGTGTGAGGGAGAGAGAGAGAGTGGGAGCGGGCAGTGTGAGGGAGAGAGAGAGTGGAGCGGGCAGAGTGAGGGAGAGAGAGAGAGTGGGAGCGGGCAGTGTGAGGGAGAGAGAGTGGGAGCGGGCAGTGTGAGGGAGAGAGAGAGAGTGGGAGCGGGCAGTGTGAGGGAGAGAGAGAGAGAGTGGGAGCGGGCAGTGTGAGGGAACGAGAGAGTGGGAGCGGGCAGTGTGAGGGAGAGAGAGAGAGTGGGAGTGGGCAGTGTGAGGGAGAGAGAGAGTGGAGCGGGCAGTGTGAGGGAGAGAGAGTGTGGGGGCAGGCAGAGTGAGGGAGAGAGAGAGTGGGAGCGGGCAGTGTGAGGGAGAGAGAGAGAGTGGGAGCGGGCAGTGTGAGGGAGTGAGAGAGAGAGTGGGAGCGGGCAGTGTGAGGGAGAGAGAGTGTGGTGGCGGGCAGAGTGAGGGAGAGAGAGAGAGTGGGAGCGGGCAGTGAGAGGGAGCGAGAGAGTGGGAGCGGGCAGTGTGAGGGAGAGAGAGAGTGGAGCGGGCAGTGTGAGGGAGAGAGAGTGTGGGGGCGGGCAGAGTGAGGGAGAGAGAGAGTGGGAGCGGGCAGTGAGAGGGAGAGAGAGAGTGGGAGCGGGCAGTGTGAGGGAGAGAGAGAGAGTGGGAGGAGGCAGTGTGAGGGAGTGAGAGAGAGAGTGGGGGCGGGCAGTGTGAGGGAGAGAGAGAGGGAGCCGGCAGTGTGAGGGAGAGAGAGAGAGAGTGGGAGCGGGCAGTGAGAGGGAGAGAGAGAGTGGAGCGGGCAGTGTGAGGGAGAGAGAGAGGGAGCCGGCAGTGTGAGGGAGAGAGAGTGGGAGCGGGCAGTGTGAGGGAGAGAGAGAGTGGAGCGGGCAGTGTGAGGGAGAGAGAGAGAGTGGGTGCGGGCAGTGTGAGGGAGTGAGAGAGAGAGTGGGAGCGGGCAGTGTGAGGGAGAGAGAGAGGGAGCCGGCAGTGTGAGGGAGAGAGAGAGAGTGGGAGCGGGCAGTGTGAGGGAGAGAGAGAGGGAGCCGGCAGTGTGAGGGAGAGAGAGAGGGAGCCGGCAGTGTGAGGGAGAGAGGGAGTGGGAGCGGGCAGGGTGAGGGAGCGAGAGAGTGGGAGCGGGCAGTGTGAGGGAGAGAAAGAGGGAGCCGGCAGTGTGAGGGAGAGAGAGTGGGAGCGGGCAGTGTGAGGGAGAGAGAGAGAGTGGGAGCGGGCAGTGTGAGGGAGAGAGAGAGAGTGGGAGCAGGCAGTGTGAGGGAGAGAGAGAGAGTGGGAGCGGGCAGTGTGAGGGAGCGAGAGAGAGGGAGCGGGCAGTGTGAGGGAGAGAGAGTGGGAGCCGGTAGTGTGAGGGAGAGAGAGAGGGAGCCGGCAGTGTGAGGGAGAGAGAGAGGGAGCTGGTAGTGTGAGGGAGAGAGAGAGGGACCCGGCAGTGTGAGGGAGAGAGAGAGGGAGCCGGCAGTGTGAGGGAGAGAGAGAGGGAGCCGGCAGTGTGAGGGAGAGAGAGTGGGAGCGGGCAGTGTGAGGGAGAGAGAGAGTGGAGCGGGCAGTGTGAGGGAGAGAGAGAGAGTGGGTGCGGGCAGTGTGAGGGAGTGAGAGAGAGAGTGGGAGCGGGCAGTGTGAGGGAGAGAGAGAGGGAGCCGGCAGTGTGAGGGAGAGAGAGAGAGTGGGAGCGGGCAGTGTGAGGGAGAGAGAGAGGGAGCCGGCAGTGTGAGGGAGAGAGAGAGGGAGCCGGCAGTGTGAGGGAGAGAGGGAGTGGGAGCGGGCAGGGTGAGGGAGCGAGAGAGTGGGAGCGGGCAGTGTGAGGGAGAGAAAGAGGGAGCCGGCAGTGTGAGGGAGAGAGAGTGGGAGCGGGCAGTGTGAGGGAGAGAGAGAGAGTGGGAGCGGGCAGTGTGAGGGAGAGAGAGAGAGTGGGAGCAGGCAGTGTGAGGGAGAGAGAGAGAGTGGGAGCGGGCAGTGTGAGGGAGCGAGAGAGAGGGAGCGGGCAGTGTGAGGGAGAGAGAGTGGGAGCCGGTAGTGTGAGGGAGAGAGAGAGGGAGCCGGCAGTGTGAGGGAGAGAGAGAGGGAGCTGGTAGTGTGAGGGAGAGAGAGAGGGACCCGGCAGTGTGAGGGAGAGAGAGAGGGAGCCGGCAGTGTGAGGGAGAGAGAGAGGGAGCCGGCAGTGTGAGGGAGAGAGAGAGTGGGAGCGGGCAGTGTGAGGGAGAGAGAGTGGGAGCCGGAAGTGTGAGGGAGAGAGAGAGGGAGCCGGCAGTGTGAGGGAGAGAGAGAGGGAGCCGGCAGTGTGAGGGAGAGAGAGTGGGAGCGGGCAGTGTGAGGGAGAGAGAGAGAGTGGGAGCGGGCAGTGTGAGGGAGAGAGAGAGAGTGGGAGCAGGCAGTGTGAGGGAGAGAGAGAGAGTGGGAGCGGGCAGTGTGAGGGAGCGAGAGAGAGGGAGCGGGCAGTGTGAGGGAGAGAGAGTGGGAGCCGGTAGTGTGAGGGAGAGAGAGAGGGAGCCGGCAGTGTGAGGGAGAGAGAGAGGGAGCCGGTAGTGTGAGGGAGAGAGAGAGGGAGCCGGCAGTGTGAGGGAGAGAGAGAGGGAGCCGGCAGTGTGAGGGAGAGAGAGTGGGAGCGGGCAGTGTGAGGGAGAGAGAGTGGGAGCCGGAAGTGTGAGGGAGAGAGAGAGGGAGCCGGCAGTGTGAGGGAGAGAGAGAGGGAGCCGGCAGTGTGAGGGAGAGAGGGAGTGGGAGCGGGCAGGGTGAGGGAGCGAGAGAGTGGGAGCGGGCAGTGTGAGGGAGAGAGAGAGGGAGCCGGCAGTGTGAGGGAGAGAGAGTGGGAGCGGGCAGTGTGAGGGAGAGAGAGAGAGTGGGAGCAGGCAGTGTGAGGGAGAGAGAGTGGGTGCGGGCAGTGTGAGGGAGAGAGAGAGAGTGGGAGCAGGCAGTGTGAGGGAGAGAGAGAGAGTGGGAGCGGGCAGTGTGAGGGAGCGAGAGAGAGGGAGCGGGCAGTGTGAGGGAGAGAGAGTGGGAGCCGGTAGTGTGAGGGAGAGAGAGAGGGAGCCGGCAGTGTGAGGGAGAGAGAGAGGGAGCCGGTAGTGTGAGGGAGAGAGAGAGGGAGCCAGCAGTGTGAGGGAGAGAGAGAGGGAGCCGGCAGTGTGAGGGAGAGAGAGAGTGGGAGCGGGCAGTGTGAGGGAGAGAGAGTGGGAGCCGGAAGTGTGAGGGAGAGAGAGAGGGAGCCGGCAGTGTGAGGGAGAGAGAGAGGGAGCCGGCAGAGTGAGGGATAGAGAGAGGGAGCCGGCAGTGTGAGGGAGAGAGAGAGTGGGAGCGGGCAGTGTGAGGGAGAGAGAGAGAGTGGGAGCGGGCAGAGTGAGGGAGAGAGAGAGAGTGGGAGCGGGCAGTGTGAGGGAGAGAGAGAATGGGCGCGGGCAGTGTGAGGGAGCGAGAGAGTGGGAGCTGGCAGTGTGAGGGAGAGAGAGAGAGTGGGAGCGGGCAGTGTGAGGGAGAGAGAGAGTGGAGCGGGCAGTGTGAGGGAGAGAGAGAGTGGAGCGGGCAGTGTGAGGGAGAGAGAGTGTGGGAGCGGGCAGAGTGAGGGAGAGAGAGTGGGAGCCGGCTGTGTGAGAGAGCGAGAGAGTGGGAGCGGGCAGTGTGAGGAGAGAGACAATGGGAGCGGGCAGTGTGAGGGAGAGAGAGAGAGTGGGAGCCGGCAGTGTGAGGGAGAGAGAGAGAGTGGGAGCGGGCAGTGTGAGGGAGAGAGAGAGAGTGGGAGCGGGCAGTGTGAGGGAGAGAGAGAGGGAGCCGGTAGGGTGAGGGAGCGAGAGAGTGGGAGCGGGCAGTGTGAGGGAGAGAGAGAGTGGGAGCGGGCAGTGTGAGCGAGAGAGAGAATGGGAGCGGGCAGTGTGAGGGAGAGAGAGAGAGTGGGAGCGGGCAGTGTGAGGGAGAGAGAGAGAGTGGAAGCGGGCAGTGTGAGGGAGAGAGAGAGAGTGGGAGTGGGCAGTGTGAGGGAGAGAGAGAGAGTGAGAGCGGGCAGTGTGAGGGAGAGAGAGAGTGGAGCGGGCAGTGTGAGGGAGAGAGAGTGTGGGGGCGGGCAGAGTGAGGGAGAGAGAGAGTGGGAGCGGGCAGTGAGAGGGAGAGAGAGAGTGGGAGCGGGCAGAGTGAGGGAGAGAGAGAGTGGGAGCGGGCAGTGTGAGGGAGAGAGAGAGTGGGAGCGGGCAGTGTGAGGGAGAGAGAGAGTTGGAGAGGGCAGTGTGAGGGAGGGAGGGAGTGGGAGCGGGCAGTGTGAGGGAGAGAGAGAGAGAGTGGGAGCGGGCAGTGTGAAGGAGGGAGAGAGAGTAGGAGCGGGCAGTGTGAGGGAGAGAGAGAGAGTGGGAGCGGGCAGTGTGAGGGAGCGAGAGAGTGGGAGCTGGCACTGTGAGGGAGAGAGAGAGTGGGAGCGGGCAGTGTGAGGGAGAGAGAGAGTGGAGCGGGCAGTGTGGGGGATAGAGAGAGTGGGGGCGGGCAGAGTAAGGGAGAGAGAGAGTGGGAGCGGGCAGTGTTAGGGAGAGAGAGAGAGTGGGAGCGGGCAGAGTGAGGGAGAGAGAGATTGGGAGCGGGCAGTGTGAGGGAGAGAGAGAGAGGGAGCCGGCAGAGTCAGGGTGAGAGAGAGGGAGCAGGCAGTGTGAGGGAGAGAGAGAGTGGGAGCGGGCAGTGTGAGGGAGAGAGAGAGAGAGTGGGAGCGGGCAGTGAGAGGGAGAGAGAGAGTGGGAGCGGGCAGTTTGAGGGAGAGAGAGAGTGGGAGCAGGCAGTGTGAGCGAGAGAGAGGGAGCCGGCAGTGTGAGGGAGAGAGAGAGAGAGTGGGAGCGGGCAGTGAGAGGGAGAGAGAGAGTGGGAGCGGGCAGTTTGAGGGAGAGAGAGAGTGGGAGCAGGCAGTGTGAGCGAGAGAGAGGGAGCCGGCAGTGTGATGGAGAGAGAGAGAGAGTGGGAGCGGGCAGTGAGAGGGAGAGAGAGAGTGGGAGCGGGCAGTGTGAGGGAGAGAGAGAGTGGGAGCAGGCAGTGTGAGCGAGAGAGAGAGGGAGCCGGCAGTGTGAGGGAGAGAGAGAGAGAGTGGGAGCGGGCAGTGAGAGGGAGAGAGAGAGTGGGAGCGGGCAGTGTGAGGGAGCGAGAGAGTGGGAGCTGGCAGTGTGAGGGAGAGAGAAAGAGTGGGAGCGGGCAGTGTGAGGGAGAGAGAGAGTGGAGCGGGCAGAGTGAGGGAGAGAGAGATTGGGAGCGGGCAGAGTGAGGGAGAGAGAGAGAGAGGGAGCCGGCAGTGTGAGGGAGAGAGAGAGAGTGGGAGCGGGCAGTGTGAGGGAGAGAGAGAGTGGGAGCGGGCAGTGTGAGGGAGAGAGAGAGTGGGAGCTGGCAGTGTGAGGGAGCGAGAGAGTGGAGCGGGCAGTGTGATGGAGAGAGAGAGTGGGAGCGGGCAGAGTGAGGGAGAGAGAGATTGGGAGCGGGCAGAGTGAGGAAGAGAGAGAGAGAGGGAGCCGGCAGTGTGAGGGAGAGAGAGAGAGTGGGAGCGGGCAGTGTGAGGGAGAGAGAGAGTGGGAGCGGGCAGTGTGAGGGAGAGAGAGAGTGGGAGCTGGCAGTGTGAGGGAGAGAGAGAGGGAGCCGGCAGTGTGAGGGAGAGAGAGAGAGTGGGAGCGGGCAGAGTGAGGGAGAGAGAGAGGGAGCCGGCAGAGTGAGGGATAGCGAGAGGGAGCCGGCAGTGTGAGGGAGAGAGAGAGTGGGAGCGGGCAGTGTGAGGGAGAGAGAGAGAGTGGGAGCGGGCAGAGTGAGGGAGAGAGAGAGAGTGGGAGCGGGCAGTGTGAGGGAGAGAGAGAGAGTGGGAGCGGGCAGAGTGAGGGAGAGAGAGAGGGAGCCGGCAGAGTGAGGGAGAGAGAGAGAGTGGGAGCGGGCAGAGTGAGGGAGAGAGAGAGAGTGGGAGCGGGCAGTGTGAGGGAGAGAGAGAGAGTGGGAGCGGGCAGTGTGAGGGAGAGAGAGAGTGGGAGCGGGCAGTGTGAGGGAGAGAGAGAGAGTGGGAGCGGGCAGAGTGAGGGAGAGAGAGAGAGTGGGAGCGGGCAGTGTGAGGGAGAGAGAGAGAGTGGGAGCGGGCAGAGTGAGGGAGAGAGAGAGGGAGCCGGCAGAGTGAGGGATAGCGAGAGGGAGCCGGCAGTGTGAGGGAGAGAGAGAGTGGGAGCGGGCAGTGTGAGGGAGAGAGAGAGAGTGGGAGCGGGCAGAGTGAGGGAGAGAGAGAGAGTGGGAGCGGGCAGTGTGAGGGAGAGGGAGAATGGGAGCGGGCAGTGTGAGGGAGAGAGAGAATGGGAGCGGGCAGTGTGAGGGCGAGAGAGAGAGTGGGAGCGGGCAGTGTGAGGGAGAGAGAGAGGGAGCCGGCAGTGTGAGGGAGAGAGAGAGGGAGCGGGCAGTGTGAGGGAGAGAGGGAGTGGGAGCGGGCAGTGTGAGGGAGACAGAGAGAGTGGGAGCGGGCAGAGTGAGGGAGAGAGAGAGAGTGGGAGCCGGCAGTGTGAGGGAGAGAGAGAGGGAGCCGGCAGTGTGAGGGAGAGAGAGAGGGAGCCGGCAGTGTGAGGGAGAGAGGGAGTGGGAGCGGGAAGGGTGAGGGAGCGAGAGAGTGGGAGCGGACAGTGTGAGGGAGCGAGGGAGTGGGAGCGGGCAGTGTGCGGGAGAGAGACAATGGGAGCGGGTATTGTGGGGGAGAGAGAGAGAGTGGGAGCGGGCAGTGTGAGGGAGCGAGAGAGTGGGAGCGGGCAGTGTGAGGGAGAGAGAGTGGGAGCGGGCAGTGTGAGGGTGAGAGAGAGTGGGAGCGGGCAGTGTGAGGGCGAGAGAGAGTGGAGCGGGCAGTGTGAGGGAGAGAGAGTGGGAGCGGGCAGTGTGAGGGTGAGAAAGAGTGGAGCGGGCAGTGTGAGGGAGAGAGAGTGTGGGTGCGGGTAGAGTGAGGGAGAGAGAGAGTGGGAGCGGGCAGTGTGAGGGAGAGAGAGTGTGGGAGCGGGTAGAGTGAGGGAGAGAGAGAGTGGGAGCCGGCAGTGAGAGGGAGAGAGAGAGTGGGAGCGGGCATTGTGAGGGAGAGAGAGAGAGTGGGAGCGGGCAGTGTGAGGAGAGAGAGAATGGGAGCGGGCAGTGTGAGGGAGAGAGAGTGGGAACGGGCAGGGTGAGGGAGCGAGAGAGTGGGAGCGGGCAGTGTGAGGGATAGAGAGAGAGTGGGAGCGGGCAGTGTGAGGGAGAGAGAGAGGGAGCCGGTAGGGTGAGGGAGCGAGAGAGTGGGAGCGGGCAGTGTGAGGGAGCGAGAGAGTGGGAGCGGGCAGTGTGAGGGAGAGAGTGAGTGGGAGTGGGCAGTGTGAGCGAGAGAGAGAGTGGGAGCGGGCAGTGTGAGGGAGAGAGAGAGTGGGAGCGGGCAGTGCGAGGGAGAGAGAGAGTGGGAGCGGGCAGTGTGAGGGAGAGAGAGAGAAAGTGGGAGTGGGCAGTGTGAGGGAGAGAGAGAGAGTGAGAGCGGGCAGTGTGAGGGAGAGAGAGAGAGTGGGAGCGGGCAGTGTGAGGGAGAGAGAGAGAGAGAGTGGGAGCGGGCAGTGTGAGGGAGAGAGAGAGAGTGGGAGTGGGCAGTGTGAGGGAGAGAGAGAGGGAGCCGGCAGTGTGAGGGAGAGAAAGAGTGGGAGCGGGCAGTGTGAGCGAGAGAGAGAGTGGGAGCGGGCAGTGTGAGGGAGAGAGAGAGTGAGAGCGGGCAGTGTGAGGGAGAGAGAGAGTGAGAGCGGGCAGTGTGAGGGAGAGAGAGAGTGTGAGCGGGCAGTGTGAGGGAGAGAGAGAGTGGGAGCGGGCAGTGTGAGGGAGAGGGAGAGTGGAGCGGGCAGTGTGAGGGAGAGAGATTGTGGGGGCGGGCAGAGTGAGGGAGAGAGGGAGTGGGAGCGGGCAGTGTGAGGGAGAGAGAGAGAGAGAGTGGGAGCCGGCAGTGTGAGGGAGAGAGAGAGAGTGGGAGTGGGCAGTGTGAGGGAGAGAGAGAGAGTGGGAGCGGGCAGTGTGAGGGAGAGAGAGAGTGGGAGAGGGCAGTGTGAGGGAGAGAGAGAGAGTGGGAGCGGGCAGTGTGAGGGAGAGAGAGAGAGTGGGAGCGGGCAGTGTGAGGGAGAGAGAGAGAGTGGGAGCGGGCAGTGTGAGGGAGAGAGAGAGTGGGAGAGGGCAGTGTGAGGGAGAGACGGTGTGGGAGCGGGCAGTGTGAGGGAGAGAGAGAGTGGGAGCGGGCAGTGTGAGGGAGAGAGAGAGTGGGAGCTGGCAGTGTGAGGGAGCGAGAGAGTGGGAGCTGGCTGTGTGAGGGAGAGAGAGAGAGTGGGAGCGGGCAGTGTGAGGGAGAGAGAGAGTGGAGCGGGCAGTGTGAGGGAGAGAGTGTGGGGGCGGGCAGAGTGAGGGAGAGAGAGAGTGGGAGCGGGCAGTGAGAGGGAGAGAGAGAGTGGGAGGAGGCAGAGTGAGGGAGAGAGAGAGTGGGAGCGGGCAGTGTGAGGAAGAGAGAGAGTGGGAGCAGGCAGAGTGAGGGAGAGAGAGAGTGGGAGCGGGCAGTGTGAGGAAGAGAGAGAGTGGGAGCGGGCAGTGTGAGGGAGAGAGAGAGTGGGAGCGGGCAGTGTGAGCGAGCGAGAGAGTGGGAGCGGGCAGTGTGAGGGAGAGAGAGTGGGAGCGGGCAGTGTGAGGGAGAGAGAGAGAGTGGGAGCGGGCAGTGTGAGGGAGAGAGAGAGAGTGGGAGCGGGCAGTGTGAGGGAGAGAGAGAGAGTGGGAGTGGGCAGTGTGAGGGAGAGAGAGAGAGAGTGGGAGTGGGCAGTGTGAGGGAGAGAGAGAGTGGAGCGGGCAGTGTGAGGGAGAGAGTGGGAGCGGGCAGTGTGAGGGAGAGGAAGAGAGTGGGAGCGGGCAGTGTGAGGGAGCGAGAGAGTGGGAGCGGGCAGTGTGAGGGAAAGAGAGTGGGAGCGGGCAGTGTGTGGGAGAGAGAGAGTGGAGCGGGCAGTGTGAGGGAGAGAGAGTGTGGGAGCGGGCAGAGTGAGGGAGAGAGAGTGGGAGCCGGCTGTGTGAGAGAGCGAGAGAGTGGGAGCGGGCATTGTGAGGGAGAGAGAGTGGGAGCGGGCAGTGTGAGGGAGAGAGAGAGAGTGGGAGCGGGCAGTGTGAGGAGAGAGACAATGGGAGCGGGCAGTGTGAGGGAAAGAGAGTGGGAGCGGGCAGTGTGAGGGAGAGAGAGAGTGGAGCGGGCAGTGTGAGGGAGAGAGAGTGTGGGAGCGGGCTGTGTGAGAGAGCGAGAGAGTGGGAGCGGACAGTGTGAGGAGAGAGACAATGGGAGCGGGCAGTGTGAGGGAGAGAGAGAGAGTGGGAGCGGGCAGTGTGAGGGAGAGAGAGAGAGTGGGAGCGGGCAGTGTGAGGGAGAGCGAGAGGGAGCCGGTAGGGTGAGGGAGCGAGAGAGTGGGAGCGGGCAGTGTGAGGGAGAGAGAGAGTGGGAGCGGGCAGTGTGAGCGAGAGAGAGAATGGGAGCGGGCAGTGTGAGGGAGAGAGAGAGAGTGGGAGCGGGCAGTGTGAGCGAGAGAGAGAGAGTGGGAGCGGGCAGTGTGAGGGAGAGAGAGAGAGAGAGTGGGAGTGGGCAGTGTGAGGGAGAGAGAGAGAGTGAGAGCGGGCAGTGTGAGGGAGAGAGAGAGTGGAGCGGGCAGTGTGAGGGAGAGAGAGTGTGAGGGCGGGCAGAGTGAGGGAGAGAGAGAGTGGGAGCGGGCAGTGAGAGGGAGAGAGAGAGTGGGAGCGGGCAGAGTGAGGGAGAGAGAGAGTGGGAGCGGGCAGTGTGAGGGAGAGAGAGAGTGGGAGCGGGCAGTGTGAGGGAGCGAGAGAGTGGGAGCTGGCACTGTGAGGGAGAGAGAGAGTGGGAGCGGGCAGTGTGAGGGAGAGAGAGAGTGGAGCGGGCAGTGTGGGGGATAGAGAGTGTGGGGGCGGGCAGAGTGAGGGAGAGTGAGAGTGGGAGCGGGCAGTGTGAGGGAGAGAGAGAGAGTGGGAGCGGGCAGAGTGAGGGAGAGAGAGATTGGGAGCGGGCAGTGTGAGGGAGAGAGAGAGAGGGAGCCGGCAGAGTCAGGGTGAGAGAGAGGGAGCAGGCAGTGTGAGGGAGAGAGAGAGTGGGAGCGGGCAGTGTGAGGGAGAGAGAGAGTGGGAGCAGGCAGTGTGAGCGAGAGAGAGGGAGCCGGCAGTGTGAGGGAGAGAGAGAGAGAGTGGGAGCGGGCAGTGAGAGGGAGAGAGAGAGTGGGAGCGGGCAGTGTGAGGGAGCGAGAGAGTGGGAGCTGGCAGTGAGAGGGAGAGAGAGAGTGGGAGCGGGCAGTTTGAGGGAGAGAGAGAGTGGGAGCAGGCAGTGTGAGCGAGAGAGAGGGAGCCGGCAGTGTGAGGGAGAGAGAGAGCGAGTGGGAGCGGGCAGTGTGAGGGAGCGAGAGAGTGGGAGCTGGCAGTGTGAGGGAGAGAGAGAGAGTGGGAGCGGGCAGTGTGAGGGAGAGAGAGAGTGGAGCGGGCAGAGTGAGGGAGAGAGAGAGATTGGGAGCGGGCAGAGTGAGGGAGAGAGAGAGAGAGGGAGCCGGCAGTGTGAGGGAGAGAGAGAGAGTGGGAGCGGGCAGTGTGAGGGAGAGAGAGAGTGGGAGCGGGCAGTGTGAGGGAGAGAGAGAGTGGGAGCTGGCAGTGTGAGGGAGCGAGAGAGTGGAGCGGGCAGTGTGATGGAGAGAGAGAGTGGGAGCGGGCAGAGTGAGGGAGAGTGAGAGTGGGAGCGGGCAGTGTGAGGGAGAGAGAGAGAGTGGGAGCGGGCAGAGTGAGGGAGAGAGAGATTGGGAGCGGGCAGTGTGAGGGAGAGAGAGAGAGGGAGCCGGCAGAGTCAGGGTGAGAGAGTGGGAGCAGGCAGTGTGAGCGAGAGAGAGGGAGCCGGCAGTGTGAGGGAGAGAGAGAGAGAGTGGGAGCGGGCAGTGAGAGGGAGAGAGAGAGTGGGAGCGGGCAGTGTGAGGGAGCGAGAGAGTGGGAGCTGGCAGTGAGAGAGAGAGAGAGAGTGGGAGCGGGCAGTTTGAGGGAGAGAGAGAGTGGGAGCAGGCAGTGTGAGCGAGAGAGAGGGAGCCGGCAGTGTGAGGGAGAGAGAGAGAGAGTGGGAGCGGGCAGTGAGAGGGAGAGAGCGAGTGGGAGCGGGCAGTGTGAGGGAGCGAGAGAGTGGGAGCTGGCAGTGTGAGGGAGAGAGAGAGAGTGGGAGCGGGCAGTGTGAGGGAGAGAGAGAGTGGAGCGGGCAGAGTGAGGGAGAGAGAGAGATTGGGAGCGGGCAGAGTGAGGGAGAGAGAGAGAGAGGGAGCCGGCAGTGTGAGGGAGAGAGAGAGAGTGGGAGCGGGCAGTGTGAGGGAGAGAGAGAGTGGGAGCGGGCAGTGTGAGGGAGAGAGAGAGTGGGAGCTGGCAGTGTGAGGGAGCGAGAGAGTGGAGCGGGCAGTGTGATGGAGAGAGAGAGTGGGAGCGGGCAGAGTGAGGGAGAGAGAGATTGGGAGCGGGCAGAGTGAGGGAGAGAGAGAGAGAGGGAGCCGGCAGTGTGAGGGAGAGAGAGAGAGTGGGAGCGGGCAGTGTGAGGGAGAGAGACAGTGGGAGCGGGCAGTGTGAGGGAGAGAGAGAATGGGAGCTGGCAGTGTGAGGGAGAGAGAGAGAGTGGGAGCTGGCAGTGTGAGGGAGAGAGAGAGAGTGGGAGTGGGCAGAGTGAGGGAGAGAGAGAGGGAGCCGGCAGTGTGAGGGAGAGAGAGAGTGGGAGCGGGCAGTGTGAGGGAGAGAGAGAGAGTGGGAGCGGGCAGAGTGAGGGAGAGAGAGAGGGAGCCGGCAGAGTGAGGGATAGAGAGAGGGAGCCGGCAGTGTGAGGGAGAGAGAGAGTGGGAGCGGGCAGTGTGAGGGAGAGAGAGAGAGTGGGAGCGGGCAGAGTGAGGGAGAGAGAGAGAGTGGGAGCGGGCAGTGTGAGGGAGAGAGAGAATGGGAGCGGGCAGTGTGAGGGAGAGAGAGTGGGAGCGGGCAGTGTGAGGGTGAGAGAGAGTGGAGCAGGCAGTGTGAGGGAGAGAGAGTGTGGGTGCGGGTAGAGTGAGGGAGAGAGAGAGTGGGAGCGGGCAGTGTGAGGGAGAGAGAGTGTGGGTGCGGGTAGAGTGAGGGAGAGAGAGAGTGGGAGCGGGCAGTGGGAGGGAGAGAGAGAGTGGGAGCGGGCAGTGTGAGGGAGAGAGAGTGTGGGTGCGGGTAGAGTGAGGGAGAGAGAGAGTGGGAGCGGGCAGTGTGAGGGAGAGAGAGTGGGAACGGGCAGGGTGAGGGAGCGAGAGAGTGGGAGCGGGCAGTGTGAGGGATAGAGAGAGAGTGGGAGCGGGCAGTGTGAGGGAGAGAGAGAGGGAGCCGGTAGGGTGAGGGAGCGAGAGAGTGGGAGCGGGCAGTGTGAGGGAGCGAGAGAGTGGGAGCGGGCAGTGTGAGGGAGAGAGTGAGTGGGAGCGGGCAGTGTGAGCGAGAGAAAGAGTGGGAGCGGGCAGTGTGAGGGAGAGAGAGAGTGGGAGCGGGCAGTGTGAGGGAGAGAGAGAGTGGGAGCGGGCAGTGTGAGGGAGAGAGAGAGAAAGTGGGAGTGGGCAGTGTGAGGGAGAGAGAGAGAGTGAGAGCGGGCAGTGTGAGGGAGAGAGAGAGAGTGGGAGCGGGCAGTGTGAGGGAGAGAGAGTGGGAGCGGGCAGTGTGAGGGAGAGAGAGAGAGAGAGTGGGAGCGGGCAGTGTGAGGGAGAGAGAGAGAGTGGGAGTGGGCAGTGTGAGGGAGAGAGAGTGGGAGCCGGTAGTGTGAGGGAGAGAGAGAGGGAGCCGGCAGTGTGAGGGAGAGAAAGAGTGGGAGCGGGCAGTGTGAGCGAGAGAGAGAGTGTGGCAGCGGGCAGTGTGAGGGAGAGAGAGAGAGTGGGAGCGGGCAGTGTGAGGGAGAGAGAGAGTGAGAGCGGGCAGTGTGAGGGAGAGAGAGAGTGAGAGCGGGCAGTGTGAGGGAGAGAGAGAGTGAGAGCGGGCAGTGTGAGGGAGCGAGAGAGTGTGAGCGGGCAGTGTGAGGGAGAGAGAGAGTGGGAGCGGGCAGTGTGAGGGAGAGGGAGAGTGGAGCGGGCAGTGTGAGGGAGAGGGAGAGTTGGGGCGGGCAGAGTGAGGGAGCGAGAGAGTGGAGCGGGCAGTGTGATGGAGAGAGAGAGAGTGGGAGCTGGCAGTGTGAGGGAGAGAGAGAGAGTGGGAGTGGGCAGAGTGAGGGAGAGAGAGAGGGAGCCGGCAGTGTGAGGGAGAGAGAGAGTGGGAGCGGGCAGTGTGAGGGAGAGAGAAAGAGTGGGAGCGGGCAGAGTGAGGGAGAGAGAGAGGGAGCCGGCAGAGTGAGGGATAGAGAGAGGGAGCCGGCAGTGTGAGGGAGAGAGAGAGTGGGAGCGGGCAGTGTGAGGGAGAGAGAGAGTGGGAGCTGGCAGTGTGAGGGAGCGAGAGAGTGGAGCGGGCAGTGTGATGGAGAGAGAGAGTGGGAGCGGGCAGAGTGAGGGAGAGAGAGATTGGGAGCGGGCAGAGTGAGGGAGAGAGAGAGAGAGGGAGCCGGCAGTGTGAGGGAGAGAGAGAGAGTGGGAGCGGGCAGTGTGAGGGAGAGAGACAGTGGGAGCGGGCAGTGTGAGGGAGAGAGAGAGTGGGAGCTGGCAGTGTGAGGGAGAGAGAGAGAGTGGGAGCTGGCAGTGTGAGGGAGAGAGAGAGAGTGGGAGTGGGCAGAGTGAGGGAGAGAGAGAGGGAGCCGGCAGTGTGAGGGAGAGAGAGAGTGGGAGCGGGCAGTGTGAGGGAGAGAGAAAGAGTGGGAGCGGGCAGAGTGAGGGAGAGAGAGAGGGAGCCGGCAGAGTGAGGGATAGAGAGAGGGAGCCGGCAGTGTGAGGGAGAGAGAGAGAGTGGGAGCGGGCAGAGTGAGGGAGAGAGAGAGAGTGGGAGCGGGCAGTGTGAGGGAGAGAGAGAATGGGAGCGGGCAGTGTGAGGGAGAGAGAGAGAGTGGGAGCGGGCAGTGTGAGGGAGAGAGAGAGGGAGCCGGCAGTGTGAGGGAGAGGGAGTGGGAGCGGGCAGTGTGCGGGAGAGAGGGAGTGGGAGCAGGCAGTGTGAGGGAGACAGAGAGAGTGGGAGCGGGCAGAGTGAGGGAGAGAGAGAGTGGGAGCCGGCAGTGTGAGGGAGAGAGAGAGGGAGCCGGCAGTGTGAGGGAGAGAGAGAGTGGGAGCGGGCAGTGTGAGGGAGAGAGAGTGTGGGTGCGGGTAGAGTGAGGGAGAGAGAGAGTGGGAGCGGGCAGTGTGAGGGAGAGAGAGTGGGAACGGGCAGTGTGAGGGAGCGAGAGAGTGTGAGCGGGCAGTGTGAGGGAGAGAGAGAGTGGGAGCGGGCAGTGTGAGGGAGAGGGAGAGTGGGAGCGGGCAGTGTGAGGGAGAGGGAGAGTTGGGGCGGGCAGAGTGAGGGAGAGAGGGAGTGGGAGCGGGCAGTGTGAGGGAGAGAGAGAGAGAGAGTGGGAGCCGGCAGTGTGAGGGAGAGAGAGAGAGTGGGAGCGGGCAGTGTGAGGGAGAGAGAGAGAGAGTGGGAGCGGGCAGTGTGAGGGAGAGAGAGAGTGGGAGAGGGCAGTGTGAGGGAGAGAGAGAGAGTGGGAGCGGGCAGTGTGAGGGAGAGAGAGAGAGTGGGAGCGGGCAGTGTGAGGGAGAGAGAGAGTGGGAGAGGGCAGTGTGAGGGAGAGAGGGAGTGGGAGCGGGCAGTGTGAGGGAGAGAGAGAGTGGGAGCGGGCAGTGTGAGGGAGAGAGAGAGTGGGAGCTGGCAGTGTGAGGGAGCGAGAGAATGGGAGCTGGCAGTGTGAGGGAGAGAGAGAGAGTGGGAGCGGGCAGTGTGAGGGAGAGAGAGTGGGAGCGGGCAGTGTGAAGGAGCGAGAGAGTGGGAGCTGGCAGTGTGAGGGAGAGAGAGAGAGTGGGAGCGGGCAGTGTGAGGGAGAGAGAGAGTGGAGCGGGCAGTGTGAGGGAGAGAGAGTGTGGGGGCGGGCAGAGTGAGGGAGAGAGAGAGTGGGAGCGGGCAGTGTGAGGGAGAGAGAGAGTGGGAGCGGGCAGTGTGAGGGAGCGAGAGAGTGGGAGCTGGCACTGTGAGGGAGAGAGAGAGTGGGAGCGGGCAGTGTGAGGGAGAGAGAGAGTGGAGCGGGCAGTGTGGGGGATAGAGAGTGTGGGGGCGGGCAGAGTGAGGGAGAGTGAGAGTGGGAGCGGGCAGTGTGAGGGAGAGAGAGAGAGTGGGAGCGGGCAGAGTGAGGGAGAGAGAGATTGGGAGCGGGCAGTGTGAGGGAGAGAGAGAGAGGGAGCCGGCAGAGTCAGGGTGAGAGAGAGGGAGCAGGCAGTGTGAGGGAGAGAGAGAGTGGGAGCGGGCAGTGTGAGGGAGAGAGAGAGTGGGAGCAGGCAGTGTGAGCGAGAGAGAGGGAGCCGGCAGTGTGAGGGAGAGAGAGAGAGAGTGGGAGCGGGCAGTGAGAGGGAGAGAGAGAGTGGGAGCGGGCAGTTTGAGGGAGAGAGAGAGTGGGAGCAGGCAGTGTGAGCGAGAGAGAGGGAGCCGGCAGTGTGAGGGAGAGAGAGAGAGAGTGGGAGCGGGCAGTGAGAGGGAGAGAGAGAGTGGGAGCGGGCAGTGTGAGGGAGCGAGAGAGTGGGAGCTGGCAGTGAGAGGGAGAGAGAGAGTGGGAGCGGGCAGTTTGAAGGAGAGAGAGAGTGGGAGCAGGCAGTGTGAGCGAGAGAGAGGGAGCCGGCAGTGTGAGGGAGAGAGAGAGAGAGTGGGAGCGGGCAGTGAGAGGGAGAGAGCGAGTGGGAGCGGGCAGTGTGAGGGAGCGAGAGAGTGGGAGCTGGCAGTGTGAGGGAGAGAGAGAGAGTGGGAGCGGGCAGTGTGAGGGAGAGAGAGAGTGGAGCGGGCAGATTGAGGGAGAGAGAGAGATTGGGAGCGGGCAGAGTGAGGGAGAGAGAGAGAGAGGGAGCCGGCAGTGTGAGGGAGAGAGAGAGAGTGGGAGCGGGCAGTGTGAGGGAGAGAGAGAGTGGGAGCGGGCAGTGTGAGGGAGAGAGAGAGTGGGAGCTGGCAGTGTGAGGGAGCGAGAGAGTGGAGCGGGCAGTGTGATGGAGAGAGAGAGTGGGAGCGGGCAGAGTGAGGGAGAGAGAGATTGGGAGCGGGCAGAGTGAGGGAGAGAGAGAGAGAGGGAGCCGGCAGTGTGAGGGAGAGAGAGAGAGTGGGAGCGGGCAGTGTGAGGGAGAGAGACAGTGGGAGCGGGCAGTGTGAGGGAGAGAGAGAATGGGAGCTGGCAGTGTGAGGGAGAGAGAGAGAGTGGGAGCTGGCAGTGTGAGGGAGAGAGAGAGAGTGGGAGTGGGCAGAGTGAGGGAGAGAGAGAGGGAGCCGGCAGTGTGAGGGAGAGAGAGAGTGGGAGCGGGCAGTGTGAGGGAGAGAGAGAGAGTGGGAGCGGGCAGAGTGAGGGAGAGAGAGAGGGAGCCGGCAGAGTGAGGGATAGAGAGAGGGAGCCGGCAGTGTGAGGGAGAGAGAGAGTGGGAGCGGGCAGTGTGAGGGAGAGAGAGAGAGTGGGAGCGGGCAGAGTGAGGGAGAGAGAGAGAGTGGGAGCGGGCAGTGTGAGGGAGAGAGAGAGTGGGAGCGGGCAGTGTGAGGGAGAGAGAGAGAGTGGGAGCGGGCAGTGTGAGGGAGAGAGAGAGTGGGAGCGGGCAGTGTGAGGGAGAGAGTGAGTGGGAGCGGGCAGTGTGAGGGAGAGAGAGAGAGTGGGAGCGGGCAGTGTGAGGGAGAGAGAGAGTGGAGCGGGCAGTGTGAGGGAGAGAGATTGTGAGGGCGGGCAGAGAGAGGGAGAGAGAGAGGGAGCCGGCAGAGTGAGGGAGAGAGAGAGGTAGCCGGCAGTGTGAGGGAGAGAGAGAGTGGGAGCGGGCAGTGTGAGGGAGAGAGAGAGTGGGAGCAGGCAGTGTGAGCGAGAGAGAGAGGGAGCCGGCAGTGTGAGGAAGAGAGAGAGAGTGGGAGCGGGCAGTGAGAGGGAGAGAGAGAGTGGGAGCGGGCAGTGTGAGGGAGAGAGAGAGTGGGAGCAGGCAGTGTGAGGGAGAGAGAGAGGGAGCCGGCAGTGTGAGGGAGAGAGAGAGAGAGTGGGAGCGGGCAGTGAGAGGGAGAGAGAGAGTGGGAGCGGGCAGTGTGAGGGAGTGAGAGAGTGGGAGCGGGCAGTGTGAGGGAGAGAGAGAGAGTGGGAGCGGGCAGTGTGAGGGAGAGAGAGAGAGTGGGAGTGGGCAGTGTGAGGGAGAGAGAGAGTGGGAGCGGGCAGTGTGAGGGAGAGAGAGAGAGTGGGAGCGGGCAGTGTGAGGGAGAGAGAGAGAGTGGGAGCGGGCAGTGTGAGGGAGAGAGAGAGAGAGTGGGAGCCGGCAGTGTGAGGGAGAGAGAGAGAGTGGGAGCCGGCAGTATGAGGGAGAGAGAGAGGGAGCCGGCAGTGTGAGGGAGAGAGAGAGGGAGCCGGCAGTGTGAGGGAGAGAGGGAGTGGGAGCGTGTAGGGTGAGGGAGCGAGAGAGTGGGAGCGGGCAGTGTGAGGGAGCGAGAGAGTGGGAGCGGGCAGTGTGAGGGAGAGAGAGAGTGGGAGCGGGCAGTGTGAGGGAGAGAGAGAGAGTGGGAGCGGGCAGTGTGAGTGAGAGAGAGAGAGAATGGGAGTGGGCAGTGTGCGGGAGAGAGAGAGAGTGAGAGCGGGCAGTGTGAGGGAGAGAGAGAGAGAGTGGGAGTGGGCAGTGTGCGGGAGAGAGAGAGTGGGAGCGGGCAGTGTGAGTGAGAGAGAGAGAGTGGGAGTGGGCAGTGTGCGGGAGAGAGAGAGTGGGAGCGGGCAGTGTGAGGGAGCGAGAGAGTGGGAGCGGGCAGTGTGAGGGAGAGACAGAGTGGGAGCGGACTGTGTGAGGGAGGGAGAGAGTGGGAGTGGGCAGTGTGCAGGAGAGAGACAATGGGAGCGGGCATTGGGAGGGAGAGAAAGAGAGTGGGAGCGGGCAGTGTGAGGGAGAGAAAGAGAGTGGGAGCGGGCAGTGTGAGGGAGAGAGAGTGGGAGCGGGCAGTGTGAAGGAGCGAGAGAGTGGGAGCGGGCAGTGTGAGGGAGAGAGAGAGAGTGGGAGCGGGCAGTGTGAGGGAGAGAGAGAGTGGAGCGGGCAGTGTGAGGGAGAGAGAGTGTGGGGGCGGGCAGAGTGAGGGAGAGAGAGTGGGAGCGGGCAGTGAGAGGGAGAGAGAGAGTGGGAGCAGGCAGAGTGAGGGAGAGAGAGAGTGGGAGCGGGCAGTGTGAGGAAGAGAGAGAGTGGGAGCAGGCAGAGTGAGGGAGAGAGAGAGTGGGAGCGGGCAGTGTGAGGAAGAGAGAGAGTGGGAGCGGGCAGTGTGAGGGAGAGAGAGAGTGGGAGCGGGCAGTGTGAGGGAGAGAGAGTGTGGGAGCGGGCAGAGTGAGGGAGAGAGAGTGGGAGCCGGCTGTGTGTGAGAGCGAGAGAGTGGGAGCGGGCAGTGTGAGGAGAGAGACAATGGGAGCGGGCAGTGAGAGGGAGAGAGAGAGAGTGGGAGCGGGCAGTGTGAGGGAGAGAGAGAGAGTGGGAGCGGGCAGTGTGAGGGAGAGAGAGAGGGAGCCGGTAGGGTGTGGGAGCGAGAGAGTGGGAGCGGGCAGTGTGAGGGAGAGAGTGAGTGGGAGCGGGCAGTGTGAGGGAGAGAGAGAGAGTGGGAGCGGGCAGTGTGAGGGAGAGAGAGAGTGGAGCGGGCAGTGTGAGGGAGAGAGATTGTGGGGGCGGGCAGAGAGAGGGAGAGAGAGAGGGAGCCGGCAGAGTGAGGGAGAGAGAGAGGTAGCCGGCAGTGTGAGGGAGAGAGAGAGTGGGAGCGGGCAGTGTGAGGGAGAGAGAGAGTGGGAGCAGGCAGTGTGAGCGAGAGAGAGAGGGAGCCGGCAGTGTGAGGAAGAGAGAGAGAGTGGGAGCGGGCAGTGAGAGGGAGAGAGAGAGTGGGAGCGGGCAGTGTGAGGGAGAGAGAGAGTGGGAGCAGGCAGTGTGAGGGAGAGAGAGAGGGAGCCGGCAGTGTGAGGGAGAGAGAGAGAGAGTGGGAGCGGGCAGTGAGAGGGAGAGAGAGAGTGGGAGCGGGCAGTGTGAGGGAGAGAGAGAGTGGGAGCGGGCAGTGTGAGGGAGAGAGAGAGAGTGGGAGCGGGCAGTGTGAGGGAGAGAGAGAGAGTGGGAGTGGGCAGTGTGAGGGAGAGAGAGAGTGGGAGCGGGCAGTGTGAGGAAGAGAGAGAGTGGGAGCGGGCAGTGTGAGGGAGAGAGAGAGTGGGAGAGGGCAGTGTGAGGGAGAGAGGGAGTGGGAGCGGGCAGTGTGAGGGAGAGAGAGAGAGTGGGAGCGGGCAGTGTGAGGGAGAGAGAGAGAGTGGGAGCGGGCAGTGTGAGGGAGAGAGTGAGTGGGAGCGGGCAGTGTGAGGGAGAGAGAGAGAGAGTGGGAGCGGGCAGTGTGAGGGAGAGAGAGAGTGGAGCGGGCAGTGTGAGGGAGAGAGATTGTGGGGGCGGGCAGAGAGAGGGAGAGAGAGAGGGAGCCGGCAGAGTGAGGGAGAGAGAGAGGTAGCCGGCAGTGTGAGGGAGAGAGAGAGTGGGAGCGGGCAGTGTGAGGGAGAGAGAGAGTGGGAGCAGGCAGTGTGAGCGAGAGAGAGAGGGAGCCGGCAGTGTGAGGAAGAGAGAGAGAGTGGGAGCGGGCAGTGAGAGGGAGAGAGAGAGTGGGAGCGGGCAGTGTGAGGGAGAGAGAGAGTGGGAGCAGGCAGTGTGAGCGAGAGAGAGAGGGAGCCGGCAGTGTGAGGGAGAGAGAGAGAGAGTGGGAGCGGGCAGTGAGAGGGAGAGAGAGAGTGGGAGCGGGCAGTGTGAGGGAGTGAGAGAGTGGGAGCGGGCAGTGTGAGGGAGAGAGAGAGAGAGTGGGAGCGGGCAGTGAGAGGGAGAGAGAGAGTGGGAGCGGGCAGTGTGAGGGAGTGAGAGAGTGGGAGCGGGCAGTGTGAGGGAGAGAGAGAGAGTGGGAGTGGGCAGTGTGAGGGAGAGAGAGAGTGGGAGCGGGCAGTGTGAGGGAGAGAGAGAGAGTGGGAGCGGGCAGTGTGAGGGAGAGAGAGAGAGTGGGAGCGGGCAGTGTGAGGGAGAGAGAGAGAGAGTGGGAGCCGGCAGTGTGAGGGAGAGAGAGAGAGTGGGAGCCGGCAGTGTGAGGGAGAGAGAGAGGGAGCCGGCAGTGTGAGGGAGAGAGAGGGGGAGCCGGTAGTGTGAGGGAGAGAGGGAGTGGGAGCGTGTAGGGTGAGGGAGCGAGAGAGTGGGAGCGGGCAGTGTGAGGGAGAGAGAGAGTGGGAGCGGGCAGTGTGAGGGAGAGAGAGAGTGGGAGCGGGCAGTGTGAGGGAGAGAGAGAGAGTGGGAGCGGGCAGTGTGAGTGAGAGAGAGAGAGAGTGGGAGTGGGCAGTGTGCGGGAGAGAGAGAGAGTGAGAGCGGGCAGTGTGAGGGAGAGAGAGAGAGAGTGGGAGTGGGCAGTGTGCGGGAGAGAGAGAGTGGGAGCGGGCAGTGTGAGTGAGAGAGAGAGAGAGTGGGAGTGGGCAGTGTGCGGGAGAGAGAGAGTGGGAGCGGGCAGTGTGAGGGAGCGAGAGAGTGGGAGCGGGCAGTGTGAGGGAGAGACAGAGTGGGAGCGGACAGTGTGAGGGAGGGAGAGAGTGGGAGTGGGCAGTGTGCAGGAGAGAGACAATGGGAGCGGGCATTGGGAGGGAGAGAAAGAGAGTGGGAGCGGGCAGTGTGAGGGAGAGAAAGAGAGTGGGAGCGGGCAGTGTGAGGGAGAGAGAGTGGGAGCGGGCAGTGTGAAGGAGCGAGAGAGTGGGAGCTGGCAGTGTGAGGGAGAGAGAGAGAGTGGGAGCGGGCAGTGTGAGGGAGAGAGAGAGTGGAGCGGGCAGTGTGAGGGAGAGAGAGTGTGGGGGCGGGCAGAGTGAGGGAGAGAGAGTGGGAGCGGGCAGTGAGAGGGAGAGAGAGAGTGGGAGCAGGCAGAGTGAGGGAGAGAGAGAGTGGGAGCGGGCAGTGTGAGGAAGAGAGAGAGTGGGAGCAGGCAGAGTGAGGGAGAGAGAGAGTGGGAGCGGGCAGTGTGAGGAAGAGAGAGAGTGGGAGCGGGCAGTGTGAGGAGAGAGACAATGGGAGCGGGCAGTGTGAGGGAGAGAGAGAGAGTGGGAGCGGGCAGTGTGAGGGAGAGAGAGAGAGTGGGAGCGGGCAGTGTGAGGGAGAGAGAGAGGGAGCCGGTAGGGTGTGGGAGCGAGAGAGTGGGAGCGGGCAGTGTGAGGGAGAGAGAGAGTGGGAGCGGGCAGTGTGAGCGAGAGAGAGAATGGGAGCGGGCAGTGTGAGGGAGAGAGAGAGAGTGGGAGCGGGCAGTGTGAGGGAGAGAGAGAGAGTGGGAGCGGGCAGTGTGAGGGAGAGAGAGAGAGAGAGTGGGAGTGGGCAGTGTGAGGGAGAGAGAGAGAGTGAGAGCGGGCAGTGTGAGGGAGAGAGAGAGTGGAGCGGGCAGTGTGAGGGAGAGAGAGTGTGGGGGCGGGCAGAGTGAGGGAGAGAGAGAGTTGGAGCGGGCAGTGAGAGGGAGAGAGAGAGTGGGAGCGGGCAGAGTGAGGGAGAGAGAGAGTGGGAGCGGGCAGTGTGAGGGAGAGAGAGAGTCGGAGAGGGCAGTGTGAGGGAGGGAGGGAGTGGGAGCGGGCAGTGTGAGGGAGAGAGAGAGAGAGTGGGAGCGGGCAGTGTGAGGGAGGGAGAGAGAGTAGGAGCGGGCAGTGTGAGGGAGAGAGAGAGAGTGGGAGCGGGCAGTGTGAGGGAGCGAGAGAGTGGGAGCTGGCACTGTGAGGGAGAGAGAGAGTGGGAGCGGGCAGTGTGAGGGAGAGAGAGAGTGGAGCGGGCAGTGTGGGGGATAGAGAGTGTGGGGGCGGGCAGAGTGAGGGAGAGAGAGAGTGGGAGCGGGCAGTGTGAGGGAGAGAGAGAGAGTGGGAGCGGGCAGAGTGAGGGAGAGAGAGATTGGGAGCGGGCAGTGTGAGGGAGAGAGAGAGTGGGAGCAGGCAGTGTGAGCGAGAGAGAGGGAGCCGGCAGTGTGAGGGAGAGAGAGAGAGAGTGGGAGCGGGCAGTGAGAGGGAGAGAGAGAGTGGGAGCGGGCAGTTTGAGGGAGAGAGAGAGTGGGAGCAGGCAGTGTGAGCGAGAGAGAGGGAGCCGGCAGTGTGAGGGAGAGAGAGAGAGAGTGGGAGCGGGCAGTGAGAGGGAGAGAGAGAGTGGGAGCAGGCAGTGTGAGCGAGAGAGAGAGGGAGCCGGCAGTGTGAGGGAGAGAGAGAGAGCGTGGGAGCGGGCAGTGAGAGGGAGAGAGAGAGTGGGAGCGGGCAGTGTGAGGGAGAGAGAGAGTGGGAGCGGGCAGTGTGAGGGAGAGAGAGAGTGGGAGCAGGCAGTGTGAGCGAGAGAGAGAGGGAGCCGGCAGTGTGAGGGAGAGAGAGAGAGAGTGGGAGCGGGCAGTGAGAGGGAGAGAGAGAGTGGGAGCGGGCAGTGTGAGGGAGCGAGAGAGTGGGAGCTGGCAGTGTGAGGGAGAGAGAGAGAGTGGGAGCGGGCAGTGTGAGGGAGAGAGAGAGTGGAGCGGGCAGAGTGAGGGAGAGAGAGATTGGGAGCGGGCAGAGTGAGGGAGAGAGAGAGAGAGGGAGCCGGCAGTGTGAGGGAGAGAGAGAGAGTGGGAGCGGGCAGTGTGAGGGAGAGAGAGAGTGGGAGCGGGCAGTGTGAGGGAGAGAGAGAGTGGGAGCTGGCAGTGTGAGGGAGAGAGAGAGAGTGGGAGTGGGCAGAGTGAGGGAGAGAGAGAGGGAGCCGGCAGTGTGAGGGAGAGAGAGAGTGGGAGCGGGCAGTGTGAGGGAGAGAGAGAGAGTGGGAGCGGGCAGAGTGAGGGAGAGAGAGAGGGAGCCGGCAGAGTGAGGGATAGAGAGAGGGAGCCGGCAGTGTGAGGGAGAGAGAGTGGGAGCGGGCAGTGTGAGGGAGAGAGAGAGAGTGGGAGCGGGCAGAGTGAGGGAGAGAGAGAGAGTGGCAGCGGGCAGTGTGAGGGAGAGAGAGAGAGTGGGAGCGGGCAGTGTGAGGGAGAGAGAGAGGGAGCCGGCAGTGTGAGGGAGAGAGGGAGGGAGCGGGCAGTGTGAGGGAGAGAGGGAGTGGGAGCAGGCAGTGTGAGGGAGACAGAGAGAGTGGGAGCGGGCAGAGTGAGGGAGAGAGAGAATGGGAGCGGGCAGTGTGAGGGAGAGAGAGAATGGGAGCGGGCAGTGTGAGGGAGAGAGAGAGAGTGGGAGCGGGCAGAGTGAGGGAGAGAGAGAGAGTGGGAGCCGGCAGTGTGAGGGAGAGAGAGAGGGAGCCGGCAGTGTGAGGGAGAGAGAGAGGGAGCCGGCAGTGTGAGGGAGAGAGGGAGTGGGAGCGGGAAGGGTGAGGGAGCGAGAGAGTGGGAGCGGACAGTGTGAGGGAGCGAGGGAGTGGGAGCGGGCAGTGTGCGGGAGAGAGACAATGGGAGCGGGCATTGTGAGGTAGCGAGAGAGAGTGGGAGCGGGCAGTGTGAGGGAGAGAGAGTGGGAGCGGGCAGTGTGAGGGAGAGAGAGTGTGGGTGCGGGTAGAGTGAGGGAGAGAGAGAGTGGGAGCGGGTAGAGTGAGGGAGAGAGAGAGTGGGAGCCGGCAGTGAGAGGGAGAGAGAGAGTGGGAGCGGGCATTGTGAGGGAGAGAGAGAGAGTGGGAGCGGGCAGTGTGAGGGAGAGAGAGTGGGAACGGGCAGGGTGAGGGAGCGAGAGAGTGGGAGCTGGCAGTGTGAGGGAGAGAGAGAGAGAGTGGGAGCGGGCAGAGTGAGGGAGAGAGAGAGGGAGCCGGCAGTGTGAGGGAGAGAGAGTGTGGGAGCGGGCAGTGTGAGGGAGAGAGAGAGAGAGTGGGAGCGGGCAGAGTGAGGGAGAGAGAGAGAGGGAGCCGGCTGAGTGAGGGAGAGAGAGAGGGAGCCGGCAGTGAGGGAGAGAGAGAGTGGGAGCGGGCAGTGTGAGGGAGAGAGAGAGAGTGGGAGCGGGCAGAGTGAGGGAGAGAGAGTGTGGGTGCGGGCAGAGTGAGGGAGAGATAGAGTGGGAGCGGGCAGTGAGAGGGAGAGAGAGAGTGGGAGCGGGCTGTGTGAGGGAGAGAGAGAGTGTGGAGGGGGCAGAGTGAGGGAGAGAGAGTGGGAGCGGGCAGTGTGAGGGAGCGAGAGAGTGGGAGCGGGCAGTGTGAGGGAGAGAGAGAGGGAGCCGGCAGTGTGAGGGAGAGAGGGAGTGGGAGCGGGCAGTGTGAGGGAGAGAGAGAGAGAGTGGGAGCGGGCAGAGTGAGGAAGAGAGAGTGGGAGCTGGCAGTTTGAGGGAGCGAGAGAGTGGGAGCGGGCAGTGTGAGGGAGAGAGAGAGGGAGCCGGCAGTGTGAGGGGGAGAGGGAGTGGGAGCGAGCAGTGTGAGGGGGAGAGAGAGAGTGGGAGCGGGCAGTGTGAGGGAGAGAGAGAGAGTGGGAGTGGGCAGTGTGAGGGAGAGAGAGAGTGGGAGCGGGCAGTGTGAGGGAGAGAGAGAGAGTGGGAGCGGGCAGTGTGAGGGAGAGAGAGAGAGTGGGAGCGGGCAGTGTGAGGGAGAGAGAGAGAGAGTGGGAGCCGGCAGTGTGAGGGAGAGAGAGAGAGTGGGAGCCGGCAGTGTGAGGGAGAGAGAGAGGGAGCCGGCAGTGTGAGGGAGAGAGAGGGGGAGCCGGTAGTGTGAGGGAGAGAGGGAGTGGGAGCGTGTAGGGTGAGGGAGCGAGAGAGTGGGAGCGGGCAGTGTGAGGGAGAGAGAGAGTGGGAGCGGGCAGTGTGAGGGAGAGAGAGAGTGGGAGCGGGCAGTGTGAGGGAGAGAGAGAGAGTGGGAGCGGGCAGTGTGAGTGAGAGAGAGAGAGAGTGGGAGTGGGCAGTGTGCGGGAGAGAGAGAGAGTGAGAGCGGGCAGTGTGAGGGAGAGAGAGAGAGAGTGGGAGTGGGCAGTGTGCGGGAGAGAGAGAGTGGGAGCGGGCAGTGTGAGTGAGAGAGAGAGAGAGTGGGAGTGGGCAGTGTGCGGGAGAGAGAGAGTGGGAGCGGGCAGTGTGAGGGAGCGAGAGAGTGGGAGCGGGCAGTGTGAGGGAGAGACAGAGTGGGAGCGGACAGTGTGAGGGAGGGAGAGAGTGGGAGTGGGCAGTGTGCAGGAGAGAGACAATGGGAGCGGGCATTGGGAGGGAGAGAAAGAGAGTGGGAGCGGGCAGTGTGAGGGAGAGAAAGAGAGTGGGAGCGGGCAGTGTGAGGGAGAGAGAGTGGGAGCGGGCAGTGTGAAGGAGCGAGAGAGTGGGAGCTGGCAGTGTGAGGGAGAGAGAGAGAGTGGGAGCGGGCAGTGTGAGGGAGAGAGAGAGTGGAGCGGGCAGTGTGAGGGAGAGAGAGTGTGGGGGCGGGCAGAGTGAGGGAGAGAGAGTGGGAGCGGGCAGTGAGAGGGAGAGAGAGAGTGGGAGCAGGCAGAGTGAGGGAGAGAGAGAGTGGGAGCGGGCAGTGTGAGGAAGAGAGAGAGTGGGAGCAGGCAGAGTGAGGGAGAGAGAGAGTGGGAGCGGGCAGTGTGAGGAAGAGAGAGAGTGGGAGCGGGCAGTGTGAGGAGAGAGACAATGGGAGCGGGCAGTGTGAGGGAGAGAGAGAGAGTGGGAGCGGGCAGTGTGAGGGAGAGAGAGAGAGTGGGAGCGGGCAGTGTGAGGGAGAGAGAGAGGGAGCCGGTAGGGTGTGGGAGCGAGAGAGTGGGAGCGGGCAGTGTGAGGGAGAGAGAGAGTGGGAGCGGGCAGTGTGAGCGAGAGAGAGAATGGGAGCGGGCAGTGTGAGGGAGAGAGAGAGAGTGGGAGCGGGCAGTGTGAGGGAGAGAGAGAGAGTGGGAGCGGGCAGTGTGAGGGAGAGAGAGAGAGAGAGTGGGAGTGGGCAGTGTGAGGGAGAGAGAGAGAGTGAGAGCGGGCAGTGTGAGGGAGAGAGAGAGTGGAGCGGGCAGTGTGAGGGAGAGAGAGTGTGGGGGCGGGCAGAGTGAGGGAGAGAGAGAGTTGGAGCGGGCAGTGAGAGGGAGAGAGAGAGTGGGAGCGGGCAGAGTGAGGGAGAGAGAGAGTGGGAGCGGGCAGTGTGAGGGAGAGAGAGAGTCGGAGAGGGCAGTGTGAGGGAGGGAGGGAGTGGGAGCGGGCAGTGTGAGGGAGAGAGAGAGAGAGTGGGAGCGGGCAGTGTGAGGGAGGGAGAGAGAGTAGGAGCGGGCAGTGTGAGGGAGAGAGAGAGAGTGGGAGCGGGCAGTGTGAGGGAGCGAGAGAGTGGGAGCTGGCACTGTGAGGGAGAGAGAGAGTGGGAGCGGGCAGTGTGAGGGAGAGAGAGAGTGGAGCGGGCAGTGTGGGGGATAGAGAGTGTGGGGGCGGGCAGAGTGAGGGAGAGAGAGAGTGGGAGCGGGCAGTGTGAGGGAGAGAGAGAGAGTGGGAGCGGGCAGAGTGAGGGAGAGAGAGATTGGGAGCGGGCAGTGTGAGGGAGAGAGAGAGTGGGAGCAGGCAGTGTGAGCGAGAGAGAGGGAGCCGGCAGTGTGAGGGAGAGAGAGAGTGGGAGCGGGCAGTGTGAGGGAGAGAGAGAGTGGAGCGGGCAGTGTGGGGGATAGAGAGAGTGGGAGCGGGCAGTGTGAGGGAGCGAGAGAGTGGGAGCGGGCAGTGTGAGGGAGAGAGAGAGAGCCGGCAGTGTGAGGGAGAGAGGGAGTGGGAGCGGGCAGTGTGAGGGAGAGAGAGAGAGTGGGAGCGGGCAGAGTGAGGAAGAGAGAGTGGGAGCTGGCAGTTTGAGGGAGCGAGAGAGTGGGAGCGGGCAGTGTGAGGGAGAGAGGGAGTGGGAGCGAGCAGTGTGAGGGGGAGAGAGAGAGTGGGAGCGGGCAGTGTGAGGGAGAGAGAGAGAGTGGGAGCGGGCAGTGTGAGGGAGAGAGAGAGAGTGGGAGCGGGCAGTGTGAGGGAGAGAGAGAGAGTGGGAGCGGGCAGTGTGAGGGAGAGAGAGAGAGTGGGAGCCGGCAGTGTGAGGGAGAGAGAGAGGGAGCCGGCAGTGTGAGGGAGAGAGAGGGGGAGCCGGTAGTGTGAGGGAGAGAGGGAGTGGGAGCGTGTTGGGTGAGGGAGCGAGAGAGTGGGAGCGGGCACTGTGAGGGAGAGAGAGAGTGGGAGCGGGCAGTGTGAGGGAGCGAGAGAGTGGGAGCGGGCAGTGTGAGGGAGAGACAGAGTGGGAGCGGACAGTGTGAGGGAGCGAGAGAGTGGGAGCGGGCAGTGTGAGGGAGAGAGAAAGAGTGGGAGCGGGCAGTGTGAGCGAGAGAGAGAGAGAATGGGAGCGGGCAGTGTGAGTGAGAGAGAGAGAGAGTGGGAGTGGGCAGTGTGAGGGAGAGAGAGAGAGTGAGAGCGGGCAGTGTGAGGGAGAGAGAGAGTGGGAGCGGGCAGTGTGAGGGAGAGACAGAGTGGGAGCGGACAGTGTGAGGGAGCGAGAGAGTGGGAGCGGGCAGTGTGAGGGAGAGACAGAGTGGGAGCGGACAGTGTGAGGGAGCGAGAGAGTGGGAGCGGGCAGGGTGAGGGAGAGAGAGAGAGTGGGAGCGGGCAGTGTGCGGGAGAGAGACAATGGGAGCGGGCATTGTGAGGGAGAGAAAGAGAGTGGGAGCGGGCAGTGTGAGGGAGAGAAAGAGAGTGGGAGCGGGGAGTGTGAGGGAGCGAGAGAGTGGGAGCGGGCAGTGTGAGGGTGAGAGAGTGGGAGCGGGCAGTGTGAGGGAGAGAGAGAGTGGAGCGGGCAGTGTGAGGGAGAGAGAGTGTGGGAGCGGTCAGAGTGAGGGAGAGAGAGAGTGGGAGCCGGCTGTGTGAGAGAGCGAGAGAGTGGGAGCGGGCATTGTGAGGGAGAGAGAGTGGGAGCGGGCAGTGTGAGGGAGAGAGCGAGTGGGAGCGGGCAGTGTGAGGAGAGAGAGAATGGGAGTGGGCATTGTGAGGGAGAGAGAGTGGGAACGGGCAGTGTGAGGGAGAGAGAGTGGGAGTGGGCAATTTGAGGGAGAGAGAGAGAGAGTGGGAGCGGGCAGTGTGTGGGAGCGAGAGAGTGGGAGCGGGCAGTGTGAGGGAGAGAGAGAGAGAGTGGGAGCGGGCAGTGTGAAGGAGAGAGACAGAGAGTGGGAGCTGGCAATGTGAAGGAGCGAGAGAGGGAGCCGGCAGTGTGAGGGAGAGAGAGATTCGGAGCGGGCAGTGTGAGGGAGAGAGAGAGTGGGAGCGGGCAGTGTGAGGGAGAGAGAGAGTGAGAGCGGGCAGTGTGAGGGAGAGAGAGAGTGGGAGCGGGCAGTGTGAGGGAGCGAGAGAGTGGGAGCTGGCAGTGTGAGGGAGAGAGAGAGAGTGGGAGCGGGCAGTGTGAGGGAGAGAGAGAGTGGGAGCGGGCAGTGTGAGGGAGCGAGAGAGTGGGAGCTGGCAGTGTGAGGGAGAGAGAGAGAGTGGGAGCGGGCAGTGTGAGGGAGAGAGAGAGTGGAGCGGGCAGTGTGAGGGAGAGAGAGTGTGGGGGCGGGCAGCGTGAGGGAGAGAGAGAGTGGGAGCGGGCAGTGTGAGGAAGAGAGAGAGTGGGAGCGGGCAGTGTGAGGGAGAGAGAGAGTGGGAGAGGGCAGTGTGAGGGAGAGAGGGAGTGGGAGCGGGCAGTGTGAGGGAGAGAGAGAGAGTTGGAGCGGGCAGTGTGAGGGAGAGAGAGAGAGTGGGAGCGGGCAGTGTGAGGGAGCGAGAGAGTGGGAGCTGGCAGTGTGAGGGAGAGAGAGAGAGTGGGAGCGGGCAGTGTGAGGGAGAGAGAGAGTGGAGCGGGCAGTGTGAGGGAGAGAGAGTGTGGGGGCGGGCAGCGTGAGGGAGAGAGAGAGTGGGAGCGGGCAGTGTGAGGGAGAGAGAGAGTGGGAGAGGGCAGTGTGAGGGAGAGAGGGAGTGGGAGCGGGCAGTGTGAGGGAGAGAGAGAGAGAGAGTGGGAGCGGGCAGTGTGAGGGAGAGAGAGAGAGTGGGAGCGGGCAGTGTGAGGGGGAGAGAGAGAGTGGAGCGGGCAGTGTGAGGGAGAGAGATTGTGGGGGCGGGCAGAGTGAGGGAGAGAGAGAGTGGGAGCGGGCAGTGTGAGGGAGAGAGAGAGAGTGGGAGCGGGCAGAGTGAGGGAGAGAGAGATTGGGAGCGGGCAGTGTGAGGGAGAGAGAGGGAGCCGGCAGAGTGAGGGAGAGAGAGAGGGAGCCGGCAGTGTGAGGGAGAGAGAGAGTGGGAGCGGGCAGTGTGAGGGAGAGAGAGAGTGGGAGCAGGCAGTGTGAGCGAGAGAGAGGGAGCCGGCAGAGTGAGGGAGAGAGAGTGGGAGCGGGCAGTGTGAGGGAGAGAGAGAGAGAGTGGGAGCGGGCAGTGAGAGGGAGAGAGAGAGTGGGAGCGGGTAGTGTGAGGGAGCGAGAGAGTGGGAGCTGGCAGTGTGAGGGTGAGAGCGAGAGTGGGAGCGGGCAGTGTGAGGGAGAGAGAGAGTGGAGCGGGCAGAGTGAGGGAGAGAGAGATTGGGAGCGGGCAGTGTGAGGGAGAGAGAGAGAGAGGGAGCCGGCAGTGTGAGGGAGAGAGAGAGAGTGGGAGCGGGCAGTGTGAGGGAGAGAGAGAGTGGGAGCGGGCAGTGTGAGGGAGAGAGAGAGTGGGAGCTGGCAGTGTGAGGGAGCGAGAGCGTGGAGCGGGCAGTGTGAGGGAGAGAGAGAGTGGGAGCGGGCAGTGTGAGGGAGAGAGTGAGTGGGAGCGGGCAGTGTGAGGGAGAGAGAGAGAGTGGGAGCGGGCAGTGTGAGGGAGTGAGAGAGTGGGAGCGGGCAGTGTGATGGAGCGAGAGAGTGGGAGCTGGCAGTGTGAGGGAGAGAGAGAGAGTGGGAGCGGGCAGTGTGAGGGAGAGAGAGAGTGGAGCGGGCAGTGTGAGGGAGAGAGAGTGTGGGGGCGGGCAGTGTGAGGGAGAGAGAGAGTGGGAGCGGGCAGTGTGAGGGAGAGAGAGAGTGGGAGCGGGCAGTGTGAGGGAGTGAGAGAGTGGGAGCGGGCAGTGTGAGGGAGCGAGAGAGTGTGAGCTGGCAGTGTGAGGGAGAGAGAGAGAGTGGGAGCGGGCAGTGTGAGGGAGAGAGAGAGTGGGAGCGGGCAGTGTGAGGGAGCGAGAGAGTGGGAGCTGGCAGTGTGAGGGAGAGAGAGAGTGGGAGAGGGCAGTGTGAGGGAGAGAGGGAGTGGGAGCGGGCAGTGTGAGGGAGAGAGAGAGAGTGGGAGCGGGCAGTGTGAGGGAGAGAGAGAGAGTAGGAGCGGGCAGTGTGAGGGAGAGAGAGAGAGTGGGAGCGGGCAGTGTGAGGGAGCGAGAGAGTGGGAGCGGGCAGTGTGAGGGGGAGAGAGAGAGTGGAGCGGGCAGAGTGAGGGAGAGAGATTGTGGGGGCGGGCAGAGTGAGGGAGAGAGAGAGTGGGAGCGGGCAGTGTGAGGGAGAGAGAGAGAGTGGGAGCGGGCAGAGTGAGGGAGAGAGAGATTGGGAGCGGGCAGTGTGAGGGAGAGAGAGAGGGAGCCGGCAGAGTGAGGGAGAGAGAGAGGGAGCCGGCAGTGTGAGGGAGAGAGAGTGTGGGAGCGGGCAGTGTGAGGGAGAGAGAGAGTGGGAGCAGGCAGTGTGAGCGAGAGAGAGGGAGCCGGCAGAGTGAGGGAGAGAGAGTGGGAGCGGGCAGTGTGAGGGAGAGAGAGAGAGAGTGGGGGCGGGCAGTGAGAGGGAGAGAGAGAGTGGTAGCGGGCAGTGTGAGGGAGAGAGGGAGTGGGAGCGGGCAGTGTGAGCGAGAGAGAGAGGGAGCCGGCAGTGTGAGGGAGAGAGAGAGAGAGTGGGAGCGGGCACTGAGAGGGAGAGAGTGAGTGGGAGCGGGCAGTGTGAGGGAGCGAGAGAGTGGGAGCTGGCAGTGTGAGGGAGAGAGCGAGAGTGGGAGCGGGCAGTGTGAGGGAGAGAGAGAGTGGAGCGGGCAGAGTGAGGGAGAGAGAGAGTGGGAGCGGGCAGTGAGGGAGAGGGGGAGCCGGCAATGTGAGGGAGAGAGAGAGTGGGAGCGGGCAGTATGAGGGAGAGAGAGTGGGAGCGGGCAGTGTGAGGGAGCGTGAGAGAGTGAGAGCCGGCAGTGTGAGGGAGAGAGAGAGAGTGGGAGCCGGCAGTGTGAGGGAGAGAGAGAGGGAGCCGGTAGTGTGAGGGAGAGAGAGGGGGAGCCGGTAGTGTGAGGGAGAGAGGGAGTGGGAGCGCGTAGGGTGAGGGAGCGAGAGAGTGGGAGCGGGCAGTGTGAGGGAGAGAGAGAGTGGGAGCGGGCAGTGTGAGGGAGAGAGAGAGTGGGAGCTGGCAGTGTGAGGGAGCGAGAGTGTGGAGCGGGCAGTGTGAGGGAGAGAGAGAGTGGGAGCGGGCAGAGTGAGGGAGAGAGAGATTGGGAGCGGGCAGAGTGAGGGAGAGAGAGAGAGAGAGGGATCCGGCAGTGTGAGGGAGAGAGAGAGAGTGGGAGCGGGCAGTGTGAGGGAGAGAGAGAGTGGGAGCGGGCAGTGTGAGGGAGAGAGAGAGTGGGAGCTGGCAGTGTGAGGGAGCGAGAGTGTGGAGCGGGCAGTGTGAGGGAGAGAGAGAGTGGGAGCGGGCAGAGTGAGGGAGAGAGAGATTGGGAGCGGGCAGAGTGAGGGAGAGAGAGAGAGAGAGGGATCCGGCAGTGTGAGGGAGAGAGAGAGAGTGGGAGCGGGCAGTGTGAGGGAGAGAGAGAGTGGGAGCTGGCAGTGTGAGGGAGAGAGAGAGAGAGTGGGAGCGGGCAGAGTGAGGGAGAGAGAGAGGGAGCCGGCAGTGTGAGGGATCGAGAGTGTGGGAGCGGGCAGTGTGAGGGAGAGAGAGAGAGAGTGGGAGCGGGCAGAGTGAGGGAGAGAGAGAGAGGGAGCCGGCTGAGTGAGGGAGAGAGAGAGGGAGCCGGCAGTGAGGGAGAGAGAGAGTGGGAGCGGGCAGTGTGAGGGAGAGAGAGAGAGTGGGAGCGGGCAGAGTGAGGGAGAGAGAGTGTGGGTGCGGGCAGAGTGAGGGAGAGATAGAGTGGGAGCGGGCAGTGAGAGGGAGAGAGAGAGTGGGAGCGGGCTGTGTGAGGGAGAGAGAGAGTGTGGAGGGGGCAGAGTGAGGGAGAGAGAGTGGGAGCGGGCAGTGTGAGGGAGCGAGAGAGTGGGAGCGGGCAGTGTGAGGGAGAGAGGGAGCCGGCAGTGTGAGGGAGAGAGGGAGTGGGAGCGGGCAGTGTGAGGGAGAGAGAGAGAGTGGGAGCGGGCAGAGTGAGGAAGAGAGAGTGGGAGCTGGCAGTTTGAGGGAGCGAGAGAGTGGGAGCGGGCAGTGTGAGGGAGAGAGAGAGGGAGCCGGCAGTGTGAGGGGGAGAGGGAGTGGGAGCGAGCAGTGTGAGGGGGAGAGAGAGAGTGGGAGCGGGCAGTGTGAGGGAGAGAGAGAGAGTGGGAGTGGGCAGTGTGAGGGAGAGAGAGAGTGGGAGCGGGCAGTGTGAGGGAGAGAGAGAGAGTGGGAGCGGGCAGTGTGAGGGAGAGAGAGAGAGTGGGAGCGGGCAGTGTGAGGGAGAGAGAGAGAGTGGGAGCGGGCAGTGTGAGGGAGAGAGAGAGAGTGGGAGCCGGCAGTGTGAGGGAGAGAGAGGGAGCCGGCAGTGTGAGGGAGAGAGAGGGGGAGCCGGTAGTGTGAGGGAGAGAGGGAGTGGGAGCGTGTTGGGTGAGGGAGCGAGAGAGTGGGAGCGGGCAGTGTGAGGGAGAGAGAGAGTGGGAGCGGGCAGTGTGAGGGAGCGAGAGAGTGGGAGCGGGCAGTGTGAGGGAGAGACAGAGTGGGAGCGGACAGTGTGAGGGAGCGAGAGAGTGGGAGCGGGCAGTGTGAGGGAGAGAGAGAGAGTGGGAGCGGGCAGTGTGAGCGAGAGAGAGAGAGAATGGGAGCGGGCAGTGTGAGTGAGAGAGAGAGAGAGTGGGAGTGGGCAGTGTGAGGGAGAGAGAGAGAGTGAGAGCGGGCAGTGTGAGGGAGAGAGAGAGTGGGAGCGGGCAGTGTGAGGGAGAGACAGAGTGGGAGCGGACAGTGTGAGGGAGCGAGAGAGTGGGAGCGGGCAGTGTGAGGGAGAGACAGAGTGGGAGCGGACAGTGTGAGGGAGCGAGAGAGTGGGAGCGGGCAGGGTGAGGGAGAGAGAGAGAGTGGGAGCGGGCAGTGTGCGGGAGAGAGACAATGGGAGCGGGCATTGTGAGGGAGAGAAAGAGAGTGGGAGCGGGCAGTGTGAGGGAGAGAAAGAGAGTGGGAGCGGGGAGTGTGAGGGAGCGAGAGAGTGGGAGCGGGCAGTGTGAGGGTGAGAGAGTGGGAGCGGGCAGTGTGAGGGAGAGAGAGAGTGGAGCGGGCAGTGTGAGGGAGAGAGAGTGTGGGAGCGGTCAGAGTGAGGGAGAGAGAGAGTGGGAGCCGGCTGTGTGAGAGAGCGAGAGAGTGGGAGCGGGCATTGTGAGGGAGAGAGAGTGGGAGCGGGCAGTGTGAGGGAGAGAGCGAGTGGGAGCGGGCAGTGTGAGGAGAGAGAGAATGGGAGTGGGCATTGTGAGGGAGAGAGAGTGGGAACGGGCAGTGTGAGGGAGAGAGAGTGGGAGTGGGCAGTTTGAGGGAGAGAGAGAGAGAGTGGGAGCGGGCAGTGTGTGGGAGCGAGAGAGTGGGAGCGGGCAGTGTGAGGGAGAGAGAGAGAGAGTGGGAGCGGGCAGTGTGAAGGAGAGAGACAGAGAGTGGGAGCTGGCAATGTGAAGGAGAGAGAGAGGGAGCCGGCAGTGTGAGGGAGAGAGAGATTCGGAGCGGGCAGTGTGAGGGAGAGAGAGAGTGGGAGCGGGCAGTGTGAGGGAGAGAGAGAGTGAGAGCGGGCAGTGTGAGGGAGAGAGAGAGTGGGAGCGGGCAGTGTGAGGGAGCGAGAGAGTGGGAGCTGGCAGTGTGAGGGAGAGAGAGAGAGTGGGAGCGGGCAGTGTGAGGGAGAGAGAGAGTGGGAGCGGGCAGTGTGAGGGAGCGAGAGAGTGGGAGCTGGCAGTGTGAGGGAGAGAGAGAGAGTGGGAGCGGGCAGTGTGAGGGAGAGAGAGAGTGGAGCGGGCAGTGTGAGGGAGAGAGAGTGTGGGGGCGGGCAGCGTGAGGGAGAGAGAGAGTGGGAGCGGGCAGTGTGAGGAAGAGAGAGAGTGGGAGCGGGCAGTGTGAGGGAGAGAGAGAGTGGGAGAGGGCAGTGTGAGGGAGAGAGGGAGTGGGAGCGGGCAGTGTGAGGGAGAGAGAGAGAGTTGGAGCGGGCAGTGTGAGGGAGAGAGAGAGAGTGGGAGCGGGCAGTGTGAGGGAGCGAGAGAGTGGGAGCTGGCAGTGTGAGGGAGAGAGAGAGAGTGGGAGCGGGCAGTGTGAGGGAGAGAGAGAGTGGAGCGGGCAGTGTGAGGGAGAGAGAGTGTGGGGGCGGGCAGCGTGAGGGAGAGAGAGAGTGGGAGCGGGCAGTGTGAGGGAGAGAGAGAGTGGGAGAGGGCAGTGTGAGGGAGAGAGGGAGTGGGAGCGGGCAGTGTGAGGGAGAGAGAGAGAGAGTGGGAGCGGGCAGTGTGAGGGAGAGAGAGAGAGTGGGAGCGGGCAGTGTGAGGGGGAGAGAGAGAGTGGAGCGGGCAGTGTGAGGGAGAGAGATTGTGGGGGCGGGCAGAGTGAGGGAGAGAGAAAGTGGGAGCGGGCAGTGTGAGGGAGAGAGAGAGAGTGGGAGCGGGCAGAGTGAGGGAGAGAGAGATTGGGAGCGGGCAGTGTGAGGGAGAGAGAGGGAGCCGGCAGAGTGAGGGAGAGAGAGAGGGAGCCGGCAGTGTGAGGGAGAGAGGGAGTGGGAGCGGGCAGTGTGAGGGAGAGAGAGAGTGGGAGCAGGCAATGTGAGCGAGAGAGAGGGAGCCGGCAGAGTGAGGGAGAGAGAGTGGGAGCGGGCAGTGTGAGGGAGAGAGAGAGAGAGTGGGAGCGGGCAGTGAGAGGGAGAGAGAGAGTGGGAGCGGGTAGTGTGAGGGAGCGAGAGAGTGGGAGCTGGCAGTGTGAGGGTGAGAGCGAGAGTGGGAGTGGGCAGTGTGAGGGAGAGAGAGAGTGGAGCGGGCAGAGTGAGGGAGAGAGAGATTGGGAGCGGGCAGAGTGAGGGAGAGAGAGAGGGAGCCGGCAGTGTGAGGGAGAGAGAGAGAGTGGGAGCGGGCAGTGTGAGGGAGAGAGAGAGTGGGAGCGGGCAGTGTGAGGGAGAGAGAGAGTGGGAGCTGGCAGTGTGAGGGAGCGAGAGCGTGGAGCGGGCAGTGTGAGGGAGAGAGAGAGTGGGAGCGGGCAGTGTGAGGGAGAGAGTGAGTGGGAGCGGGCAGTGTGAGGGAGAGAGAGAGTGGGAGCTGGCAGTGTGAGGGAGGGAGAGAGAGAGTGGGAGCGGGCAGAGTGAGGGAGAGAGAGAGGGAGTCGGCAGTCTGAGGGAGAGAGAGAGTGGGAGCGGGCAGTGTGAGGGAGAGAGAGAGAGAGTGGGAGCGGGCAGTGTGAGGGAGAGAGAGAGTGGGAGCGGGCAGTGTGAGGGAGAGAGAAGAGTGGGAGCGGGCAGAGTGAGGGAGAGAGAGTGTGGGTGCGGGCAGAGTGAGGGAGAGAGAGAGTGGGAGCGGGCAGTGAGAGGGAGAGAGAGAGTGGGAGCGGGCTGTGTGAGGGAGAGAGAGAGTGTGGAGGGGGCAGAGTGAGGGAGAGAGAGAGGGAGCGGGCAGTGTGCGGGAGCGAGAGAGAGTGGGAGCGGGCAGTGTGAGGGAGCGAGAGAGTGGGAGCGGGCAGTGTGAGGGAGAGAGAGAGGGAGCCGGCAGTGTGAGGGAGAGAGGGAGTGGGAGCGGGCAGTGTGAGGGAGAGAGAGAGAGTGGGAGCGGGCAGAGTGAGGAAGAGAGAGTGGGAGCTGGCAGTTTGAGGGAGCGAGAGAGTGGGAGCGGGCAGTGTGAGGGAGAGAGAGAGAGTGGGAGCGGGCAGTGTGAGGGAGAGAAAAAGAGTGGGAGCGGGCAGTGTGAGGGAGCGAGAGAGTGGGAGCGGGCAGTGTGAGGGTGAGAGAGTGGGAGCGGGCAGTGTGAGGGAGAGAGAGAGTGGAGCGGGCAGTGCGAGGGAGAGAGAGTGTGGGAGCGGGCAGAGTGAGGGAGAGAGAGAGTGGGAGCGGGCAGTGTGAGAGAGAGAGTGGGAGCGGGCAGTGTGAGGGAGAGAGAGCGAGTGGGAGCGGGCAGTGTGAGGAGAGAGAGAATGGGAGCGGGCATTGTGAGGGAGAGAGAGTGGGAACGGGCAGTGTGAGGGAGAGAGAGAGTGGGAGCGGGCTGTGTGAGGGAGCGAGAGAGTGGGAGCGGGCAGTGTGAGGGAGAGAGAGAGAGAGTGGGAGCAGGCAGTGTGAGGGAGCGAGAGAGTGGGAACGGGCAGTGTGAGGGAGCGAGAGAGTGGGAGCGGGCAGTGTGAGGGAGCGAGAGAGTGGGAGCGGGCAGTGTGAGGGAGCGAGAGAGTGGGAGCGGGCAGTGTGAAGGAGAGAGAGAATGGGAGCGGGCAGTGTGAGGGAGAGAGAGAGTGGGAACGGGCAGTGTGAGGGAGCGAGAGAGTGGGAGCGGGCAGTGTGAGGGAGCGAGAGAGTGGGAGCGGGCAGTGTGAGCGAGAGAGAGAATGGGAGCGGGCAGTGTGAGCGAGAGAGAATGGGAGCGGGCAGTGAGAGGGAGAGAGAGAGTGGGAGCGGGCAGTGAGAGGGAGAGAGAGAGAGAGTGGGAGTGGGCAGTGTGAGGGAGAGAGAGAGAGAGTGAGAGCGGGCAGTGTGAGGGATCGAGAGAGTGGGAGCGGGCAGTGTGAGGAAGAGACAGAGAGAGTGGGAGTGGGCAGTGTGAGGGAGAGACAGGGAGTGGGAGAGGGCAGTGTGAGGGAGAGAGAGAGAGTGGGAGTGGGCAGTTTGAGGGAGAGAGAGAGAGAGTGGGAGCGGGCAGTTTGAGGGATAGAGAGAGAGAGTGGGAGTGGGCAGTTTGAGGGAGAGAGAGAGAGAGTGGGAGCGGGCAGTGTGAGGGAGAGAGAGTGGGAGCGGGCAGTGTGAGGAAGAGAGAGAGAGAGTGGGAGTGGGCAGTGTGAGGGAGAGACAGGGAGTGGGAGCGGGCAGTGTGAGGGAGAGAGAGTGGGAGTGGGCAGTTTGAGGGAGAGAGAGAGAGAGTGGGAGTGGGCAGTGTGAGGGAGAGACAGGGAGTGGGAGCGGGCAGTGTGAGGGAGAGAGAGTGGGAGTGGGCAGTTTGAGGGAGAGAGAGAGAGAGTGGGAGCGGGCAGTGTGTGGGAGCGAGAGAGTGGGAGCGGGCAGTGTGAGGGAGAGAGAGAGAGAGTGGGAGTGGGCAGTGTGAGGGAGAGAGACAGAGAGTGGGAGCGGGCAGTGTGAAGGAGAGAGACAGAGAGTGGGAGCTGGCAATGTGAAGGAGAGAGAGGGAGCCGGCAGTGTGAGGGAGAGAGAGATTCGGAGCGGGCAGTGTGAGGGAGAGAGAGAGTGGGAGCGGGCAGTGTGAGGGAGAGAGAGAGTGAGAGCGGGCAGTGTGAGGGAGAGAGAGAGTGGGAGCGGGCAGTGTGAGGGAGCGAGAGAGTGGGAGCTGGCAGTGTGAGGGAGAGAGAGAGAGTGGGAGCGGGCAGTGTGAGGGAGAGAGAGAGTGGGAGCGGGCAGTGTGATGGAGCGAGAGAGTGGGAGCTGGCAGTGTGAGGGAGAGAGAGAGAGTGGGAGCGGGCAGTGTGAGGGAGAGAGAGAGTGGAGCGGGCAGTGTGAGGGAGAGAGAGTGTGGGGGCGGGCAGTGTGAGGGAGAGAGAGAGTGGGAGCGGGCAGTGTGAGGGAGAGAGAGAGTGGGAGCGGGCAGTGTGAGGGAGAGAGAGAGTGGGAGCGGGCAGTGTGAGGGAGCGAGAGAGTGTGAGCTGGCAGTGTGAGGGAGAGAGAGAGAGTGGGAGCGGGCAGTGTGAGGGAGAGAGAGAGTGGGAGCGGGCAGTGTGAGGGAGCGAGAGAGTGGGAGCTGGCAGTGTGAGGGAGAGAGAGAGTGGGAGAGGGCAGTGTGAGGGAGAGAGGGAGTGGGAGCGGGCAGTGTGAGGGAGAGAGAGAGAGTGGGAGCGGGCAGTGTGAGGGAGAGAGAGAGAGTAGGAGCGGGCAGTGTGAGGGAGAGAGAGAGAGTGGGAGCGGGCAGTGTGAGGGAGCGAGAGAGTGGGAGCGGGCAGTGTGAGGGGGAGAGAGAGAGTGGAGCGGGCAGAGTGAGGGAGAGAGATTGTGGGGGCGGGCAGAGTGAGGGAGTGAGAGAGTGGGAGCGGGCAGTGTGAGGGAGAGAGAGAGAGTGGGAGCGGGCAGAGTGAGGGAGAGAGAGATTGGGAGCGGGCAGTGTGAGGGAGAGAGAGAGGGAGCCGGCAGAGTGAGGGAGAGAGAGAGGGAGCCGGCAGTGTGAGGGAGAGAGAGTGTGGGAGCGGGCAGTGTGAGGGAGAGAGAGAGTGGGAGCAGGCAGTGTGAGCGAGAGAGAGGGAGCCGGCAGAGTGAGGGAGAGAGAGTGGGAGCGGGCAGTGTGAGGGAGAGAGAGAGAGAGTGGGGGCGGGCAGTGAGAGGGAGAGAGAGAGTGGTAGCGGGCAGTGTGAGGGAGAGAGGGAGTGGGAGCGGGCAGTGTGAGCGAGAGAGAGAGGGAGCCGGCAGTGTGAGGGAGAGAGAGAGAGAGTGGGAGCGGGCACTGAGAGGGAGAGAGTGAGTGGGAGCGGGCAGTGTGAGGGAGCGAGAGAGTGGGAGCTGGCAGTGTGAGGGAGAGAGCGAGAGTGGGAGCGGGCAGTGTGAGGGAGAGAGAGAGTGGAGCGGGCAGAGTGAGGGAGAGAGAGAGTGGGAGCGGGCAGTGAGGGAGAGGGGGAGCCGGCAAAGTGAGGGAGAGAGAGAGTGGGAGCGGGCAGTATGAGGGAGAGAGAGTGGGAGCGGGCAGTGTGAGGGAGCGTGAGAGAGTGAGAGCCGGCAGTGTGAGGGAGAGAGAGAGAGTGGGAGCCGGCAGTGTGAGGGAGAGAGAGATGGAGCCGGTAGTGTGAGGGAGAGAGAGGGGGAGCCGGTAGTGTGAGGGAGAGAGGGAGTGGGAGCGTGTAGGGTGAGGGAGCGAGAGAGTGGGAGCGGGCAGTGTGAGGGAGAGAGAGAGTGGGAGCGGGCAGTGTGAGGGAGAGAGAGAGTGGGAGCTGGCAGTGTGAGGGAGCGAGAGTGTGGAGCGGGCAGTGTGAGGGAGAGAGAGAGTGGGAGCGGGCAGAGTGAGGGAGAGAGAGATTGGGAGCGGGCAGAGTGAGGGAGAGAGAGAGAGGGATCCGGCAGTGTGAGGGAGAGAGAGAGAGTGGGAGCGGGCAGTGTGAGGGAGAGAGTGTGGGAGCGGGCAGTGTGAGGGAGAGAGAGAGTGGGAGCGGGCAGTCTGAGGGAGAGAGAGAGAGTGGGAGCGGGCAGAGTGAGGGAGAGAGAGAGGGAGCCGGCAGTGTGAGGGAGAGAGAGAGTGGGAGCGGGCAGTGTGAGGGAGAGAGAGAGAGAGTGGAAGCGGGCAGAGTGAGGGAGAGAGAGGGGGAGCCGGCAGAGTGAGGGAGAGAGAGAGGGAGCCGGCAGTGAGGGAGAGAGAGAGTGGGAGCGGGCAGTGTGAGGGAGAGAGAGTGGGAGCGGGCAGAGTGAGGGAGAGAGAGTGTGGGTGCGGGCAGAGTTAGGGAGAGATAGAGTGGGAGCGGGCAGTGAGAGGGAGAGAGAGAGTGGGAGCGGGCAGTGTGAGGGAGAGAGAGAGAGTGGGAGCGGGCAGTGTGAGGGAGAGAGAGAGTGGGAGCTGGCAGTGTGAGGGAGAGAGAGAGTGGGAGCGGGCAGTGTGAGGGAGAGAGAGAGTGGGAGCGGGCAGAGTGAGGGAGAGAGAGAGTGGGCGCGTGCAGTGTGAGGAAGAGAGAGAGTGGGAGCGGGCAGTGTGAGGGAGAGAGAGTGGGAGAGGGCAGTGTGAGGGAGAGAGGGAGTGGGAGCGGGCAGTGTGAGGGAGAGAGAGAGAGTGGGAGCGGGCAGTGTGAGGGAGAGAGAGAGAGTAGGAGCGGGCAGTGTGAGGGAGAGAGAGAGAGTGGGAGCGGGCAGTGTGAGGGAGCGAGAGAGTGGGAGCTGGCAGTGTGAGGGAGAGAGAGAGTGTGGGAGCGGGCAGAGTGAGTGAGAGAGAGATTGGGAGCGGGCAGTGTGAGGGAGAGAGAGAGGGAGCCGGCAGAGTGAGGGAGAGAGAGAGGGAGCCGGCAGTGTGAGGGAGAGAGAGAGTGGGAGCGGGCAGTGTGAGGGAGAGAGAGAGTGGGAGCAGGCAGTGTGAGGGAGAGAGAGAGAGAGTGGGAGCGGGCAGTGAGAGGGAGAGAGAGAGTGGTAGCGGGCAGTGTGAGGGAGAGAGGGAGTGGGAGCGGGCAGTGTGAGGGAGAGAGAGAGTGGGAGCAGGCAGTGTGAGCGAGAGAGAGAGGGAGCCGGCAGTGTGAGGGAGTGAGAGAGAGTTGGAGCGGGCAGTGTGAGGGAGCGAGAGAGTGGGAGTGGGCAGTGTGAGGGAGCGAGAGAGTGGGAGCGGGCAGTGTGAGGGAGCGAGAGAGTGGGAGCAGGCAGTGTGAGGGAGCGAGAGAGTGGGAGCGGGCATTGTGAGGGAGAGAGAGTGGGAGCGGACAGTGTGAGGGAGAGAGAGAGAGTGGGAGCGGGCATTGTGAGGGAGCGAGAGAGTGGGAGCGGGCAGTGTGAGGGAGCGAGAGAGTGGGAGCGGGCAGTGTGAGGGAGCGAGAGAGTGGGAGCGGGCAGTGTGAGGGAGCGAGAGAGTGGGAGTGGGCAGTGTGAGGGAGAGAGAGAGTGGAGGCGGGCAATGTGAGGGAGCGAGAGAGTGGGAGCGGGCAGTGTGAGGGAGCGAGAGAGTGGGACCGGGTAGTGTGAGGGCGAGAGAGAGAGTGGGAGCGGGCAGTGTGAGGGAGCGAGAGAGTGGAAGTGGGCAGTGTGAGGGAGAGAGAGGGAGTGGGAGCGGGCAGTGTGAAGGAGAGAGAGAGGAGCCGGGTATGAGGGAGAGAGAGATTCGGAGCGGGCAGTGTGAGGGAGAGAGAGAGTGGGAGCGGGCAGTGTGAGGGAGAGGGGGAGCCGGCAATGTGAGGGAGAGAGAGAGTGGGAGCGGGCAGTGCGAGGGAGAGAGAAAGTGGAGCGGGCAGTGTGAGGGAGCGAGAGAGTGGGAGCGGGCAGTGTGAGGGTGAGAGAGTGGGAGCGGGCAGTGTGAGGGAGAGAGAGAGTGGAGCGGGCAGTGTGAGGGAGAGAGAGTGGGAGCGGGCAGAGTGAGGGAGAGAGAGAGTGGGAGCCGGCTGTGTGAGAGAGCGAGAGAGTGGGAGCGGGCATTGTGAGGGAGAGAGAGTGGGAGCGGGCAGTGTGAGGGAGAGAGAGCGAGTGGGAGCGGGCAGTGTGAGGGAGCGAGAGAGTGGGAGCGGGCAGTGTGAGGGAGAGAGAGAGAGTGGGAGCGGGCAGTGTGAGGGAGAGAGAGAGTGGGAGCGGGCAGTGTGAGGGAGAGAGAGTGGGAACGGGCAGTGTGAGGGAGAGAGAGAGAGTGGATGCGGGCAGTGTGAGGGAGCGAGAGAGTGGGAGCGGGCAGTGTGAGGGAGAGAGAGAGTGTGGGAGCGGGCAGTGTGCGGGAGAGAGACAATGGGAGCGGGCATTGTGAGGGAGAGAGAGTGGGAGCGGGCAGTGTGAGGGAGAGAAAGAGAGTGGGAGCGGGCAGTGTGAGGGAGCGAGAGAGTGGGAGCGGGCAGTGTGAGGGTGAGAGAGTGGGAGCGGGCAGTGTGAGGGAGAGAGAGAGTGGAGCAGGCAGTGTGAGGGAGAGAGAGTGTGGAAGCGGGCAGAGTGAGGGAGAGAGAGAGAGTGGGAATGGGCAGTGTGAGGGAGAGAGACAGAGAGTGGGAGCGGGCAGTGTGAAGGAGAGAGACAGAGAGTGGGAGCTGGCAGTGTGAAGGAGAGAGAGAGGGAGCCGGCGGTGTGAGGGAGAGAGAGATTCGGAGCGGGCAGTGTGAGGGAAGGAGAGAGTGGGAGCGGGCAGAGTGAGGGAGAGAGAGAGGGAGCCGGCAGAGTGAGGGAGAGGGAGAGGGAGCCGGCAGTGAGGGAGAGAGAGAGTGGGAGCGGGCAGTGTGAGGGAGAGAGAGTGGGAGCGGGCAGAGTGAGGGAGAGAGAGTGTGGGTGCGGGCAGAGTTAGGGAGAGATAGAGTGGGAGCGGGCAGTGAGAGGGAGAGAGAGAGTGGGAGCGGGCAGTGTGAGGGAGAGAGAGAGAGTGGGAGCGGGCAGTGTGAGGGAGAGAGAGAGTGGGAGCTGGCAGTGTGAGGGAGAGAGAGAGTGGGAGCGGGCAGTGTGAGGGAGAGAGAGAGTGGGAGCGGGCAGAGTGAGGGAGAGAGAGAGTGGGCGCGTGCAGTGTGAGGAAGAGAGAGAGTGGGAGCGGGCAGTGTGAGGGAGAGAGAGTGGGAGAGGGCAGTGTGAGGGAGAGAGGGAGTGGGAGCGGGCAGTGTGAGGGAGAGAGAGAGAGTGGGAGCGGGCAGTGTGAGGGAGAGAGAGAGAATAGGAGCGGGCAGTGTGAGGGAGAGAGAGAGAGTGGGAGCGGGCAGTGTGAGGGAGCGAGAGAGTGGGAGCTGGCAGTGTGAGGGAGAGAGAGAGTGTGGGAGCGGGCAGAGTGAGTGAGAGAGAGATTGGGAGCGGGCAGTGTGAGGGAGAGAGAGAGGGAGCCGGCAGAGTGAGGGAGAGAGAGAGGGAGCCGGCAGTGTGAGGGAGAGAGAGAGTGGGAGCGGGCAGTGTGAGGGAGAGAGAGAGTGGGAGCAGGCAGTGTGAGGGAGAGAGAGAGAGAGTGGGAGCGGGCAGTGAGAGGGAGAGAGAGAGTGGTAGCGGGCAGTGTGAGGGAGAGAGGGAGTGGGAGCGGGCAGTGTGAGGGAGAGAGAGAGTGGGAGCAGGCAGTGTGAGCGAGAGAGAGAGGGAGCCGGCAGTGTGAGGGAGTGAGAGAGAGTTGGAGCGGGCAGTGTGAGGGAGCGAGAGAGTGGGAGTGGGCAGTGTGAGGGAGCGAGAGAGTGGGAGCGGGCAGTGTGAGGGAGCGAGAGAGTGGGAGCAGGCAGTGTGAGGGAGCGAGAGAGTGGGAGCGGGCATTGTGAGGGAGAGAGAGTGGGAGCGGACAGTGTGAGGGAGAGAGAGAGAGTGGGAGCGGGCATTGTGAGGGAGCGAGAGAGTGGGAGCGGGCAGTGTGAGGGAGCGAGAGAGTGGGAGCGGGCAGTGTGAGGGAGCGAGAGAGTGGGAGCGGGCAGTGTGAGGGAGCGAGAGAGTGGGAGTGGGCAGTGTGAGGGAGAGAGAGAGTGGAGGCGGGCAATGTGAGGGAGCGAGAGAGTGGGAGCGGGCAGTGTGAGGGAGCGAGAGAGTGGGACCGGGTAGTGTGAGGGCGAAAGAGAGAGTGGGAGCGGGCAGTGTGAGGGAGCGAGAGAGTGGAAGTGGGCAGTGTGAGGGAGAGAGAGGGAGTGGGAGCGGGCAGTGTGAAGGAGAGAGAGAGGAGCCGGGTATGAGGGAGAGAGAGATTCGGAGCGGGCAGTGTGAGGGAGAGAGAGAGTGGGAGCGGGCAGTGTGAGGGAGAGGGGGAGCCGGCAATGTGAGGGAGAGAGAGAGTGGGAGCGGGCAGTGCGAGGGAGAGAGAAAGTGGAGCGGGCAGTGTGAGGGAGCGAGAGAGTGGGAGCGGGCAGTGTGAGGGTGAGAGAGTGGGAGCGGGCAGTGTGAGGGAGAGAGAGAGTGGAGCGGGCAGTGTGAGGGAGAGAGAGTGGGAGCGGGCAGAGTGAGGGAGAGAGAGAGTGGGAGCCGGCTGTGTGAGAGAGCGAGAGAGTGGGAGCGGGCATTGTGAGGGAGAGAGAGTGGGAGCGGGCAGTGTGAGGGAGAGAGAGCGAGTGGGAGCGGGCAGTGTGAGGGAGCGAGAGAGTGGGAGCGGGCAGTGTGAGGGAGAGAGAGAGAGTGGGAGCGGGCAGTGTGAGGGAGAGAGAGAGTGGGAGCGGGCAGTGTGAGGGAGAGAGAGTGGGAACGGGCAGTGTGAGGGAGAGAGAGAGAGTGGATGCGGGCAGTGTGAGGGAGCGAGAGAGTGGGAGCGGGCAGTGTGAGGGAGAGAGAGAGTGTGGGAGCGGGCAGTGTGCGGGAGAGAGACAATGGGAGCGGGCATTGTGAGGGAGAGAGAGTGGGAGCGGGCAGTGTGAGGGAGAGAAAGAGAGTGGGAGCGGGCAGTGTGAGGGAGCGAGAGAGTGGGAGCGGGCAGTGTGAGGGTGAGAGAGTGGGAGCGGGCAGTGTGAGGGAGAGAGAGAGTGGAGCAGGCAGTGTGAGGGAGAGAGAGTGTGGAAGCGGGCAGAGTGAGGGAGAGAGAGAGAGTGGGAATGGGCAGTGTGAGGGAGAGAGACAGAGAGTGGGAGCGGGCAGTGTGAAGGAGAGAGACAGAGAGTGGGAGCTGGCAGTGTGAAGGAGAGAGAGAGGGAGCCGGCGGTGTGAGGGAGAGAGAGATTCGGAGCGGGCAGTGTGAGGGAAGGAGAGAGTGGGAGCGGGCAGTGAGGGAGAGGGGGAGCCGGCAATGTGAGGGAGAGAGAGAGTGGGAGCGGGCAGTATGAGGGAGAGAGAGTGGGAGCGGGCAGTGTGAGGGAGCGTGAGAGTGGGAGCAGGCAGTGTGAGGGAGCAAGAGAGTGGGAGTGGGCAGTGTGAGGGAGAGAGAAAGTGGAGCGGGCAGTGTGAGGGAGCGAGAGAGTGGGAGCGGGCAGTGTGAGGGAGCAAGAGAGTTGGAGCGGGCAGTGTGAGGGAGCGAGAGAGTGGGAGCGGGCAGTGTGAGGGAGCGAGAGAGTGGGAGCGGGCAGTGTGAGGGAGCGAGAGAGTGGGAGCGGGCAGTGTGAGGGAGCGAGAGAGTGGGAGCGGGCAGTGTGAGGGAGCGAGAGAGTGGGAGTGGGCAGTGTGAGGGAGAGAGAGAGTGGAGGCGGGCAGTGTGAGGGAGTGAGAGAGTGGGACCGGGCAGTGTGAGGGCGAGAGAGAGAGAGAGTGGGAGCGGGCAGTGTGAAGGAGAGAGAGGGAGGGGGAGCGGGCAGTGTGAAGGAGAGAGAGAGAGAGAGTGGGAGCAGGCAGTGTGAAGGAAAGAGAGAGGGAGCCGGGTATGAGGGAGAGAGAGATTCGGAGCGGGCAGTGTGAGGGAGAGAGAGAGTGGGAGCGGGCAGTGTGAGGGAGAGGGGGAGCCGGCAATGTGAGGGAGAGGGGGAGCCGGCAATGTGAGGGAGAGAGAGAGTGGGAGCGGGCAGTGTGAGGGAGAGAGAAAGTGGAGCGGGCAGTGTGAGGGAGCGAGAGAGTGGGAGTGGGCAGTGTGAGGGAGAGAGAGTGGGAGCGGGCAGTGTGAGGGAGCGAGAGAGTGGGAGCGGGCAGTGTGAGGGAGCGAGAGAGTGGAGCGGGCAGTGTGTGGGAGCGAGAGAGTGGGAGCGGAGCGTGTGAGGGAGAGAGAGGGAGTGGGAGCGGGCAGTGTGAGGGAGAGAGAGAGTGGAAGCGGGCAGTGTGAGGGAGAGAGAGGGAGTGGGAGCGGGCAGTGAGGGAGAGAGAGAGTGGAGCAGGCAGTGTGAGGGAGCGAGAGTGTGGGAGCGGGCAGTGTGAGGGAGAGAGAGAGTGGGAGCGGGCAGTGTGAGGGAGAGAGAGAGTGGGAGCGGGCATTGTGAAGGAGAGAGCGAGTGGGAGCGGGCAGTGTGAGGCAGAGAGAAAGTGGAGCGGGCAGTGTGAGGCAGAGAGAGAGAGTGGGAGCTCGCAGTGTGAGGGACAGAGAGAGAGAGAGGGATCGGGCAGTGGGAGGGAGAGAGAGAGAGTGGGAGCGGGCAGTAGGAGGGAGAGAGAGAGAGTAGGAGCGGGCAGTGGGAGGGAGAGAGAGGGAGTTGGAGCGGGCAGTGGGAGGGAGAGAGAGAGAGTGGGAGTGGGCAGTGTGAGGGAGAGAGAGAGAGAGAGGGATCGGGCAGTGTGAGGGAGAGAGAGAGAGTGGGAGCTGGCAGTGTGAGGGAGAGAGAGAGTGTGAGCGGGCAGTGTGAGGGAGAGAGAGAGTGGGAGCGGGCAGTGTGAGCGAGAGAGAGAATGGGAGAGGGCAGTGTGAGGGAGAGAGAGAGAGTGGGAGCGGGCAGTGTGAGGGAGAGAGAGAGAGAGTGAGAGCGGGCAGTGTGAGGGAGCGAGAGAGTGGGAGCGGGCAGTGTGAGGAAGAGAGAGAGAGAGTGGGAGTGGGCAGTGTGAGGCAGAGACAGGGAGTGGGAGCGGGCAGTGTGAAGGAGAGAGACAGAGAGTGGGAGCCGGCAGTGTGAAGGAGAGAGAGAGGGAGCCGGCAGTGCGAGGGAGAGAGAGATTCGGAGCGGGCAGTGCGAGGGAGAGAGAGAGAGGGAGCGGACAGTGTGAGGGAGAGAGAGAGTGGGAGCTGGCAGTGTGAGGGAGAGAGAGTGGGAGCGGGCAGTATGAGGGAGAGAGAGTGGGAGCGGGCAGTGTGAGGGAGCGTGAGAGTGGGAGCAGGCAGTGTGAGGGAGCGAGAGAGTGGGAGTGGGCAGTGCGAGGGAGAGAGAGAGTGGGAGCGGGCAGTGTGAGGGAGCGAGAGAGAGAGTAGAAGCGGGCAGTGTGAGGGAGAGAGAGGGAGTGGAAGCGGGCAGTGTGAGGGAGAGAGAGGGAGTGGGAGCGGGCAATGTGAAGGAGAGAGAGAGAGTAGGAGCGGGCAGTGTGAGGGAGAGAGAAAGTGGAGCGGGCAGTGTGAGGCAGAGAGAGAGAGTGGGAGCTAGCAGTGTGAGGGACAGAGAGAGAGAGAGAGGGATCGGGCAGTGGGAGGGAGAGAGAGAGAGTGGGAGTGGGCAGTGTGAGGGAGCGAGAGAGTGGGAGTTGGAGCGGGCAGTGGGAGGGAGAGAGAGAGAGTGGGAGTGGGCAGTGTGAGGGAGAGAGAGAGAGAGAGGGATCGGGCAGTGGGAGGGAGAGAGAGAGAGTGGGAGCGGGCAGTGTGAGGGAGAGAGAGAGTGGGAGCGGGCAGTGTGAGGGAGAGAGAGAGTGGGAGCGGGCAGTGTGAGGGAGAGAGAGAGTGGGAGCGGGCAGTGTGAGCAAGAGAGAGAATGGGAGCGGGCAGTGTGAGCGAGAGAGAGAGAGAGGGAGCGGGCAGTGTGAGGGAGAGAGAGAGAGAGTGGGAGTGGGCAGTGTGAGGGAGAGAGAGAGAGTGGGAGCGGGCAGTGTGAGGGAGCGAGAGAGTGGGAGCGGGCAGTGTGAGGGAGCGAGAGAGTGGGAGCGGGCAGTGTGAGGGAGCGAGAGAGTGGGAGCGGGCAGTGTGAGGGAGCGAGAGAGTGGGAGCGGGCAGTGTGAGGGAGCGAGAGAGTGGGAGTGGGCAGTGTGTGGGAGCGAGAGAGTGGGAGCGGGCAGTGTGAGGGAGCGAGAGAGTGGGAGCGGGCAGTGTGAGGGAGCGAGAGAGTGGGAGCGGGCAGTGTGAGGGAGCGAGAGAGTGGGAGCGGGCAGTGTGAGGGAGAGAGAGAGTGGAGGCGGGCAGTGTGAGGGAGCGAGAGAGTGGGAGCGGGCAGTGTGAGGGAGCGAGAGAGTGGGACCGGGCAGTGTGAGGGCGAGAGAGAGAGTGGGAGCGGGCAGTGTGAGGGAGCGAGAGAGTGGAAGTGGGCAGTGTGAGGGAGAGAGAGGGAGTGGGAGCGGGCAGTGTGAGGGAGAGAGAGAGAGAGTGGGAGCAGGCAGTGTGAAGGAGAGAGAGAGGGAGCCGGGTATGAGGGAGAGAGAGATTCGGAGCGGGCAGTGTGAGGGAGAGAGAGAGTGGGAGCGGGCAGTGTGAGGGAGAGGGGGAGCCGGCAATGTGAGGGAGAGAGAGAGTGGGAGCGGGCAGTGTGAGGGAGAGAGAAAGTGGAGCGGGCAGTGTGAGGTAGCGAGAGAGTGGGAGCGGGCAGTGTGAGGGTGAGAGAGTGGGAGCGGGCAGTGTGAGGGAGAGAGAGTGTGGGAGCGGGCAGAGTGAGGGAGAGAGAGAGTGGGAGCCGGCTGTGTGAGAGAGCGAGAGAGTGGGAGCGGGCATTGTGAGGGAGAGAGAGTGGGAGCGGGCAGCGTGAGGGAGAGAGAGCGAGTGGGAGCGGGCAGTGTGAGGGAGCGAGAGAGTGGGAGCAGGCAGTGTGAGGGAGAGAGAGAGAGTGGGAGCGGGCAGTGTGAGGGAGAGAGAGAGTGGGAGCGGGCAGTGTGAGGGAGAGAGAGTGGGAACGGGCAGTGTGAGGGAGAGAGAGAGAGTGGATGCGGGCAGTGTGAGGGAGCGAGAGAGTGGGAGCGGGCAGTGTGAGGGAGAGAGAGAGAGTGGGAGCCGGCAGTGTGCGGGAGAGAGACAATGGGAGCGGGCATTGTGAGGGAGAGAGAGTGGGAGCGGGCAGTGTGAGGGAGAGAAAGAGAGTGGGAGCGGGCAGTGCGCGGGAGCGAGAGAGTGGGAGCGGGCAGTGGGAGGGAGAGAGAGAGAGTGGGAGCGGGCAGTGGGAGGGAGAGAGAGAGTGGAGCAGGCAGTGTGAGGGAGAGAGAGAGTGGGAGCCGGCTGTGTGAGAGCGAGAGAGTGGGAGCGGGCATTGTGAGGGAGAGCGAGTGGGAGCGGGCAGTGTGAGGGAGAGAGAGCGAGTGGGAGCGGGCAGTGTGAGGAGAGAGAGAATGGGAGCGGGCATTGTGAGGGAGAGAGAGTGGGAACGGGCAGTGTGAGGGAGAGAGAGAGAGTGGGAGCGGGCAGTGTGAGGGAGCAAGAGAGTGGGAGCGGGCAGTGTGAGGGAGAGAGAGAGAGTTGGAGCGGGCAGTGTGAGGGAGAGAGAGAGTGGGAGTGGGCAGTGTGAGGGAGAGACAGGGAGTGGGAGAGGGCAGTGTGAGGGAGAGAGAGAGAGAGTGGGAGTGGGCAGTTTGAGGGAGAGAGAGAGAGAGTGGGAGCGGGCAGTTTGAGGGAGAGAGAGAGTGGGAGTGGGCAGTTTGAGGGAGAGAGAGAGAGAGAGTGGGAGCGGGCAGTGTGAGGGAGAGAGAGAATGGGAGCGGGCAGTGTGAGGAAGAGAGAGAGAGAGTGGGAGTGGGCAGTGTGAGGGAGAGACAGGGAGTGGGAGCGGGCAGTGTGAGGGAGAGAGAGTGGGTGTGGGCAGTTTGAGGGAGAGAGAGAGAGAGTGGGAGCGGGCAGTGTGAGGGAGCGAGAGAGTGGGAGCGGGCAGTGTGAGGGAGAGAGAGAGAGAGTGGGAGTGGGCAGTGTGAGGGAGAGAGACAGAGAGTGGGAGCGGGCTGTGTGAAGGAGAGAGACAGAGAGTGGGAGCTGGCAGTGTGAAGGAGAGAGAGAGGGAGCCGGCAGTGTGAGGGAGAGAGAGATTCGGAGCGGGCAGTGTGAGGGAGAGAGAGAGTGGGAGCGGGCAGTGAGGGAGAGGGGGAGCCGGCAATGTGAGGGAGAGAGAGAGTGGGAGCGGGCAGTGTGAGGGAGAGAGAAAGTGGAGCGGGCAGTTTGAGGGAGCGAGAGAGTGGGAGCGGGCAGTGTGAGGGAGAGAGAGAGTGGGAGCGGGCAGTGGGAGGGAGCGAGAGAGTGGGAGCGGGCAGTGTGAGGGAGCGAGAGAGTGGGAGCGGGCAGTGAGGGAGAGGGGGAGCGGCAATGTGAGGGAGAGAGAGAGTGGGAGTGGGCAGTGTGAGAAGGAGAGAAAGTGGAGCGGGCAGTGTGAGGGAGCGAGAGAGTGGGAGCGGGCAGTGGGAGGGAGCGAGAGAGTGGGAGCGGGCAGTGTGAGGGAGCGAGAGAGTGGGAGCGGTCAGTGTGAGGGAGCGAGAGAGTGGGAGCGGGCAGTGTGAGGGAGCGAGAGAGTGGGAGCGGGCAGTGTGAGGGAGCGAGAGAGTGGGAGCGGGCAGTGTGAGCGAGAGAGAGAGTGGGAGCGGGCAGTGTGAGGGAGAGAGAGAGAGAGAGAGAGAGTGGGAGTGGGCAGTGTGAGGGAGAGAGAGAGAGTGGGAGCGGGCAGTGGGAGGGAGCGAGAGAGTGGGAGCGGGCAGTTTGAGGGAGAGAGAGAGAGAGAGTGGGAGCGGGCAGTGTGAGGGAGAGAGAGAGTGGGAGCGGGCAGTGTGAGGAAGAGAGAGAGAGAGTGGGAGTGGGCAGTGTGAGGGAGAGACAGGGAGTGGGAGCGGGCAGTGTGAGGGAGAGAGAGTGGGTGTGGGCAGTTTGAGGGAGAGAGAGAGAGAGTGGGAGCGGGCAGTGTGAGGGAGCGAGAGAGTGGGAGCGGGCAGTGTGAGGGAGAGAGAGAGAGAGTGGGAGTGGGCAGTGTGAGGGAGAGAGACAGAGAGTGGGAGCGGGCTGTGTGAAGGAGAGAGACAGAGAGTGGGAGCTGGCAGTGTGAAGGAGAGAGAGAGGGAGCCGGCAGTGTGAGGGAGAGAGAGATTCGGAGCGGGCAGTGTGAGGGAGAGAGAGAGTGGGAGCGGGCAGTGAGGGAGAGGGGGAGCCGGCAATGTGAGGGAGAGAGAGAGTGGGAGCGGGCAGTGTGAGGGAGAGAGAAAGTGGAGCGGGCAGTGTGAGGGAGCGAGAGAGTGGGAGCGGGCAGTGTGAGGGAGAGAGAGAGTGGGAGCGGGCAGTGGGAGGGAGCGAGAGAGTGGGAGCGGGCAGTGTGAGGGAGCGAGAGAGTGGGAGCGGGCAGTGAGGGAGAGGGGGAGCCGGCAATGTGAGGGAGAGAGAGAGTGGGAGTGGGCAGTGTGAGGGAGAGAGAAAGTGGAGCGGGCACTGTGTGGGAGCGAGAGAGTGGGAGCGGGCAGTGGGAGGGAGCGAGAGAGTGGGAGCGGGCAGTGTGAGGGAGCGAGAGAGTGGGAGCGGGCAGTGTGAGGGAGCGAGAGAGTGGGAGCGGGCAGTGTGAGGGAGCGAGAGAGTGGGAGCGGGCAGTGTGAGGGAGCGAGAGAGTGGGAGCGGGCAGTGTGAAGGAGAGAGAGAGTGGGAGCGGGCAGTGTGAGCGAGAGAGAGAGTGGGAGCGGGCAGTGTGAGGGAGAGAGAGAGAGAGAGAGAGAGTGGGAGTGGGCAGTGTGAGGGAGAGAGAGAGAGTGGGAGCGGGCAGTGGGAGGGAGCGAGAGAGTGGGAGCGGGCAGTGTGAGGGAGCGAGAGAGTGGGAGCGGGCAGTGTGAGGGAGCGAGAGAGTGGGAGCGGACAGTGTGAGGGAGCGAGAGAGTGGGAGCGGGCAGTGGGAGGGAGCGAGAGAGTGGGAGCGGGCAGTGTGAGGGAGAGGGGGAGCCGGCAATGTGAGGGAGAGAGAGAGTGGGAGCGGGCAGTGTGAGGGAGAGGGGGAGCAGGCAATGTGAGGGAGAGAGAGATTCGGAGCGGGCAGTGTGAGGGAGAGAGAGAGTGGGAGCGGGCAGTGTGAGGGAGAGGGGGAGCCGGCAATGTGAGGGAGAGAGAGAGTGGGAGCGGGCAGTGTGAGGGAGAGAGAAAGTGGAGCGGGCAGTGTGAGGGAGTGAGAGAGTGGGAGCGGGCAGTGTGAGGGTGAGAGAGTGGGAGCGGGCAGTGTGAGGGAGAGAGAGAGTGGAGCGGGCAGTGTGAGGGAGAGAGAGAGTGGGAGCCGGCTGTGTGAGAGAGCGAGAGAGTGGGAGCGGGCATTGTGAGGGAGAGAGAGTGGGAGCGGGCAGTGTGAGGGAGAGAGAGCGAGTGGGAGCGGGCAGTGTGAGGGAGCGAGAGAGTGGGAGCGGGCAGTGTGAGGGAGAGAGAGAGAGTGGGAGCGGGCAGTGTGAGGGAGAGAAAGAGTGGAGCAGGCAGTGTGAGGGAGAGAGAGTGTGGAAGCGGGCAGAGTGAGGGAGAGAGAGAGTGGGAGCCGGCTGTGTGAGAGAGCGAGAGAGTGGGAGCGGGCATTGTGAGGGAGAGCGAGTGGGAGCGGGCAGTGTGAGGGAGAGAGAGCGAGTGGGAGCGGGCAGTGTGAGGAGAGAGAGAATGGGAGCGGGCATTGTGAGGGAGAGAGAGTGGGAACGGGCAGTGTGAGGGAGAGAGAGAGAGTGGGAGCGGGCAGTGTGAGGGAGCAAGAGAGTGGGAGCGGGCAGTGTGAGGGAGAGAGAGAGAGTGGGAGCGGGCAGTGTGAGGGAGCGAGAGAGTGGGAGCGGGCAGTGTGAGGGAGCGAGAGAGTGGGAGCGGGCAGTGCGAGGGAGAGAGAAAATGGAGCGGGCAGTGTGAGGGAGAGAGAGAGTGGGAGCGGGCAGTGTGAGGGAGCGAGAGAGTGGGAGCGGGCAGTGTGAAGGAGAGAGAGAGTGGGAGCGGGCAGTGTGAGCGAGAGAGAGAATGGGAGCGGGCAGTGTGAGGGAGAGAGTGAGAGTGGGAGCGGGCAGTGTGAGGGAGAGAGAGAGAGAGTGGGAGTGGGCAGTGTGAGGGAGGGAGAGAGAGAGAGTGAGAGCGGGCAGTGTGAGGGAGCGAGAGAGTGGGAGCGGGCAGTGTGAGGAAGAGACAGAGAGAGTGGGAGTGGGCAGTGTGAGGGAGAGACAGGGAGTGGGAGAGGGCAGTGTGAGGGAGAGAGAGAGAGAGAGAGAGAGTGGGAGTGGGCAGTTTGAGGGAGAGAGAGAGAGAGTGGGAGCGGGCAGTTTGAGGGAGAGAGAGAGTGGGAGTGGGCAGTTTGAGGGAGAGAGAGAGAGAGTGGGAGCAGGCAGTGTGAGGGACCGAGAGAGTGGGAGCGGGCAGTGTGAGGGAGAGAGAGAGAGAGTGGGAGTGGGCAGTGTGAGGGAGAGAGACAGAGAGTGGGAGCGGGCTGTGTGAAGGAGAGAGACAGAGAGTGGGAGCTGGCAGTGTGAAGGAGAGAGAGAGGGAGCCGGCAGTGTGAAGGAGAGAGAGAGGGAGCCGGCAGTGTGAGGGAGAGAGAGATTCGGAGCGGGCAGTGTGAGGGAGAGAGAGAGTGGGAGCGGGCAGTGAGGGAGAGGGGGAGCCGGCAATGTGAGGGAGAGAGAGAGTGGGAGCGGGCAGTGTGAGGGAGAGAGAAAGTGGAGCGGGCAGTGTGAGGGAGCGAGAGAGTGGGAGCGGGCAGTGGGAGAGAGCGAGAGAGTGGGAGCGGGCAGTGTGAGGGAGCGAGAGAGTGGGAGCGGGCAGTGTGAGGGAGCGAGAGAGTGGGAGCGGGCAGTGTGAGGGAGCGAGAGAGTGGGAGCGGGCAGTGTGAGGGAGCGAGAGAGTGGGAGGGGGCAGTGTGAGGGAGCGAGAGAGTGGGAGCGGGCAGTGTGAGGGAGTGAGAGAGTGGGAGCGGGCAGTGTGAGCGAGAGAGAGAATGGGAGCGGGCAGTGTGAGGGAGAGAGAGAGAGTGGGAGCGGGCAGTGTGAGGGAGAGAGAGAGAGAGAGAGAGTGGGAGTGGGCAGTGTGAGGGAGAGAGAGAGAGTGGGAGCGGGCAGTGGGAGGGAGCGAGAGAGTGGGAGCGGGCAGTGTGAGGGAGCGAGATAGTGGGAGCGGGCAGTGTGAGGGAGCGAGAGAGTGGGAGTGGACAGTGTGAGGGAGCGAGAGAGTGGGAGCGGGCAGTGTGTGGGAGCGAGAGAGTGGGAGCGGGCAGTGTGAGGGAGAGGGGGAGCCGTCAATGTGAGGGAGAGAGAGAGTGGGAGCGGGCAGTGTGAGGGAGAGGGGGAGCCGGCAATGTGAGGGAGAGAGAGATTCGGAGCGGGCAGTGTGAGGGAGAGAGAGAGTGGGAGCGGGCAGTGTGAGGGAGAGGGGGAGCCGGCAATGTGAGGGAGAGAGAGAGTGGGAGCGGGCAGTGTGAGGGAGAGAGAAAGTGGAGCGGGCAGTGTGAGGGAGCGAGAGAGTGGGAGCGGGCAGTGTGAGGGTGAGAGAGTGGGAGCGGGCAGTGTGAGGGAGAGAGAGAGTGGAGCGGGCAGTGTGAGGGAGAGAGAGAGTGGGAGCCGGTTGTGTGAGAGAGCGAGAGAGTGGGAGCGGGCATTGTGAGGGAGAGAGAGTGGGAGCGGGCAGTGTGAGGGAGAGAGAGCGAGTGGGAGCGGGCAGTGTGAGGGAGCGAGAGAGTGGGAGCGGGCAGTGTGAGGGAGAGAGAGAGAGTGGGAGCGGGCAGTGTGAGGGAGAGAGAGAGAGTGGGAGCGGGCAGTGTGAGGGAGAGAGAGTGGGAACGGGCAGTGTGAGGGAGAGAGAGAGAGTGGATGCGGGCAGTGTGAGGGAGCGAGAGAGTGGGAGCGGGCAGTGTGAGGGAGAGAGAGAGAATGGGAGCGGGCAGTGTGAGGGAGAGAGAGAGTGGGAGCGGGCAGTGTGAGGGAGCGAGAGAGTGGGAGCGGGCAGTGTGAGGGAGCGAGAGAGTGGGAGCGGGCAGTGTGAGGGAGCGAGAGAGTGGCAGCGGGCAGTGTGAGGGAGCGAGAGAGTGGGAGCGGGCAGTGTGAGGGAGCGAGAGAGTGGGAGTGGGCAGTGTGAGGGAGAGAGAGAGTGGAGGCGGGCAGTGTGAGGGAGCGAGAGAGTGGGACCGGGCAGTGTGAGGGCGAGAGAGAGAGAGTGGGAGCGGGCAGTGTGAGGGAGCGAGAGAGTGGAAGTGGGCAGTGTGAGGGAGAGAGAGGGAGTGGGAGCGGGCAGTGTGAGAGAGAGAGAGAGTGGGAGCAGGCAGTGTGAAGGAGAGAGAGGGAGCCGGGTATGAGGGAGAGAGAGATTCGGAGCGGGCAGTGTGAGGGAGAGAGAGAGTGGGAGCGGGCAGTGTGAGGGAGAGGGGGAGCCGGCAATGTGAGGGAGAGAGAGAGTGGAGCGGGCAGTGTGAGGGAGCGAGAGAGTGGGAGTGGGCAGTGTGAGGGAGAGAGAGTGGGAGCGGGCAGTGTGAGGGAGCGAGAGAGTGGGAGCGGGCAGTGTGAGGGAGCGAGAGAGTGGAGCGGGCAGTGTGTGGAGCGAGAGAGTGGGAGCGGAGCGTGTGAGGGAGAGAGAGGGAGTGGGAGCAGGCAGTGTGAGGGAGAGAGAGTGGAAGCGGGCAGTGTGAGGGAGAGAGAGGGAGTGGGAGCGGGCAGTGTGAGGGAGAGAGAGAGTGGAGCAGGCAGTGTGTGGGAGCGAGAGAGTGGGAGCGGAGCGTGTGAGGGAGAGAGAGGGAGTGGGAGCGGGCAGTGTGAGGGAGAGAGAGAGTGGAAGCGGGCAGTGTGAGGGAGAGAGAGGGAGTGGGAGCGGGCAGTGTGAGGGAGAGAGAGAGTGTGAGCGGGCAGTGTGAGGGAGAGAGAGAGTGGGAGCGGGCATTGTGAAGGAGAGAGCGAGTGGGAGCGGGCAGTGTGAGGGAGAGAGAAAGTGGAGCGGGCAGTGTGAGGCAGAGAGAGAGAGTGGGAGCTGGCAGTGTGAGGGACAGAGAGAGAGAGAGGGATCGGGCAGTGGGAGGGAGAGAGAGAGAGTGGGAGCGGGCAGTAGGAGGGAGAGAGAGAGAGAGTGGGAGCGGGCAGTGGGAGGGAGAGAGAGGGAGTTGGAGCGGGCAGTGGGAGGGAGAGAGAGAGAGTGGGAGCTGGCAGTGTGAGGGAGAGAGAGAGTGTGAGCGGGCAGTGTGAGGGAGAGAGAGAGTGGGAGGGCGCAGTGTGAGCGAGAGAGAGAATGGGAGCGGGCAGTGTGAGGGAGAGAGAGAGAGTGGGAGCGGGCAGTGTGAGGGAGAGAGAGAGAGAGTGGGAGTGGGCAGTATGAGGGAGAGAGAGAGAGTGAGAGCAGGCAGTGTGAGGGAGCGAGAGAGTGGGAGCGGGCAGTGTGAGAGAGAGAGAGAGTGGGAGCGGGCAGTGTGAGGAAGAGAGAGAGAGAGTGGTAGTGGGCAGTGTGAGGCAGAGACAGGGAGTGGGAGCGGGCAGTGTGAGGGAGAGAGAGAGAGAGTGTGGGAGTGGGCAGTTTGAGGGAGAGAGAGAGAGTGGGAGCGGCAGTGTGAGGGAGCGAGAGAGTGGGAGCGGGCAGTGTGAGGGAGAGAGAGAGAGAGTGAGAGCGGGCAGTGTGAGGGAGAGAGACAGAGAGTGGGAGCGGGCAGTGTGAGGGAGCGAGAGAGTGGGAGCGGGCAGTGTGAGGGAGCGAGAGAGTGGGAGCGGGCAGTGCGAGGGAGAGAGAGAGAGGGAGCGGACAGTGTGAGGGAGAGAGAGAGTGGGAGCTGGCAGTGTGAGGGAGAGAGAGTGGGAGCTGGCAGTGTGAGGGAGAGAGAGTGGGAGCGGGCAGTATGAGGGAGAGAGAGTGGGAGCGGGCAGTATGAGGGAGAGAGAGTGGGAGCGGGCAGTATGAGGGAGAGAGAGTGGGAGCGGGCAGTGTGAGGGAGAGAGAGTGGGAGCGGGCAGTATGAGGGAGAGAGTGGGAGCGGGCAGTGTGAGGGAGCGTGAGAGTGGGAGTGGGCAGTGCGAGGGAGAGAGAGTGGGAGCGGGCAGTGTGAGGGAGAGAGAGGGAGTGGAAGCGGGCAATATGAGGGAGAGAGAGTGGGAGCGGGCAGTGTGAGGGAGAGAGAGTGGGAGCGGGCAGTGTGAGGGAGAGAGAGTGGGAGCGGGCAGTATGAGGGAGAGAGTGGGAGCGGGCAGTGTGAGGGAGCGAGAGAGTGGGAGTGGGCAGTGCGAGGGAGAGAGAGTGGGAGCGGGCAGTGTGAGGGAGAGAGAGGGAGTGGAAGCGGGCAGTGTGAGGGAGAGAGAGGGAGTGGGAGCGGGCAATGTGAGGGAGAGAGAGAGTGGGAGCGGACAGTGTGAGGGAGAGAGAGAGTGGGAGCGGGCAATGTGAAGGAGAGAGAGAGTGGGAGCGGGCAGTGTGAGCGAGAGAGAAAGTGGAGCGGGCAGTGTGAGGCAGAGAGAGAGAGTGGGAGCTGGCAGTGTGAGGGACAGAGAGAGAGAGAGAGGGATCGGGCAGTGGGAGGGAGAGAGAGAGTGGGAGCGGGCACTGGGAGGGAGAGAGAGGGAGTTGGAGCGGGCAGTGGGAGGGAGAGAGAGAGTGTGGGAGTGGGCAGTGTGAGGGAGAGAGAGAGAGAGAGAGGGATCGGGCAGTGGGAGGGAGAGAGAGAGTGGGAGCTGGCAGTGTGAGGGAGAGAGAGTGGGAGCGGGCAGTGTGAGGGAGAGAGAGAGAGAGTGGGAGCCGGCAGTGTGAGGGAGAGAGAGGGAGCCAGCAGTGTGAGGGAGAGAGAGAGGGAGCCGGCAGTGTGAGGGAGAGAGGGAGTGGGAGCGGTTAGGGTGAGGGAGCGAGAGTGGGAGCGGGCAGTGTGAGGGAGAGAGAGAGTGGGAGCGGGCAGTGTGAGGGAGAGAGAGAGTGGGAGTGGGCAGTGTGAGGGAGCGAGAGAGTGGGAGTGGGCAGTATGAGGGAGCGAGAGAGTGGGAGCGGGCAGTGTGAGGGAGCGAGAGAGAGTGGGAGCGGGCAGTGTGAGGGAGAGAGAGAGTGGGAGCGGGCAGTGTGAGGGAGAGAGAGAGTGGGAGCGGGCTGTGTGAGGGAGAGAGAGAGTGTGGAGGGGGCAGAGTGAGGGAGAGAGAGGGGGAGCTGGCAGTTTGAGGGAGCGAGAGAGAGTGGGAGCGGGCAGTGTGAGGGAGAGAGAGAGAGTGGGAGTGGGCAGTGTGAGGGAGCGAGAGAGTGGGAGTGGGCAGTGCGAGGGAGCGAGAGAGTGGGAGCGGGCAGTGTGAGGGAGCGAGAGAGTGGGAGCGGGCAGTGTGAGGGCGAGAGAGAGACTGGGAGCGGGCAGTGTGAGGGAGCGAGAGAGCGAGAGTAGAAGCGGGCAGTGTGAGGGAGAGAGTGGAGCAGGCAGTGTGAGGGAGCGAGAATGTGGGACCGGGCAGTGTGAGGGAGAGAGAGAGTTGGAGCGGGCAATGTGAAGGAGAGAGAGAGTGGAGCGGGCAGTGTGAGGCAGAGAGAGTGAGTGGGAGCTGGCAGTGTGAGGGACAGAGAGAGAGAGAGGGATCGGGCAGTGGGAGGGAGAGAGAGAGAGAGTGGGAGCAGGCAGTGGGAGGGAGAGAGAGAGTGGGAGTGGGCAGTGTGAGGGAGAGAGAGAGAGTGGGAGCGGGCAGTGTGAGGGAGAGAGAGTGGGAGCGGGCAGTGTGAGGGAGAGAGAGAGAGTGGGAGCTGGCAGTGTGAGGGAGAGAGAGGGAGCCGGCATTGTGAGGGAGAGAGAGAGGGAGCGGGCAGTGTGAGGGAGAGAGGGAGTGGGAGCTGTTAGGGTGAGGGAGCGAGAGAGTGGGAGCGGGCAGTGTGAGGGAGCGTGAGAGTGGGAGCAGGCAGTGTGAGGGAGCGAGAGAGTGGGAGTGGGCAGTGCGAGGGAGAGAGAGAGTGGGAGCGGGCAGTGTGAGGGAGAGAGAGGGAGTGGAAGCGGGAAGTGTGAGGGAGAGAGAGGGAGTGGGAGCGGGCAATGTGAGGGAGAGAGAGAGAGAGTGGGAGCGGACAGTGTGAGGGAGAGAGAGAGTGGGAGCGGGCAATGTGAAGGAGAGAGAGAGTGGGAGCGGGCAGTGTGAGGGAGAGAGAAAGTGGAGCGGGCAGTGTGAGGCAGAGAGAGAGAGTGGGAGCTGGCAGTGTGAGGGACAGAGAGAGAGAGAGAGGGATCGGGCAGTGGGAGGGAGAGAGAGAGTGGGAGCGGGCACTGGGAGGGAGAGAGAGGGAGTTGGAGCGGGCAGTGGGAGGGAGAGAGAGAGTGTGGGAGTGGGCAGTGTGAGGGAGAGAGAGAGAGAGAGAGGGATCGGGCAGTGGGAGGGAGAGAGAGAGTGGGAGCTGGCAGTGTGAGGGAGAGAGAGTGGGAGCGGGCAGTGTGAGGGAGAGAGAGAGAGAGTGGGAGCCGGCAGTGTGAGGGAGAGAGAGGGAGCCAGCAGTGTGAGGGAGAGAGAGAGGGAGCCGGCAGTGTGAGGGAGAGAGGGAGTGGGAGCGGTGAGGGTGAGGGAGCGAGAGTGGGAGCGGGCAGTGTGAGGGAGAGAGAGAGTGGGAGCGGGCAGTGTGAGGGAGAGAGAGAGTGGGAGCGGGCAGTGTGAGGGAGTGAGAGAGAGAGTGGGAGCGGGCAGTGTGAGGGAGCGAGAGAGTGGGAGCGGGCAGTGTGAGGGAGAGAGAGTGGGAGCGGGCAGTGTGAGGGAGAGAGAGAGTGGGAGCGGGCTGTGTGAGGGAGAGAGAGAGTGTGGAGGGGGCAGAGTGAGGGAGAGAGAGTGGGAGCTGGCAGTTGGAGGGAGCGAGAGAGAGTGGGAGCGGGCAGTGTGAGGGAGAGAGAGAGTGGGAGTGGGCAGTGTGAGGGAGCGAGAGAGTGGGAGTGGGCAGTATGAGGGAGCGAGAGAGTGGGAGCGGGCAGTGTGAGGGAGCGAGAGAGAGTGGGAGTCGGCAGTGTGAGGGACAGAGAGAGAGAGAGAGGGATCGGGCAGTGGGAGGGAGAGAGAGAGAGTGAGAGTGGGCAGTGGGAGGGAGAGAGAGGGAGTTGGAGCGGGCAGTGGGAGGGAGAGAGAGAGAGTGGGAGTGGGCAAGGTGAGGGAGAGAGAGAGAGAGAGGGATCGGGCAGTGGGAGGGAGAGAGAGAGAGTGGGAGCGGGCAGTGTGAGGGAGTGAGAGAGAGAGTGGGAGCGGGCAGTGTGAGGGAGCGAGAGAGTGGGAGCGGGCAGTGTGAGGGAGAGAGAGAGTGGGAGCGGGCAGTGTGAGGGAGAGAGAGAGTGGGAGCGGGCTGTGTGAGGGAGAGAGAGAGTGTGGAGGGGGCAGAGTGAGGGAGAGAGAGGGGGAGCTGGCAGTTTGAGGGAGCGAGAGAGAGTGGGAGCGGGCAGTGTGAGGGAGAGAGAGAGAGTGGGAGTGGGCAGTGTGAGGGAGCGAGAGAGTGGGAGTGGGCAGTGTGAGGGAGCGAGAGAGTGGGAGCGGGCAGTGTGAGGGAGCGAGAGAGTGGGAGCGGGCAGTGTGAGAGCGAGAGAGAGAGACTGGGAGCGGGCAGTGTGAGGGAGCGAGAGAGCGAGAGTAGAAGCGGGCAGTGTGAGGGAGAGAGAGAGTGGAGCAGGCAGTGTGAGGGAGCGAGAGAGAGTGGGAGTCGGCAGTGTGAGGGACAGAGAGAGAGAGAGAGGGATCGGGCAGTGGGAGGGAGAGAGAGAGAGTGGGAGCGGGCAGTGTGAGGGAGTGAGAGAGAGAGTGGGAGTGGGCAGTGTGAGGGAGCGAGAGAGAGAGAGAGGGATCGGGCAGTGGGAGGGAGAGAGAGAGTGGGAGCGGGCACTGGGAGGGAGAGAGGGGGAGTTGGAGCGGGCAGTGGGAGGGAGAGAGAGAGTGTGGGAGTGGGCAGTGTGAGGGAGAGAGAGAGAGAGAGAGGGATCGGGCAGTGGGAGGGAGAGAGAGAGTGGGAGCTGGCAGTGTGAGGGAGAGAGAGTGGGAGCAGGCAGTGTGAGGGAGAGAGAGAGAGAGTGGGAGCCGGCAGTGTGAGGGAGAGAGAGGGAGCCAGCAGTGTGAGGGAGAGAGAGAGGGAGCCGGCAGTGTGAGGGAGAGAGGGAGTGGGAGCGGTTAGGGTGAGGGAGCGAGAGTGGGAGCGGGCAGTGTGAGGGAGAGAGAGAGTGGGAGCGGGCAGTGTGAGGGAGAGAGAGAGTGGGAGTGGGCAGTGTGAGGGAGCGAGAGAGTGGGAGTGGGCAGTATGAGGGAGCGAGAGAGTGGGAGCGGGCAGTGTGAGGGAGCGAGAGAGAGTGGGAGTCGGCAGTGTGAGGGACAGAGAGAGAGAGAGAGGGATCGGGCAGTGGGAGGGAGAGAGAGAGAGTGGGAGTGGGCAGTGGGAGGGAGAGAGAGGGAGTTGGAGCGGGCAGTGGGAGGGAGAGAGAGAGAGTGGGAGTGGGCAATGTGAGGGAGAGAGAGTGAGAGAGGGATCGGGCAGTGGGAGGGAGAGAGAGAGAGTGGGAGCGGGCAGTGTGAGGGAGTGAGAGAGAGAGTGGGAGCGGGCAGTGTGAGGGAGCGAGAGAGTGGGAGCGGGCAGTGTGAGGGAGAGAGAGAGTGGGAGCGGGCAGTGTGAGGGAGAGAGAGAGTGGGAGCGGGCTGTGTGAGGGAGAGAGAGAGTGTGGAGGGGGCAGAGTGAGGGAGAGAGAGGGGGAGCTGGCAGTTTGAGGGAGCGAGAGAGAGTGGGAGCGGGCAGTGTGAGGGAGAGAGAGAGAGTGGGAGTGGGCAGTGTGAGGGAGCGAGAGAGTGGGAGTGGGCAGTGTGAGGGAGCGAGAGAGTGGGAGCGGGCAGTGTGAGGGAGCGAGAGAGTGGGAGCGGGCAGTGTGAGGGCGAGAGAGAGACTGGGAGCGGGCAGTGTGAGGGAGCGAGAGAGCGAGAGTAGAAGCGGGCAGTGTGAGGGAGAGAGAGAGTGGAGCATGCAGTGTGAGGGAGCGAGAGTGTGGGAGCGGGCAATGTGAAGGAGAGAGAAAGTGGAGCGGGCAGTGTGAGGCAGAGAGAGTGAGTGGGAGCTGGCAGTGTGAGGGACAGAGAGAGAGAGAGGGATCGGGCAGTGGGAGGGAGAGAGAGAGAGAGTGGGAGCGGGCAGTGGGAGGGAGAGAGAGAGAGAGTGGGAGCGGGCAGTGGGAGGGAGAGAGAGAGAGTGGGAGCGGGCAGTGGGAGGGAGAGAGAGGGAGTTGGAGCGGGCAGTGGGAGGGCGAGAGAGAGTGTGGGAGCTGGCAGTGTGAGGGAGAGAGAGAGAGAGACAGGGATCGGGCAGTGGGAGGGAGAGAGAGAGAGTGGGAGTGGGCAGTGTGAGGGAGAGAGAGAGAGTGGGAGCGGGCAGTGTGAGGGAGAGAGAGTGGGAGCGGGCAGTGTGAGGGAGAGAGAGAGAGTGGGAGCCGGCAGTGTGAGGGAGAGAGAGGGAGCCGGCATTGTGAGGGAGAGAGAGAGGGAGCCGGCAGTGTGAGGGAGAGAGGGAGTGGGAGCTGTTAGGGTGAGGGAGCGAGAGAGTGGGAGCGGGAAGTGTGAGGGAGAGAGAGAGTGGGAGCGGGCAGTGTGAGGGAGAGAGAGAGTGGGAGCGGGCAGTGCGAGGGAGTGAGAGAGAGAGTGGGAGCGGGCAGAGTGAGGGAGAGAGAGATTGGGAGCGGGCAGAATGAGGGAGAGAGAGTGGGAGCCGGCAGTGTGAGGGAGCGAGAGAGTGGGAGCGGGCAGTGTGAGGGAGCGAGAGAGTGGGAGCGGGCAGAGTGAGGGAGAGAGAGTGGGAGCTGGCAGTTTGAGGGAGCGAGAGAGATTGGGAGCGGGCAGTGTGCGGGAGCGAGAGAGTGGGAGCGGGCAGTGTGAGGGAGCGAGAGAGTGGGAGCGGGCAGAGTGAGGAAGAGAGAGTGGGAGCTAGCAGTTTGAGGGAGCGAGAGAGTGGGAGCGGGCAGTGTGAGGGAGAGAGAGAGAGAGTGGGAGTGAGCAGTGTGAAGGAGAGAGACAGAGAGTGGGAGCCGGCAGTGTGAAGGAGAGAGAGAGGGAGCCGGCAGTGTGAGGGAGAGAGAGATTCGGAGCGGGCAGTGTGAGGGAGAGAGAGAGTGGGAGCGGGCAGTGTGAGGGAGAGAGGGAGCCGGCAATGTGAGGGAGAGAGAGAGTGGGAGCTGGTAGTGTGAGGGAGAGAGAGTGGGAGCTGGCAGTGTGAGGGAGAGCGAGTGGGAGCGGGCAGTATGAGGGAGAGAGAGTGGGAGTGGGCAGTGTGAGGGAGAGAGAGAGAGTGGGAGCAGGCAGTGTGAGGGAGCGAGAGTGTGGGAGTGGGCAGTGTGAGGGAGAGAGAAAGTGGAGCGGGCAGTGTGAGGGAGCGAGAGAGTGGGAGTGGGCAGTGTGAGGGAGAGAGAGAGTGGGAGCGGGCAGTGTGAGGGAGCGAGAGAGTGGGAGCGGGCAGTGTGAGGGAGCGAGAGAGTGGGAGCGGGCAGTGTGAGGGAGCGAGAGAGTGGGAGCGGGCAGTGTGAGGGAGCGAGAGAGTGGGAGTGGGCAGTGTGAGGGAGAGAGAGAGTGGAGGCGGGCAGTGTGAGGGAGCGAGAGAGTGGGAGCGGGCAGTGTGAGGGAGCGAGAGAGTGGGACCGGGCAGTGTGAAGGAGCGAGAGAGAGTGGGAGCGGGCAGTGTGAGGGAGCGAGAGAGTGGAAGTGGGCAGTGTGAGGGAGAGAGAGGGAGTGGGAGCGGGCAGTGTGAGGGAGAGAGAGAGTGGAGCGGGCAGTGTGTGGGAGCTAGAGAGTGGGAGCGGGCAGTGTGAGGGAGAGAGAGAGTGGGAGCGGGCAGTGTGAGGGAGAGAGAGAGTGGGAGAGGGCAGTGTGAGGGAGAGAGAGAGTGGGAGCGGTCAGTGTGAGGGAGAGAGAGAGTGGGAGCGGGCAGTGTGAGGGAGTGAGAGAGAGAGTGGGAGCGGGCTGTGTGAGGGAGAGAGAGAGTTGGAGCGGGCATTGTGAGGGAGAGAGAGAGTGGGAGCGGGCAGAGTGAGGGAGAGAGATTGGGAGCGGGCAGAGTGAGGGAGAGAGAGAGTGGGAGCGGGCTGTGTGAGGGAGAGAGACAGAGAGTGGGAGCGGGCAGTGTGAAGGAGAGAGAGACAGAGAGTGGGAGCCGGCAGTGTGAAGGAGAGAGAGAGGGAGCCGGCAGTGTGAGGGAGAGAGAGATTCGGAGCGGGCAGTGTGAGGGAGAGAGAGAGAGTGGGAGCGGGCAGTGTGATGGAGAGGGGGAGCCGGCAATGTGAGGGAGAGAGAGAGTGGGAGCTGGCTGTGTGAGGGAGAGAGAGTGGGAGCTGGCAGTGTGAGGGAGATAGAGTGGGAGCGGGCAGTATGAGGGAGAGAGAGTGGGAGCGGGCAGCGTGAGGGAGCGAGAGAGTGGGAGCAGGCAGTGTGAGGGAGCGAGAGAGTGGGAGTGGGCAATGTGAGGGAGAGAGAGAGTGGGAGCGGGCAGTGTGAGGGAGCGAGAGAGTGGGAGCGGGCAGTGTGAGGGAGCGAGAGAGTGGGAGCGGGCAGTGTGAGGGAGCGAGAGAGTGGGAGCGGGCAGTGTGAGGGAGCGAGAGAGTGGGAGCGGGCAGTGTGAGGGAGCGAGAGAGTGGGAGCTGGCAGGTGAGGGAGAGAGAGAGTGGAGGCGGGCAGTGTGAGGGAGCGAGAGAGTGGGAGCGGGCAGTGTGAGGGAGAGAGAGAGTGGGAGTGGGCAGTGTGAGGGAGCGAGAGAGTGGGAGCCGGCAGTGTGAGGGAGCGAGAGAGTGGAAGTGGGCAGTGTGAGGGAGAGAGAGGGAGTGGGAGCGGGCAGTGTGATGGAGGGAGAGAGTGGGAGCGGGCAGTGTGAGGGAGCGAGAGAGTGGAAGTCGGCAGTGTGAGGGAGAGAGAGGGAGTGGGAGCGGGCAGTGTGATGGAGGGAGAGAGTGGGAGCGGGCAGTGTGAGGGAGCGAGAGAGTGGAAGTCGGCAGTGTGATGGAGGGAGAGAGTGGGAGCGGGCAGTGTGAGGGAGAGGGAGAGTGGGAGCGGGCAGTGTGAGGGAGAGAGAGAGTGGGAGCGGGCAGTGTGAGGGAGTGAGAGAGAGAGTGGGAGCGGGCAGTGTGAGGGAGAGAGAGAGTTGGAGCGGGCATTGTGAGGGAGAGAGAGAGTGGGAGCGGGCAGAGTGAGGGAGAGAGAGTGGGAGCCCGCAGTGTGAGGGAGAGAGAGAGAGTGGGAGCGGGCAGTGTGAGGGAGCGAGAGAGTGGGAGCGGGCAGTGTGAGGGAAAGAGAGTGTGGAGGGGGCAGAGTGAGGGAGAGAGAGAGTGGGGGTGGGCAGTGTGAGGGAGAGAGAGTGGGAGCGGGCAGAGTGAGGGAGAGAGAGTGGGAGCTGGCAGTTTGAGGGAGCGAGAGAGAGTGGGAGCGGGCAGTGTGAGGGAGAGAGAGAGTGGGAGCGGGCAGTGTGAGGGAGCGAGAGAGTGGGAGCGGGCAGAGTGAGGAAGAGAGAGTGGGAGCTGGCAGTTTGAGGGAGCGAGAGTGTGGGAACGGGCAGAGTGAGGAAGAGAGAGAGTGAGCGGGCAGTGTGAGGGAGAGAGAGAGGGAGCCGGCAGTGTGAGGGAGAGAGGGAGTGGGAGCGGGCAGGGTGGGTGAGCGAGAGAGTGGGGGCGGGCAGTGTGAGGGAGAGAGAGAGTGGGAGTGGGCAGTGTGAGGGAGAGAGAGTGGGAGCGGGCAGTGTGAGGGAGAGAGAGTGGGAGCGGGCAGTTTGAGCGAGAGAGAGAGTGGGAGCGGGCAGTGTGAGGGAGAGAGAGTGGGAGCGGGCAGTGTGAGGGAGAGAGAGAGAGTGGGAGCGGGCAGTGTGAGGGAGAGAGAGAGTGGAGCGGGCAGTGTGAGGGAGAGAGAGAGAACGGGAGCGGGCAGTGTGAGGGGGTGAGAGAGAGTGGGAGCAGGCAGTGTGAGGGAACGAGAGAGTGGGAGTGGGCAGTGTGAGGGAGAGAGAGAGAGTGGGAGCAGGCAGTGTGAGGGAGCGAGAGAGTGGGAGTGGGCAGTGTGAGGGAGAGAGAAAGTGGAGCGGGCAGTGTGAGGGAGCGAGAGAGTGGGAGTGGGCAGTGTGAGGGAGAGAGAGAGTGGGAGCGGGCAGTGAGAGGGAGCGAGAGAGTGGGAGCGGGCAGTGTGAGGGAGCGAGAGAGTGGGAGCGGGCAGTGTGAGGGAGCGAGAGAGTGGGAGCGGGTAGTGTGAGGGAGCGAGAGAGTGGGACCGGGCAGTGTGAGGGAGCGAGAGAGAGTGGGAGCGGGCAGTGTGAGGGAGCGAGAGAGTGGAAGTGGGCAGTGTGAGGGAGAGAGGGAGTGGAGCGGGCAGTGTGTGGGAGCGAGAGAGTGGGAGCGGGCAGTGTGAGGGAGAGAGAGAGTTGGAGCGGGCAGTGTGAGGGACAGAGAGAGTGGGAGCGGGCAATGTGAGGGAGAGAGAGAGTGGGAGCGGGCAGTGTGAGGGAGAGAGAGAGTGGGAGCGGGCAGTGTGAGGGAGAGAGAGAGTGGGAGCGGGCAGTGTGAGGGAGTGAGAGAGAGAGTGGGAGCGGGCTGTGTGAGGGAGAGAGAGAGTTGGAGCGGGCATTGTGAGGGAGAGAGATAGTGGGAGCGGGCAGAGTGAGGGAGAGAGATTGGGAGCGGGCAGAGTGAGGGAGAGAGTGGGAGTGGGCAGTTTGAGGGAGAGAGAGAGTGGGAGCGGGCAGTGTGAGGGAGAGAGAGAGAGTGGGAGTGGGCAGTGTGAGGGAGAGAGACAGAGAGTGGGAGCGGGCAGTGTGAAGGAGAGAGACAGAGAGTGGGAGCGGGCAGTGTGAAGGAGAGAGAGAGGGAGCCGGCAGTGTGAGGGAGAGAGAGATTCGGAGCGGGCAGTGTGAGGGAGAGGGGGAGCCGGCAATGTGAGGGAGAGAGAGTGGGAGCTGGCAGTGTGAGGGAGCTAGAGTGGGAGTGGGCAGTGTGAGGGAGATAGAGTGGGAGCGGGCAGTGTGAGGGAGAGAGAGTGGGAGCGGGCAGTGTGAGGGAGATAGAGTGGGAGCTGGCAGTGTGAGGGAGAGAGAGTGGGAGCGGGCAGTGTGAGGGAGCTAGAGTGGGAGCGGGCAGTATGAGGGAGAGAGAGTGGGAGCGGGCAGTGTGTGGGAGAGTGAGAGAGTGGGAGCAGGCAGTGTGAGGGAGCGAGAGAGTGGGAGTGGGCAGTGTGAGGGAGCGAGAGAGTGGGAGCGGGCAGTGTGAGGGAGCGAGAGAGTGGGAGCGGGCAGTGTGAGGGAAAGAGAGTGTGGAGGGGGCAGAGTGAGGGAGAGAGAGAGTGGGGGTGGGCAGTGTGAGGGAGAGAGAGTGGGAGCGGGCAGAGTGAGGGAGAGAGAGTGGGAGCTGGCAGTTTGAGGGAGCGAGAGAGAGTGGGAGCGGGCAGTGTGAGGGAGAGAGAGAGTGGGAGCGCGCAGTGTGAGGGAGCGAGAGAGTGGGAGCGGGCAGAGTGAGGAAGAGAGAGTGGGAGCTGGCAGTTTGAGGGAGCGAGAGAGTGGGAACGGGCAGAGTGAGGAAGAGAGAGTGTGAGCGGGCAGTGTGAGGGAGCAAGAGAGTGGGAGCGGGCAGTGTGAGGGAGAGAGAGAGGGAGCCGGCAGTGTGAGGGAGAGAGGGAGTGGGAGCGGGCAGGGTGAGGGAGCGAGAGAGTGGGAGCGGGCAGTGTGAGGGAGAGAGAGAGTGGTAGCGGGCAGTGTGAGGGAGACAGAGAGTGGGAGCGGGCAGTGTGAGGGAGAGAGTGTGGGAGCGGGCAGTGTGAGGGAGAGAGAGTGGGAGCGGGCAGTTTGAGCGAGAGAGAGAATGGGAGCGGGCAGTGTGAGGGAAAGAGAGAGAGTGGGAGCGGGCAGTGTGAGGGAGAGAGAGTGGGAGCGGGCAGTGTGAGGGAGAGAGAGAGAGTGGGAGCGGGCAGTGTGAGGGAGAGAGAGAGTGGAGCTGGCAGTGTGAGGGAGAGAGAGAGAACGGGAGCGGGCAGTGTAAGGGAGAGAGAGAGAGTGGGAGCGGGCAGTGTGAGGGAACGAGAGAGTGGGAGTGGGCAGTGTAAGGGAGAGAGAGAGAGTGGGAGCGGGCAGTGTGAGGGAGCGAGAGAGTGGGACTGGGCAGTGTGAGGGAGAGAGAAAGTGGAGCGGGCAGTGTGAGGGAGCGAGAGAGTGGGAGTGGACAGTGTGAGGGAGAGAGAGAGTGGGAGCGGGCAGTGAGAGGGAGCGAGAGAGTGGGAGCGGGCAGTGTGAGGGAGCGAGAGAGTGGGAGCGGGCAGTGTGAGGGAGCGAGAGAGTGGGAGCGGGCAGTGTGAGGGAGCGAGAGAGTGGGACCGGGCAGTGTGAGGGAGCGAGAGAGAGTGGGAGCGGTCAGTGTGAGGGAGCGAGAGAGTGGAAGTGGGCAGTGTGAGGGAGAGAGAGGGAGTGGGAGCGGGCAGTGTGAGGGAGAGAGAGAGTGGAGCGGGCAGTGTGTGGGAGCGAGAGAGTGGGAGCGGGCAGTGTGAGGGAGAGAGAGAGTTGGAGCGGGCAGTGTGAGGGACAGAGAGAGTAGGAGCGGGCAGTGTGAGGGAGAGAGAGAGTGGGAGCGGGCAGTGTGAGGGAGAGAGAGAGTGGGAGCGGGCAGTGTGAGGGAGAGAGAGAGTGGGAGCGGGCAGTGTGAGGGAGTGAGAGAGAGAGTGGGAGCGGGCTGTGTGAGGGAGAGAGAGAGTTGGAGCGGGCATTGTGAGGGAGAGAGATAGTGGGAGCGGGCAGAGTGAGGGAGAGAGATTGGGAGCGGGCAGAGTGAGGGAGAGAGAGTGGGAGTGGGCAGTTTGAGGGAGAGAGCGAGTGGGAGCGGGCAGTGTGAGGGAGAGAGAGAGAGTGGGAGTGGGCAGTGTGAGGGAGAGAGACAGAGAGTGGGAGCGGGCAGTGTGAAGGAGAGACAGAGAGTGGGAGCCGGCAGTGTGAAGGAGAGAGAGAGGGAGCCGGCAGTGTGAGGGAGAGAGAGATTCGGAGCGGGCAGTGTGAGGGAGAGAGAGAGAGTGGGAGCGGGCAGTGTGATGGAGAGGGGGAGCCGGCAATGTGAGGGAGAGAGATAGTGGGAGCTGGCCGTGTGAGGGAGAGAGAGTGGGAGCTGGCAGTGTGAGGGAGCGAGAGAGTGGGAGCGGGCAGTGTGAGGGAGCGAGAGAGTGGGAGCGGGCAGTGTGAGGGAGAGAGAGTGGGAGCGGGCAGTGTGAGGGAGATAGAGTGGGAGCGGGCAGTATGAGGGAGAGAGAGTGGGAGCGGGCAGCGTGAGGGAGCGAGAGAGTGGGAGCAGGCAGTGTGAGGGAGCGAGAGAGTGGGAGTGGGCAGTGTGAGGGAGAGAGAGAGTGGGAGCGGGCAGTGTGAGGGAGCGAGAGAGTGGGAGCGGGCAGTGTGAGGGAGCGAGAGAGTGGGAGCGGGCAGTGTGAGGGAGCGAGAGAGTGGGAGCGGGCAGCGTGAGGGAGCGAGAGAGTGGGAGCGGGCAGTGTGAGGGAGCGAGAGAGTGGGAGCCGGCAGTGTGAGGGAGCGAGAGAGTGGAAGTGGGCAGTGTGAGGGAGAGAGAGGGAGTGGGAGCGGGCAGTGTGATGGAGGGAGAGAGTGGGAGCGGGCAGAGTGAGGGAGAGAGAGAGTGGGAGCGGGCAGTGTGAGGGAGAGAGAGAGTGGGAGCGGGCAGTGTGAGGGAGCGAGAGAGTGGGAGCATGCAGTGTGAGGGAGCGAGAGAGTGGAAGTGGGCAGTGTGAGGGAGCGAGAGAGTGGGAGCATGCAGTGTGAGGGAGCGAGAGAGTGGAAGTGGGCAGTGTGAGGGAGCGAGAGAGTGGGAGCCGGCAGTGTGAGGGAGCGAGAGAGTGGAAGTGGGCAGTGTGAGGGAGAGAGAGGGAGTGGGAGCGGGCAGTGTGATGGAGGGAGAGAGTGGGAGCGGGCAGTGTGAGGGAGCGAGAGAGTGGAAGTGGGCAGTGTGAGGGAGAGAGAGGGAGTGGGAGCGGGCAGTGTGATGGAGGGAGAGAGTGGGAGCGGGCAGTGTGAGGGAGAGGGAGAGTGGGAGCGGGCAGTGTGAGGGAGAGAGAGAGTGGGAGCGGGCAGTGTGAGGGAGTGAGAGAGAGAGTGGGAGCGGGCAGTGTGAGGGAGAGAGAGAGTTGGAGCGGGCATTGTGAGGGAGAGAGAGAGTGGGAGCGGGCAGAGTGAGGGAGAGAGAGATTGGGAGCGGGCAGAGTGAGGGAGAGAGAGTGGGAGCCCGCAGTGTGAGGGAGAGAGAGAGAGTGGGAGCGGGCAGTGTGAGGGAGCGAGAGAGTGGGAGCGGGCAGTGTGAGGGAAAGAGAGTGTGGAGGGGGCAGAGTGAGGGAGAGAGAGAGTGGGGGTGGGCAGTGTGAGGGAGAGAGAGTGGGAGCGGGCAGAGTGAGGGAGAGAGAGTGGGAGCTGGCAGTTTGAGGGAGCGAGAGAGAGTGGGAGCGGGCAGTGTGAGGGAGAGAGAGAGTGGGAGCGGGCAGTGTGAGGGAGCGAGAGAGTGGGAGCGGGCAGAGTGAGGAAGAGAGAGTGGGAGCTGGCAGTTTGAGGGAGCGAGAGAGTGGGAACGGGCAGAGTGAGGAAGAGAGAGTGTGAGCGGGCAGTGTGAGGGAGAGAGAGAGGGAGCCGGCAGTGTGAGGGAGAGAGGGAGTGGGAGCGGGCAGGGTGGGTGAGCGAGAGAGTGGGAGCGGACAGTGTGAGGGAGAGAGAGAGTGGGAGTGGGCAGTGTGAGGGAGAGAGAGAGTGGGAGCGGGCAGTGTGAGGGAGAGAGAGTGGGAGCGGGCAGTTTGAGCGAGAGAGAGAATGGGAGCGGGCAGTGTGAGGGAAAGAGAGAGAGTGGGAGCGGGCAGTGTGAGGGAGAGAGAGTGGGAGCGGGCAGTGTGAGGGAGAGAGAGAGTGGGAGCGGGCAGTGTGAGGGAGAGAGAGAGTGGAGCGGGCAGTGTGAGGGAGAGAGAGAGAACGGGAGCGGGCAGTGTGAGGGGGTGAGAGAGAGTGGGAGCAGGCAGTGTGAGGGAACGAGAGAGTGGGAGTGGGCAGTGTGAGGGAGAGAGAGAGTGGGAGCAGGCAGTGTGAGGGAGCGAGAGAGTGGGAGTGGGCAGTGTGAGGGAGAGAGAAAGTGGAGCGGGCAGTATGAGGGAGCGAGAGAGTGGGAGTGGGCAGTGTGAGGGAGAGAGAGAGTGGGAGCGGGCAGTGAGAGGGAGCGAGAGAGTGGGAGAGGGCAGTGTGAGGGAGCGAGAGAGTGGGAGCGGGCAGTGTGAGGGAGCGAGAGAGTGGGAGCGGGCAGTGTGAGGGAGCGAGAGAGTGGGACCGGGCAGTGTGAGGGAGCGAGAGAGAGTGGGAGCGGGCAGTGTGAGGGAGCGAGAGAGTGGAAGTGGGCAGTGTGAGGGAGAGAGAGGGAGTGGGAGCGGGCAGTGTGAGGGAGAGAGAGAGTGGAGCGGGCAGTGTGTGGGAGCGAGAGAGTGGGAGCGGGCAGTGTGAGGGAGAGAGAGAGTTGGAGCGGGCAGTGTGAGGGACAGAGAGAGTGGGAGCGGGCAATGTGAGGGAGAGAGAGAGTGGGAGCGGGCAGTGTGAGGGAGAGAGAGAGTGGGAGCGGGCAGTGTGAGGGAGAGAGAGTGGGAGCGGGCAGTGTGAGGGAGTGAGAGAGAGAGTGGGAGCGGGCTGTGTGAGGGAGAGAGAGAGTTGGAGCGGGCATTGTGAGGGAGAGAGATAGTGGGAGCGGGCAGTGTGAGGGACAGAGAGAGTGGGAGCGGGCAGTTTGAGGGAGAGAGAGAGTGGGAGCGGGCAGTGTGAGGGAGAGAGAGAGAGTGGGAGTGGGCAGTGTGAGGGAGAGAGACAGAGAGTGGGAGCGGGCAGTGTGAAGGAGAGAGACAGAGAGTGGGAGCGGGCAGTGTGAAGGAGAGAGACAGAGAGAGGGAGCCGGCAGTGTGAGGGAGAGAGAGAGTGGGAGTGGGCAGTGTGAGGGAGAGAGAGAGTGGGAGCGGGCAGTGTGAGGGAGCGAGAGAGTGGGAGCGGGCAGTGTGAGGGAGCGAGAGAGTGGGAGCGGGCAGTGTGAGGGAGAGAGAGAGTGGGAGCGGGCAGTGTGAGGGAGCGAGAGAGTGGGAGCGGGCAGTGTGAGGGAGCGAGAGAGTGGGAGTGGGCAGTGTGAGGGAGAGAGAGAGTGGAGGCGGGCAGTGTGAGGGAGCGAGAGAGTGGGACCGGGCAGTGTGAAGGAGCGAGAGAGAGTGGGAGCGGGCAGTGTGAGGGAGCGAGAGAGTGGAAGTGGGCAGTGTGAGGGAGAGAGAGGGAGTGGGAGCGGGCAGTGTGAGGGAGAGAGAGAGTGGAGCGGGCAGTGTGTGGGAGCTAGAGAGTGGGAGCGGGCAGTGTGAGGGAGAGAGAGAGTGGGAGCGGGCAGTGTGAGGGACAGAGAGAGTGGGAGCGGGCAGTGTGAGAGAGAGAGAGAGTGGGAGAGGGCAGTGTGAGGGAGAGAGAGAGTGGGAGCGGGCAGTGTGAGGGAGAGAGAGAGTGGGAGCGGGCAGTGTGAGGGAGTGAGAGAGAGAGTGGGAGCGGGCTGTGTGAGGGAGAGAGAGAGTTGGAGCGGGCATTGTGAGGGAGAGAGAGAGTGGGAGCGGGCAGAGTGAGGGAGAGAGATTGGGAGCGGGCAGAGTGAGGGAGAGAGAGTGGGAGTGGGCAGTTTGAGGGAGAGAGAGAGTGGGAGCGGGCAGTGTGAGGGAGAGAGAGAGAGTGGGAGTGGGCAGTGTGAGGGAGAGAGACAGAGAGTGGGAGCGGGCAGTGTGAAGGAGAGAGAGACAGAGAGTGGGAGCCGGCAGTGTGAAGGAGAGAGAGAGGGAGCCGGCAGTGTGAGGGAGAGAGAGATTCGGAGCGGGCAGTGTGAGGGAGAGAGAGAGAGTGGGAGCGGGCAGTGTGATGGAGAGGGGGAGCCGGCAATGTGAGGGAGAGAGAGAGTGGGAGCTGGCTGTGTGAGGGAGAGAGAGTGGGAGCTGGCAGTGTGAGGGAGATAGAGTGGGAGCGGGCAGCGTGAGGGAGCGAGAGAGTGGGAGCAGGCAGTGTGAGGGAGCGAGAGAGTGGGAGTGGGCAGTGTGAGGGAGAGAGAGAGTGGGAGCGGGCAGTGTGAGGGAGCGAGAGAGTGGGAGCGGGCAGTGTGAGGAAGCGAGAGAGTGGGAGCGGGCAGTGTGAGGGAGCGAGAGAGTGGGAGCGGGCAGTGTGAGGGAGCGAGAGAGTGGGAGCGGGCAGTGTGAGGGAGCGAGAGAGTGGGAGCTGGCAGGTGAGGGAGAGAGAGAGTGGAGGTGGGCAGTGTGAGGGAGCGAGAGAGTGGGAGCGGGCAGTGTGAGGGAGGGAGAGAGTGGGAGCGGGCAGTGTGAGGGAGAGGGAGAGTGGGAGCGGGCAGTGTGAGGGAGAGAGAGAGTGGGAGCGGGCAGTGTGAGGGAGTGAGAGAGAGAGTGGGAGCGGGCAGTGTGAGGGAGAGAGAGAGTTGGAGCGGGCATTGTGAGGGAGAGAGAGAGTGGGAGCGGGCAGAGTGAGGGAGAGAGAGTGGGAGCCCGCAGTGTGAGGGAGAGAGAGAGAGTGGGAGCGGGCAGTGTGAGGGAGCGACAGAGTGGGAGCGGGCAGTGTGAGGGAAAGAGAGTGTGGAGGGGGCAGAGTGAGGGAGAGAGAGAGTGGGGGTGGGCAGTGTGAGGGAGAGAGAGTGGGAGCGGGCAGAGTGAGGGAGAGAGAGTGGGAGCTGGCAGTTTGAGGGAGCGAGAGAGAGTGGGAGCGGGCAGTGTGAGGGAGAGAGAGAGTGGGAGCGGGCAGTGTGAGGGAGCGAGAGAGTGGGAGCGGGCAGAGTGAGGAAGAGAGAGTGGGAGCTGGCAGTTTGAGGGAGCGAGAGAGTGGGAACGGGCAGAGTGAGGAAGAGAGAGTGTGAGCGGGCAGTGTGAGGGAGAGAGAGAGGGAGCCGGCAGTGTGAGGGAGAGAGGGAGTGGGAGCGGGCAGGGTGGGTGAGCGAGAGAGTGGGGGCGGGCAGTGTGAGGGAGAGAGAGAGTGGGAGTGGGCAGTGTGAGGGAGAGAGAGAGTGGGAGCGGGCAGTGTGAGGGAGAGAGAGTGGGAGCGGGCAGTTTGAGCGAGAGAGAGAATGGGAGCGGGCAGTGTGAGGGAAAGAGAGAGAGTGGGAGCGGGCAGTGTGAGGGAGAGAGAGTGGGAGCGGGCAGTGTGAGGGAGAGAGAGAGAGTGGGAGCGGGCAGTGTGAGGGAGAGAGAGAGTGGAGCGGGCAGTGTGAGGGAGAGAGAGAGAACGGGAGCGGGCAGTGTGAGGGGGTGAGAGAGAGTGGGAGCAGGCAGTGTGAGGGAACGAGAGAGTGGGAGTGGGCAGTGTGAGGGAGAGAGAGAGAGTGGGAGCAGGCAGTGTGAGGGAGCGAGAGAGTGGGAGTGGGCAGTGTGAGGGAGAGAGAAAGTGGAGCGGGCAGTGTGAGGGAGCGAGAGAGTGGGAGTGGGCAGTGTGAGGGAGAGAGAGCGTGGGAGCGGGCAGTGAGAGGGAGCGAGAGAGTGGGAGCGGGCAGTGTGAGGGAGCGAGAGAGTGGGAGCGGGCAGTGTGAGGGAGCGTGAGAGTGGGAGCGGGTAGTGTGAGGGAGCGAGAGAGTGGGACCGGGAAGTGTGAGGGAGCGAGAGAGAGTGGGAGCGGGCAGTGTGAGGGAGCGAGAGAGTGGAAGTGGGCAGTGTGAGGGAGAGAGAGGGAGTGGGAGCGGGCAGTGTGAGGGAGAGAGAGAGTGGAGCGGGCAGTGTGTGGGAGCGAGAGAGTGGGAGCGGGCAGTGTGAGGGAGAGAGAGAGTTGGAGCGGGCAGTGTGAGGGACAGAGAGAGTGGGAGCGGGCAATGTGAGGGAGAGAGAGAGTGGGAGCGGGCAGTGTGAGGGAGAGAGAGAGTGGGAGCGGGCAGTGTGAGGGAGAGAGAGAGTGGTAGCGGGCAGTGTGAGGGAGTGAGAGAGAGATTGGGAGCGGGCTGTGTGAGGGAGAGAGAGAGTTGGAGCGGGCATTGTGAGGGAGAGAGATAGTGGGAGCGGGCAGAGTGAGGGAGAGAGATTGGGAGCGGGCAGAGTGAGGGAGAGAGAGTGGGAGTGGGCAGTTTGAAGGAGAGAGAGAGTGGGAGCGGGCAGTGTGAGGGAGAGAGAGAGAGTGGGAGTGGGCAGTGTGAGGGAGAGAGACAGAGAGTGGGAGCGGGCAGTGTGAAGGAGAGAGACAGAGAGTGGGAGCCGGCAGTGTGAAGGAGAGAGAGAGGGAGCCGGCAGTGTGAGGGAGAGAGAGATTCGGAGCGGGCAGTGTGAGGGAGAGGGGGAGCCGGCAATGTGAGGGAGAGAGAGAGTGGGAGCTGGCCGTGTGAGGGAGAGAGAGTGGGAGCTGGCAGTGTGAGGGAGAGAGAGAGTGGGAGTGGGCAGTGTGAGGGAGATAGAGTGGGAGCGGGCAGTGTGAGGGAGAGAGAGTGGGAGCGGGCAGTGTGAGGGAGATAGAGTGGGAGCTGGCAGTGTGAGGGAGAGAGAGTGGGAGCGGGCAGTGTGAGGGAGCTAGAGTGGGAGCGGGCAGTATGAGGGAGAGAGAGTGGGAGCGGGCAGTGTGTGGGAGAGTGAGAGAGTGGGAGCAGGCAGTGTGAGGGAGCGAGAGAGTGGGAGTGGGCAGTGTGAGGGAGCGAGAGAGTGGGAGCGGGCAGTGTGAGGGAAAGAGAGTGTGGAGGGGGCAGAGTGAGGGAGAGAGAGAGTGGGGGTGGGCAGTGTGAGGGAGAGAGAGTGGGAGCGGGCAGAGTGAGGGAGAGAGAGTGGGAGCTGGCAGTTTGAGGGAGCGAGAGAGAGTGGGAGCGGGCAGTGTGAGGGAGAGAGAGAGTGGGAGCGCGCAGTGTGAGGGAGCGAGAGAGTGGGAGCGGGCAGAGTGAGGATGAGAGAGTGTGAGCGGGCAGTGTGAGGGAGCAAGAGAGTGGGAGCGGGCAGAGTGAGGGAGAGAGAGAGGGAGCCGGCAGTGTGAGGGAGAGAGGGAGTGGGAGCGGGCAGGGTGAGGGAGCGAGAGAGTGGGAGCGGGCAGTGTGAGGGAGAGAGAGAGTGGGAGCGGGCAGTGTGAGGGAGAGAGAGAGTGGGAGCGGGCAGTGTGAGGGAGAGAGAGTGGGAGCGGGCAGTTTGAGCGAGAGAGAGAATGGGAGCGGGCAGTGTGAGGGAAAGAGAGAGAGTGGGAGCGGGCAGTGTGAGGGAGAGAGAGTGGGAGCGGGCAGTGTGAGGGAGAGAGAGAGAGTGGGAGCGGGCAGTGTGAGGGAGAGAGAGAGTGGAGCGGGCAGTGTGAGGGAGAGAGAGAGAACGGGAGCGGGCAGTGTAAGGGAGAGAGAGAGAGTGGGTTGCAGGCAGTGTGAGGGAGCGAGAGAGTGGGAGTGGGCAGTGTGAGGGAGAGAGAAAGTGGAGCGGGCAGTGTGAGGGAGCGAGAGAGTGGGAGTGGGCAGTGAGAGGGAGTGAGAGAGTGGGAGCGGGCAATGTGAGGGAGCGAGAGAGTGGGAGCGGGCAGTGTGAGGGAGCGAGAGAGTGGGAGCGGGCAGTGTGAGGGAGCGAGAGAGTGGGACCGGGCAGTGTGAGGGAGCGAGAGAGAGTGGGAGCGGTCAGTGTGAGGGAGCGAGAGAGTGGAAGTGGGCAGTGTGAGGGAGAGAGAGGGAGTGGGAGCGGGCAGTGTGAGGGAGAGAGAGAGTGGAGCGGGCAGTGTGTGGGAGCGAGAGAGTGGGAGTGGGCAGTGTGAGGGAGAGAGAGAGTTGGAGCGGGCAGTGTGAGGGACAGAGAGAGTAGGAGCGGGCAGTGTGAGGGAGAGAGAGAGTGGGAGCGGGCAGTGTGAGGGAGAGAGAGAGTGGGAGCGGGCAGTGTGAGGGAGAGAGAGAGTGGGAGCGGGCAGTGTGAGGGAGTGAGAGAGAGAGTGGGAGCGGGCTGTGTGAGGGAGAGAGAGAGTTGGAGCGGGCATTGTGAGGGAGAGAGATAGTGGGAGCGGGCAGAGTGAGGGAGAGAGATTGGGAGCGGGCAGAGTGAGGGAGAGAGAGTGGGAGTGGGCAGTTTGAGGGAGAGAGAGAGAGTGGGAGTGGGCAGTGTGAGGGAGAGAGACAGAGAGTGGGAGCGGGCAGTGTGAAGGAGAGAGACAGAGAGTGGGAGCCGGCAGTGTGAAGGAGAGAGAGAGGGAGCCGGCAGTGTGAGGGAGAGAGAGATTCGGAGCGGGCAGTGTGAGGGAGAGAGAGAGAGTGGGAGCGGGCAGTGTGATGGAGAGGGGGAGCCGGCAATGTGAGGGAGAGAGATAGTGGGAGCTGGCCGTGTGAGGGAGAGAGAGTGGGAGCTGGCAGTGTGAGGGAGCGAGAGAGTGGGAGCGGGCAGTGTGAGGGAGCGAGAGAGTGGGAGCGGGCAGTGTGAGGGAGCGAGAGAGTGGGAGCGGGCAGTGTGAGGGAGAGAGAGAGTGGGAGCGGGCAGTGTGAGGGAGATAGAGTGGGAGCGGGCAGTATGAGGGAGAGAGAGTGGGAGCGGGCAGCGTGAGGGAGCGAGAGAGTGGGAGCAGGCAGTGTGAGGGAGCGAGAGAGTGGGAGCGGGCAGTGTGAGGGAGAGAGAGAGTGGGAGCGGGCAGTGTGAGGGAGCGAGAGAGTGGGAGCGGGCAGTTTGAGGGAGCGAGAGAGTGGGAGCGGGCAGTGTGAGGGAGCGAGAGAGTGGGAGCGGGCAGTGTGAAGGAGCGAGAGAGTGGGAGCGGGCAGTGTGAGGGAGCGAGAGAGTGGGAGCTGGCAGGTGAGGGAGAGAGAGAGTGGAGGCGGGCAGTGTGAGGGAGCGAGAGAGTGGGAGCGGGCAGTGTGAGGGAGAGAGAGAGTGGGAGTGGGCAGTGTGAGGGAGCGAGAGAGTGGGAGCCGGCAGTGTGAGGGAGCGAGAGAGTGGAAGTGGGCAGTGTGAGGGAGAGAGAGGGAGTGGGAGCGGGCAGTGTGATGGAGGGAGAGAGTGGGAGCGGGCAGTGTGAGGGAGCGAGAGAGTGGAAGTGGGCAGTGTGAGGGAGAGAGAGGGAGTGGGAGCGGGCAGTGTGATGGAGGGAGAGAGTGGGAGCGGGCAGTGTGAGGGAGAGGGAGAGTGGGAGCGGGCAGTGTGAGGGAGAGAGAGAGTGGGAGCGGGCAGTGTGAGGGAGTGAGAGAGAGAGTGGGAGCGGGCAGTGTGAGGGAGAGAGAGAGTTGGAGCGGGCATTGTGAGGGAGAGAGAGAGTGGGAGCGGGGAGAGTGAGGGAGAGAGAGTGGGAGCCCGCAGTGTGAGGGAGAGAGAGAGAGTGGGAGCGGGCAGTGTGAGGGAGCGAGAGAGTGGGAGCGGGCAGTGTGAGGGAAAGAGAGTGTGGAGGGGGCAGAGTGAGGGAGAGAGAGAGTGGGGGTGGGCAGTGTGAGGGAGAGAGAGTGGGAGCGGGCAGAGTGAGGGAGAGAGAGTGGGAGCTGGCAGTTTGAGGGAGCGAGAGAGAGTGGGAGCGGGCAGTGTGAGGGAGAGAGAGAGTGGGAGCGGGCAGTGTGAGGGAGCGAGAGAGTGGGAGCGGGCAGAGTGAGGAAGAGAGAGTGGGAGCTGGCAGTTTGAGGGAGCGAGAGAGTGGGAACGGGCAGAGTGAGGAAGAGAGAGTGTGAGCGGGCAGTGTGAGGGAGAGAGAGAGGGAGCCGGCAGTGTGAGGGAGAGAGGGAGTGGGAGCGGGCAGGGTGGGTGAGCGAGAGAGTGGGAGCGGACAGTGTGAGGGAGAGAGAGAGTGGGAGTGGGCAGTGTGAGGGAGAGAGAGAGTGGGAGCGGGCAGTGTGAGGGAGAGAGAGTGGGAGAGGGCAGTTTGAGCGAGAGAGAGAATCGGAGCGGGCAGTGTGAGGGAAAGAGAGAGAGTGGGAGCGGGCAGTGTGAGGGAGAGAGAGTGGGAGCGGGCAGTGTGAGGGAGAGAGAGAGTGGGAGCGGGCAGTGTGAGGGAGAGAGAGAGAACGGGAGCGGGCAGTGTGAGGGGGTGAGAGAGAGTGGGAGCAGGCAGTGTGAGGGAACGAGAGAGTGGGAGTGGGCAGTGTGAGGGAGAGAGAGAGAGTGGGAGCAGGCAGTGTGAGGGAGCGAGAGAGTGGGAGTGGGCAGTGTGAGGGAGAGAGAAAGTGGAGCGGGCAGTGTGAGGGAGCGAGAGAGTGGGAGTGGGCAGTGTGAGGGAGAGAGAGAGTGGGAGCGGGCAGTGAGAGGGAGCGAGAGAGTGGGAGAGGGCAGTGTGAGGGAGCGAGAGAGTGGGAGCGGGCAGTGCGAGGGAGCGAGAGAGTGGGAGCGGGCAGTGTGAGGGAGAGAGAGAGTGGGACCGGGCAGTGTGAGGGAGCGAGAGAGAGTGGGAGCGGGCAGTGTGAGGGAGCGAGAGAGTGGAAGTGGGCAGTGTGAGGGAGAGAGAGGGAGTGGGAGCGGGCAGTGTGAGGGAGAGAGAGAGTGGAGCGGGCAGTGTGTGGGAGAGAGAGAGTTGGAGCGGGCAGTGTGAGGGACAGAGAGAGTGGGAGCGGGCAATGTGTGGGAGCGAGAGAGTGGGAGCGGGCAGTGTGAGGGAGAGAGAGAGTGGAGCGGGCAGTGTGTGGGAGAGAGAGAGTTGGAGCGGGCAGTGTGAGGGACAGAGAGAGTGGGAGCGGGCAGTGTGTGGGAGCGAGAGTGGGAGCGGGCAGTGTGAGGGAGAGAGAGAGTTGGAGCGGGCAGTGTGAGGGACAGAGAGAGTGGGAGCGGGCAATGTGAGGGAGAGAGTGGGAGCGGGCAGTGTGAGGGAGAGAGAGAGTGGGAGCGGGCAGTGTGAGGGAGAGAGAGTGGGAGCGGGCAGTGTGAGGGAGTGAGAGAGAGAGTGGGAGCGGGCTGTGTGAGGGAGAGAGAGTGGGAGCGGGCAGTGTGAGGGAGAGAGAGAGTGGGAGCGGGCAGTGTGAGGGAGAGAGAGAGTGGAGCGGGCAGTGTGAGGGAGAGAGAGAGAACGGGAGCGGGCAGTGTGAGGGGGTGAGAGAGAGTGGGAGCAGGCAGTGTGAGGGAACGAGAGAGTGGGAGTGGGCAGTGTGAGGGAGAGAGAAAGTGGAGCGGGCAGTGTGAGGGAGCGAGAGAGTGGGAGTGGGCAGTGTGAGGGAGAGAGAGAGTGGGAGCGGGCAGTGAGAGGGAGCGAGAGAGTGGGAGAGGGCAGTGTGAGGGAGCGAGAGAGTGGGAGCGGGCAGTGCGAGGGAGCGAGAGAGTGGGAGCGGGCAGTGTGAGGGAGCGAGAGAGTGGGACCGGGCAGTGTGAGGGAGCGAGAGAGAGTGGGAGCGGGCAGTGTGAGGGAGCGAGAGAGTGGAAGTGGGCAGTGTGAGGGAGAGAGAGAGTGGGAGCGCGCAGTGTGAGGGAGCGAGAGAGTGGGAGCGGGCAGAGTGAGGAAGAGAGAGTGGGAGCTGGCAGTTTGAGGGAGCGAGAGAGTGGGAACGGGCAGAGTGAGGAAGAGAGAGTGTGAGCGGGCAGTGTGAGGGAGCAAGAGAGTGGGAGCGGGCAGTGTGAGGGAGAGAGAGAGGGAGCCGGCAGTGTGAGGGAGAGAGGGAGTGGGAGCGGGCAGGGTGAGGGAGCGAGAGAGTGGGAGCGGGCAGTGTGAGGGAGAGAGAGAGTGGGAGCGGGCAGTGTGAGGGAGAGAGAGAGTGGGAGCGGGCAGTGTGAGGGAGAGAGAGTGGGAGCGGGCAGTTTGAGCGAGAGAGAGAATGGGAGCGGGCAGTGTGAGGGAAAGAGAGAGAGTGGGAGCGGGCAGTGTGAGGGAGAGAGAGTGGGAGCGGGCAGTGTGAGGGAGAGAGAGAGAGTGGGAGCGGGCAGTGTGAGGGAGAGAGAGAGTGGAGCGGGCAGTGTGAGGGAGAGAGAGAGAACGGGAGCGGGCAGTGTAAGGGAGAGAGAGAGAGTGGGAGCGGGCAGTGTGAGGGAACGAGAGAGTGGGATTGGGCAGTGTGAGGGAGAGAGAGAGAGTAGGTTGCAGGCAGTGTGAGGGAGCGAGAGAGTGGGAGTGGGCAGTGTGAGGGAGAGAGAAAGTGGAGCGGGCAGTGTGAGGGAGCGAGAGAGTGGGAGTGGGCAGTGTGAGGGAGAGAGAGAGTGGGAGCGGGCAGTGAGAGGGAGCGAGAGAGTGGGAGCGGGCAATGTGAGGGAGCGAGAGAGTGGGAGCGGGCTGTGTGAGGGAGCGAGAGAGTGGGAGCGGGCAGTGTGAGGGAGCGAGAGAGTGGGACCGGGCAGTGTGAGGGAGCGAGAGAGAGTGGGAGCGGTCAGTGTGAGGGAGCGAGAGAGTGGAAGTGGGCAGTGTGAGGGAGAGAGAGGGAGTGCGAGCGGGCAGTGTGAGGGAGAGAGAGAGTGGAGCGGGCAGTGTGTGGGAGCGAGAGAGTGGGAGCGGGCAGTGTGAGGGAGAGAGAGAGTTGGAGCGGGCAGTGTGAGGGAGAGAGAGAGTGGGAGCGGGCAGTGTGAGGGACAGAGAGAGTAGGAGCGGGCAGTGTGAGGGAGAGAGAGAGTGGGAGCGGGCAGTGTGAGGGAGAGAGAGAGTGGGAGCGGGCAGTGTGAGGGAGAGAGAGAGTGGGAGCGGGCAGTGTGAGGAAGTGAGAGAGAGAGTGGGAGCGGGCTGTGTGAGGGAGAGAGAGAGTGGAGCGGGCATTGTGAGGGAGAGAGAGAGAACGGGAGCGGGCAGTGTGAGGGGGTGAGAGAGAGTGGGAGCAGGCAGTGTGAGGGAACGAGAGAGTGGGAGTGGGCAGTGTGAGGGAGAGAGAGAGAGTGGGAGCAGGCAGTGTGAGGGAGCGAGAGAGTGGGAGTGGGCAGTGTGAGGGAGAGAGAAAGTGGAGCGGGCAGTGTGAGGGAGCGAGAGAGTGGGAGTGGGCAGTGTGAGGGAGAGAGAGAGTGGGAGCGGGCAGTGAGAGGGAGCGAGAGAGTGGGAGAGGGCAGTGTGAGGGAGCGAGAGAGTGGGAGCGGGCAGTGCGAGGGAGCGAGAGAGTGGGAGCGGGCAGTGTGAGGGAGCGAGAGAGTGGGACCGGGCAGTGTGAGGGAGCGAGAGAGAGTGGGAGCGGGCAGTGTGAGGGAGCGAGAGAGTGGAAGTGGGCAGTGTGAGGGAGAGAGAGGGAGTGGGAGCGGGCAGTGTGAGGGAGAGAGAGAGTGGAGCGGGCAGTGTGTGGGAGAGAGAGAGTTGGAGCGGGCAGTGTGAGGGACAGAGAGAGTGGGAGCGGGCAGTGTGTGGGAGCGAGAGTGGGAGCGGGCAGTGTGAGGGAGAGAGAGAGTTGGAGCGGGCAGTGTGAGGGACAGAGAGAGTGGGAGCGGGCAATGTGAGGGAGAGAGTGGGAGCGGGCAGTGTGAGGGAGAGAGAGAGTGGGAGCGGGCAGTGTGAGGGAGAGAGAGTGGGAGCGGGCAGTGTGAGGGAGTGAGAGAGAGAGTGGGAGCGGGCTGTGTGAGGGAGAGAGAGAGTTGGAGCGGGCATTGTGAGGGAGAGAGATAGTGGGAGCGGGCATTGTGAGGGAGAGAGATAGTGGGAGCGGGCAGTGTGAGGGACAGAGAGAGTGGGAGCGGGCAGTGTGAGGGAGAGAGATTGGGAGCGGGCAGAGTGAGGGAGAGAGAGTGGGAGTGGGCAGTTTGAGGGAGAGAGAGAATGGGAGCGGGCAGTGTGAGGGAGAGAGAGAGAGTGGGAGTGGGCAGTGTGAGGGAGAGAGACAGAGAGTGGGAGCGGGCAGTGTGAAGGAGAGAGACAGAGAGTGGGAGCTGGCAGTGTGAAGGAGAGAGAGAGGGAGCCGGCAGTGTGAGGGAGAGAGAGATTCGGAGCGGGCAGTGTGAGGGAGAGGGGGAGCCGGCAATGTGAGGGAGAGAGAGAGTGGGAGCTGGCCGTGTGAGGGAGAGAGAGTGGGAGCTGGCAGTGTGAGGGAGAGAGAGAGTGGGAGTGGGCAGTGTGAGGGAGATAGAGTGGGAGCGGGCAGTGTGAGGGAGAGAGAGTGGGAGCGGGCAGTGTGAGGGAGAGAGAGTGGGAGCGGGCAGTGTGAGGGAGATAGAGTGGGAGCGGGCAGTATGAGGGAGAGAGAGTGGGAGCGGGCAGTGTGTGGGAGAGTGAGAGAGTGCGAGCAGGCAGTGTGAGGGAGCGAGAGAGTGGGAGTGGGCAGTGTGAGGGAGCGAGAGAGTGGGAGCGGGCAGTGTGAGGGAAAGAGAGTGTGGAGGGGGCAGAGTGAGGGAGAGAGAGAGTGGGGGTGGGCAGTGTGAGGGAGAGAGAGTGGGAGCGGGCAGAGTGAGGGAGAGAGAGTGGGAGCTGGCAGTTTGAGGGAGCGAGAGAGAGTGGGAGCGGGCAGTGTGAGGGAGAGAGAGAGTGGGAGCGCGCAGTGTGAGGGAGCGAGAGAGTGGGAGCGGGCAGAGTGAGGAAGAGAGAGTGGGAGCTGGCAGTTTGAGGGAGCGAGAGAGTGGGAACGGGCAGAGTGAGGAAGAGAGAGTGTGAGCGGGCAGTGTGAGGGAGCAAGAGAGTGGGAGCGGGCAGTGTGAGGGAGAGAGAGAGGGAGCCGGCAGTGTGAGGGAGAGAGGGAGTGGGAGCGGGCAGGGTGAGGGAGCGAGAGAGTGGGAGCGGGCAGTGTGAGGGAGAGAGAGAGTGGGAGCGGGCAGTTTGAGCGAGAGAGAGAATGGGAGCGGGCAGTGTGAGGGAAAGAGAGAGAGTGGGAGCGGGCAGTGTGAGGGAGAGAGAGAGTGGGAGCGGGCAGTGTGAGGGAGAGAGAGAGTGGGAGCGGGCAGTGTGAGGGAGAGAGAGTGGGAGCGGGCAGTTTGAGCGAGAGAGAGAATGGGAGCGGGCAGTGTGAGGGAAAGAGAGAGAGTGGGAGCGGGCAGTGTGAGGGAGAGAGAGTGGGAGCGGGCAGTGTGAGGGAGAGAGAGAGAGTGGGAGCGGGCAGTGTGAGGGAGAGAGAGAGTGGAGCGGGCAGTGTGAGGGAGAGAGAGAGAACGGGAGCGGGCAGTGTAAGGGAGAGAGAGAGAGTGGGAGCGGGCAGTGTGAGGGAACGAGAGAGTGGGAGTGGGCAGTGTGAGGGAGAGAGAGAGAGTAGGTTGCAGGCAGTGTGAGGGAGCGAGAGAGTGGGAGTGGGCAGTGTGAGGGAGAGAGAAAGTGGAGCGGGCAGTGTGAGGGAGCGAGAGAGTGGGAGTGGGCAGTGTGAGGGAGAGAGAGAGTGGGAGCGGGCAGTGAGAGGGAGCGAGAGAGTGGGAGCGGGCAATGTGAGGGAGCGAGAGAGTGGGAGCGGGCAGTGTGAGGGAGCGAGAGAGTGGGAGCGGGCAGTGTGAGGGAGCGAGAGAGTGGGACCGGGCAGTGTGAGGGAGCGAGAGAGTGGAAGTGGGCAGTGTGAGGGAGAGAGAGGGAGTGGGAGCGGGCAGTGTGAGGGAGAGAGAGAGTGGAGCGGGCAGTGTGTGGGAGCGAGAGAGTGGGAGCGGGCAGTGTGAGGGAGAGAGAGAGTTGGAGCGGGCAGTGTGAGGGACAGAGAGAGTAGGAGCGGGCAGTGTGAGGGAGAGAGAGAGTGGGAGCGGGCAGTGTGAGGGAGAGAGAGAGTGGGAGCGGGCAGTGTGAGGGAGAGAGAGAGTGGGAGCGGGCAGTGTGAGGGAGTGAGAGAGAGAGTGGGAGCGGGCTGTGTGAGGGAGAGAGAGAGTTGGAGCGGGCATTGTGAGGGAGAGAGATAGTGGGAGCGGGCAGAGTGAGGGAGAGAGATTGGGAGCGGGCAGAGTGAGGGAGAGAGAGTGGGAGTGGGCAGTTTGAGGGAGAGAGAGAGAGTGGGAGTGGGCAGTGTGAGGGAGAGAGACAGAGAGTGGGAGCGGGCAGTGTGAAGGAGAGAGACAGAGAGTGGGAGCAGGCAGTGTAAAGGAGAGAGAGAGGGAGCCGGCAGTGTGAGGGAGAGAGAGATTCGGAGCGGGCAGTGTGAGGGAGAGAGAGAGAGTGGGAGCGGGCAGTGTGATGGAGAGGGGGAGCCGGCAATGTGAGGGAGAGAGATAGTGGGAGCTGGCCGTGTGAGGGAGAGAGAGTGGGAGCTGGCAGTGTGAGGGAGCGAGAGAGTGGGAGCGGGCAGTGTGAGGGAGCGAGAGAGTGGGAGCGGGCAGTGTGAGGGAGCGAGAGAGTGGGAGCGGGCAGTGTGAGGGAGAGAGAGAGTGGGAGCGGGCAGTGTGAGGGAGATAGAGTGGGAGCGGGCAGTATGAGGGAGAGAGAGTGGGAGCGGGCAGCGTGAGGGAGCGAGAGAGTGGGAGCAGGCAGTGTGAGGGAGCGAGAGAGTGGGAGCGGGCAGTGTGAGGGAGAGAGAGAGTGGGAGCGGGCAGTGTGAGGGAGCGAGAGAGTGGGAGCGGGCAGTGTGAGGGAGCGAGAGAGTGGGAGCGGGCAGTGTGAGGGAGCGAGAGAGTGGGAGCGGGCAGTGTGAAGGAGCGAGAGAGTGGGAGCGGGCAGTGTGAGGGAGCGAGAGAGTGGGAGCTGGCAGGTGAGGGAGAGAGAGAGTGGAGGCGGGCAGTGTGAGGGAGCGAGAGAGTGGGAGCGGGCAGTGTGAGGGAGAGAGAGAGTGGGAGTGGGCAGTGTGAGGGAGCGAGAGAGTGGGAGCCGGCAGTGTGAGGGAGCGAGAGAGTGGAAGTGGGCAGTGTGAGGGAGAGAGAGGGAGTGGGAGCGGGCAGTGTGATGGAGGGAGAGAGTGGGTGCGGGCAGTGTGAGGGAGCGAGAGAGTGGAAGTGGGCAGTGTGAGGGAGAGAGAGAGTGGGAGCGGGCAGTGTGATGGAGGGAGAGAGTGGGAGCGGGCAGTGTGAGGGAGAGGGAGAGTGGGAGCGGGCAGTGTGAGGGAGAGAGAGAGTGGGAGCGGGCAGTGTGAGGGAGTGAGAGAGAGAGTGGGAGCGGGCAGTGTGAGGGAGAGAGAGAGTTGGAGCGGGCATTGTGAGGGAGAGAGAGAGTGGGAGCGGGCAGAGTGAGGGAGAGAGAGTGGGAGCCCGCAGTGTGAGGGAGAGAGAGAGAGTGGGAGCGGGCAGTGTGAGGGAGCGAGAGAGTGGGAGCGGGCAGTGTGAGGGAAAGAGAGTGTGGAGGGGGCAGAGTGAGGGAGAGAGAGAGTGGGGGTGGGCAGTGTGAGGGAGAGAGAGTGGGAGCGGGCAGAGTGAGGGAGAGAGAGTGGGAGCTGGCAGTTTGAGGGAGCGAGAGAGAGTGGGAGCGGGCAGTGTGAGGGAGAGAGAGAGTGGGAGCGGGCAGTGTGAGGGAGCGAGAGAGTGGGAGCAGGCAGAGTGAGGAAGAGAGAGTGGGAGCTGGCAGTGTGAGGGAGAGAGAGAGTGGGAGCGGGCAGTGTGAGGGAGAGAGAGTGGGAGCGGGCAGTGTGAGGGAGTGAGAGAGAGAGTGGGAGCGGGCTGTGTGAGGGAGAGAGAGAGTTGGAGCGGGCATTGTGAGGGAGAGAGATAGTGGGAGCGGGCATTGTGAGGGAGAGAGATAGTGGGAGCGGGCAGTGTGAGGGACAGAGAGAGTGGGAGCGGGCAGTGTGAGGGAGAGAGATTGGGAGCGGGCAGAGTGAGGGAGAGAGAGTGGGAGTGGGCAGTTTGAGGGAGAGAGAGAATGGGAGCGGGCAGTGTGAGGGAGAGAGAGAGAGTGGGAGTGGGCAGTGTGAGGGAGAGAGACAGAGAGTGGGAGCGGGCAGTGTGAAGGAGAGAGACAGAGAGTGGGAGCCGGCAGTGTGAAGGAGAGAGAGAGGGAGCCGGCAGTGTGAGGGAGAGAGAGATTCGGAGCGGGCAGTGTGAGGGAGAGGGGGAGCCGGCAATGTGAGGGAGAGAGAGAGTGGGAGCTGGCCGTGTGAGGGAGAGAGAGTGGGAGCTGGCAGTGTGAGGGAGAGAGAGAGTGGGAGTGGGCAGTGTGAGGGAGATAGAGTGGGAGCGGGCAGTGTGAGGGAGAGAGAGTGGGAGCGGGCAGTGTGAGGGAGATAGAGTGGGAGCTGGCAGTGTGAGGGAGAGAGAGTGGGAGCGGGCAGTGTGAGGGAGATAGAGTGGGAGCGGGCAGTATGAGGGAGAGAGAGTGGGAGCGGGCAGTGTGTGGGAGAGTGAGAGAGTGGGAGCAGGCAGTGTGAGGGAGCGAGAGAGTGGGAGTGGGCAGTGTGAGGGAGCGAGAGAGTGGGAGCGGGCAGTGTGAGGGAAAGAGAGTGTGGAGGGGGCAGAGTGAGGGAGAGAGAGAGTGGGGGTGGGCAGTGTGAGGGAGAGAGAGTGGGAGCGGGCAGAGTGAGGGAGAGAGAGTGGGAGCTGGCAGTTTGAGGGAGCGAGAGAGAGTGGGAGCGGGCAGTGTGAGGGAGAGAGAGAGTGGGAGCGCGCAGTGTGAGGGAGCGAGAGAGTGGGAACGGGCAGAGTGAGGAAGAGAGAGTGGGAGCGGGCAGTGTGAGGGAGAGAGAGAGGGAGCCGGCAGTGTGAGGGAGAGAGGGAGTGGGAGCGGGCAGGGCGAGGGAGCGAGAGAGTGGGAGTGGGCAGTGTGAGGGAGAGAGAGAGTGGGAGCGGGCAGTGTGAGGGAGAGAGAGAGTGGGAGCAGGCAGTGTGAGGGAGAGAGAGTGGGAGCGGGCAGTTTGAGCGAGAGAGAGAATGGGAGCGGGCAGTGTGAGGGAAAGAGAGAGAGTGGGAGCGGGCAGTGTGAGGGAGAGAGAGTGGGAGCGGGCAGTGTGAGGGAGAGAGAGAGAGTGGGAGCGGGCAGTGTGAGGGAGAGAGAGAGTGGAGCGGGCAGTGTGAGGGAGAGAGAGAGAACGGGAGCGGGCAGTGTAAGGGAGAGAGAGAGAGTGGGAGCGGGCAGTGTGAGGGAACGAGAGAGTGGGAGTGGGCAATGTGAGGGAGAGAGAGAGAGTGGGTTGCAGGCAGTGTGAGGGAGCGAGAGAGTGGGAGTGGGCAGTGTGAGGGAGAGAGAAAGTGGAGCGGGCAGTGAGAGGGAGCGAGAGAGTGGGAGCGGGCAGTGTGAGGGAGCGAGAGAGTGGGAGCGGGCAGTGTGAGGGAGCGAGAGAGTGGGAGCGGGCAATGTGAGGGAGAGAGAGAGTGGGTTGCAGGCAGTGTGAGGGAGCGAGAGAGTGGGAGTGGGCAGTGTGAGGGAGAGAGAGAGTGGGAGCGGGCAGTGAGAGGGAGCGAGAGAGTGGGAGCGGGCAGTGTGAGGGAGCGAGAGAGTGGGAGCGGGCAGTGTGAGGGAGCGAGAGAGTGGGAGCGGGCAGTGTGAGGGAGCGAGGGAGTGGGACCGGGCAGTGTGAGGGAGCGAGAGAGAGTGGGAGCGGTCAGTGTGAGGGAGCGAGAGAGTGGAAGTGGGCAGTGTGAGGGAGAGAGAGGGAGTGGGAGCGGGCAGTGTGAGGGAGAGAGAGAGTGGAGCGGGCAGTGTGTGGGAGCGAGAGAGTGGGAGCGGGCAGTGTGAGGGAGAGAGAGAGTGGAGCGGGCAGTGTGAGGGAGAGAGAGAGAACGGGAGCGGGCAGTGTGAGGGGGTGAGAGAGAGTGGGAGCAGGCAGTGTGAGGGAACGAGAGAGTGGGAGTGGGCAGTGTGAGGGAGAGAGAGAGAGTGGGAGCAGGCAGTGTGAGGGAGCGAGAGAGTGGGAGTGGGCAGTGTGAGGGAGAGAGAAAGTGGAGCGGGCAGTGTGAGGGAGCGAGAGAGTGGGAGTGGGCAGTGTGAGGGAGAGAGAGAGTGGGAGCGGGCAGTGAGAGGGAGCGAGAGAGTGGGAGAGGGCAGTGTGAGGGAGCGAGAGAGTGGGAGCGGGCAGTGCGAGGGAGCGAGAGAGTGGGAGCGGGCAGTGTGAGGGAGCGAGAGAGTGGGACCGGGCAGTGTGAGGGAGCGAGAGAGAGTGGGAGCGGGCAGTGTGAGGGAGCGAGAGAGTGGAAGTGGGCAGTGTGAGGGAGAGAGAGGGAGTGGGAGCGGGCAGTGTGAGGGAGAGAGAGAGTGGAGCGGGCAGTGTGTGGGAGAGAGAGAGTTGGAGCGGGCAGTGTGAGGGACAGAGAGAGTGGGAGCGGGCAGTGTGTGGGAGCGAGAGTGGGAGCGGGCAGTGTGAGGGAGAGAGAGAGTTGGAGCGGGCAGTGTGAGGGACAGAGAGAGTGGGAGCGGGCAATGTGAGGGAGAGAGTGGGAGCGGGCAGTGTGAGGGAGAGAGAGAGTGGGAGCGGGCAGTGTGAGGGAGAGAGAGTGGGAGCGGGCAGTGTGAGGGAGTGAGAGAGAGAGTGGGAGCGGGCTGTGTGAGGGAGAGAGAGAGTTGGAGCGGGCATTGTGAGGGAGAGAGATAGTGGGAGCGGGCATTGTGAGGGAGAGAGATAGTGGGAGCGGGCAGTGTGAGGGACAGAGAGAGTGGGAGCGGGCAGTGTGAGGGAGAGAGATTGGGAGCGGGCAGAGTGAGGGAGAGAGAGTGGGAGTGGGCAGTTTGAGGGAGAGAGAGAATGGGAGCGGGCAGTGTGAGGGAGAGAGAGAGAGTGGGAGTGGGCAGTGTGAGGGAGAGAGACAGAGAGTGGGAGCGGGCAGTGTGAAGGAGAGAGACAGAGAGTGGGAGCTGGCAGTGTGAAGGAGAGAGAGAGGGAGCCGGCAGTGTGAGGGAGAGAGAGATTCGGAGCGGGCAGTGTGAGGGAGAGGGGGAGCCGGCAATGTGAGGGAGAGAGAGAGTGGGAGCTGGCCGTGTGAGGGAGAGAGAGTGGGAGCTGGCAGTGTGAGGGAGAGAGAGAGTGGGAGTGGGCAGTGTGAGGGAGATAGAGTGGGAGCGGGCAGTGTGAGGGAGAGAGAGTGGGAGCGGGCAGTGTGAGGGAGAGAGAGTGGGAGCGGGCAGTGTGAGGGAGATAGAGTGGGAGCGGGCAGTATGAGGGAGAGAGAGTGGGAGCGGGCAGTGTGTGGGAGAGTGAGAGAGTGCGAGCAGGCAGTGTGAGGGAGCGAGAGAGTGGGAGTGGGCAGTGTGAGGGAGCGAGAGAGTGGGAGCGGGCAGTGTGAGGGAAAGAGAGTGTGGAGGGGGCAGAGTGAGGGAGAGAGAGAGTGGGGGTGGGCAGTGTGAGGGAGAGAGAGTGGGAGCGGGCAGAGTGAGGGAGAGAGAGTGGGAGCTGGCAGTTTGAGGGAGCGAGAGAGAGTGGGAGCGGGCAGTGTGAGGGAGAGAGAGAGTGGGAGCGCGCAGTGTGAGGGAGCGAGAGAGTGGGAGCGGGCAGAGTGAGGAAGAGAGAGTGGGAGCTGGCAGTTTGAGGGAGCGAGAGAGTGGGAACGGGCAGAGTGAGGAAGAGAGAGTGTGAGCGGGCAGTGTGAGGGAGCAAGAGAGTGGGAGCGGGCAGTGTGAGGGAGAGAGAGAGGGAGCCGGCAGTGTGAGGGAGAGAGGGAGTGGGAGCGGGCAGGGTGAGGGAGCGAGAGAGTGGGAGCGGGCAGTGTGAGGGAGAGAGAGAGTGGGAGCGGGCAGTTTGAGCGAGAGAGAGAATGGGAGCGGGCAGTGTGAGGGAAAGAGAGAGAGTGGGAGCGGGCAGTGTGAGGGAGAGAGAGAGTGGGAGCGGGCAGTGTGAGGGAGAGAGAGAGTGGGAGCGGGCAGTGTGAGGGAGAGAGAGTGGGAGCGGGCAGTTTGAGCGAGAGAGAGAATGGGAGCGGGCAGTGTGAGGGAAAGAGAGAGAGTGGGAGCGGGCAGTGTGAGGGAGAGAGAGTGGGAGCGGGCAGTGTGAGGGAGAGAGAGAGAGTGGGAGCGGGCAGTGTGAGGGAGAGAGAGAGTGGAGCGGGCAGTGTGAGGGAGAGAGAGAGAACGGGAGCGGGCAGTGTAAGGGAGAGAGAGAGAGTGGGAGCGGGCAGTGTGAGGGAACGAGAGAGTGGGAGTGGGCAGTGTGAGGGAGAGAGAGAGAGTAGGTTGCAGGCAGTGTGAGGGAGCGAGAGAGTGGGAGTGGGCAGTGTGAGGGAGAGAGAAAGTGGAGCGGGCAGTGTGAGGGAGCGAGAGAGTGGGAGTGGGCAGTGTGAGGGAGAGAGAGAGTGGGAGCGGGCAGTGAGAGGGAGCGAGAGAGTGGGAGCGGGCAATGTGAGGGAGCGAGAGAGTGGGAGCGGGCAGTGTGAGGGAGCGAGAGAGTGGGAGCGGGCAGTGTGAGGGAGCGAGAGAGTGGGACCGGGCAGTGTGAGGGAGCGAGAGAGTGGAAGTGGGCAGTGTGAGGGAGAGAGAGGGAGTGGGAGCGGGCAGTGTGAGGGAGAGAGAGAGTGGAGCGGGCAGTGTGTGGGAGCGAGAGAGTGGGAGCGGGCAGTGTGAGGGAGAGAGAGAGTTGGAGCGGGCAGTGTGAGGGACAGAGAGAGTAGGAGCGGGCAGTGTGAGGGAGAGAGAGAGTGGGAGCGGGCAGTGTGAGGGAGAGAGAGAGTGGGAGCGGGCAGTGTGAGGGAGAGAGAGAGTGGGAGCGGGCAGTGTGAGGGAGTGAGAGAGAGAGTGGGAGCGGGCTGTGTGAGGGAGAGAGAGAGTTGGAGCGGGCATTGTGAGGGAGAGAGATAGTGGGAGCGGGCAGAGTGAGGGAGAGAGATTGGGAGCGGGCAGAGTGAGGGAGAGAGAGTGGGAGTGGGCAGTTTGAGGGAGAGAGAGAGAGTGGGAGTGGGCAGTGTGAGGGAGAGAGACAGAGAGTGGGAGCGGGCAGTGTGAAGGAGAGAGACAGAGAGTGGGAGCAGGCAGTGTAAAGGAGAGAGAGAGGGAGCCGGCAGTGTGAGGGAGAGAGAGATTCGGAGCGGGCAGTGTGAGGGAGAGAGAGAGAGTGGGAGCGGGCAGTGTGATGGAGAGGGGGAGCCGGCAATGTGAGGGAGAGAGATAGTGGGAGCTGGCCGTGTGAGGGAGAGAGAGTGGGAGCTGGCAGTGTGAGGGAGCGAGAGAGTGGGAGCGGGCAGTGTGAGGGAGCGAGAGAGTGGGAGCGGGCAGTGTGAGGGAGCGAGAGAGTGGGAGCGGGCAGTGTGAGGGAGAGAGAGAGTGGGAGCGGGCAGTGTGAGGGAGATAGAGTGGGAGCGGGCAGTATGAGGGAGAGAGAGTGGGAGCGGGCAGCGTGAGGGAGCGAGAGAGTGGGAGCAGGCAGTGTGAGGGAGCGAGAGAGTGGGAGCGGGCAGTGTGAGGGAGAGAGAGAGTGGGAGCGGGCAGTGTGAGGGAGCGAGAGAGTGGGAGCGGGCAGTGTGAGGGAGCGAGAGAGTGGGAGCGGGCAGTGTGAGGGAGCGAGAGAGTGGGAGCGGGCAGTGTGAAGGAGCGAGAGAGTGGGAGCGGGCAGTGTGAGGGAGCGAGAGAGTGGGAGCTGGCAGGTGAGGGAGAGAGAGAGTGGAGGCGGGCAGTGTGAGGGAGCGAGAGAGTGGGAGCGGGCAGTGTGAGGGAGAGAGAGAGTGGGAGTGGGCAGTGTGAGGGAGCGAGAGAGTGGGAGCCGGCAGTGTGAGGGAGCGAGAGAGTGGAAGTGGGCAGTGTGAGGGAGAGAGAGGGAGTGGGAGCGGGCAGTGTGATGGAGGGAGAGAGTGGGTGCGGGCAGTGTGAGGGAGCGAGAGAGTGGAAGTGGGCAGTGTGAGGGAGAGAGAGAGTGGGAGCGGGCAGTGTGATGGAGGGAGAGAGTGGGAGCGGGCAGTGTGAGGGAGAGGGAGAGTGGGAGCGGGCAGTGTGAGGGAGAGAGAGAGTGGGAGCGGGCAGTGTGAGGGAGTGAGAGAGAGAGTGGGAGCGGGCAGTGTGAGGGAGAGAGAGAGTTGGAGCGGGCATTGTGAGGGAGAGAGAGAGTGGGAGCGGGCAGAGTGAGGGAGAGAGAGTGGGAGCCCGCAGTGTGAGGGAGAGAGAGAGAGTGGGAGCGGGCAGTGTGAGGGAGCGAGAGAGTGGGAGCGGGCAGTGTGAGGGAAAGAGAGTGTGGAGGGGGCAGAGTGAGGGAGAGAGAGAGTGGGGGTGGGCAGTGTGAGGGAGAGAGAGTGGGAGCGGGCAGAGTGAGGGAGAGAGAGTGGGAGCTGGCAGTTTGAGGGAGCGAGAGAGAGTGGGAGCGGGCAGTGTGAGGGAGAGAGAGAGTGGGAGCGGGCAGTGTGAGGGAGCGAGAGAGTGGGAGCAGGCAGAGTGAGGAAGAGAGAGTGGGAGCTGGCAGTGTGAGGGAGAGAGAGAGTGGGAGCGGGCAGTGTGAGGGAGAGAGAGTGGGAGCGGGCAGTGTGAGGGAGTGAGAGAGAGAGTGGGAGCGGGCTGTGTGAGGGAGAGAGAGAGTTGGAGCGGGCATTGTGAGGGAGAGAGATAGTGGGAGCGGGCATTGTGAGGGAGAGAGATAGTGGGAGCGGGCAGTGTGAGGGACAGAGAGAGTGGGAGCGGGCAGTGTGAGGGAGAGAGATTGGGAGCGGGCAGAGTGAGGGAGAGAGAGTGGGAGTGGGCAGTTTGAGGGAGAGAGAGAATGGGAGCGGGCAGTGTGAGGGAGAGAGAGAGAGTGGGAGTGGGCAGTGTGAGGGAGAGAGACAGAGAGTGGGAGCGGGCAGTGTGAAGGAGAGAGACAGAGAGTGGGAGCCGGCAGTGTGAAGGAGAGAGAGAGGGAGCCGGCAGTGTGAGGGAGAGAGAGATTCGGAGCGGGCAGTGTGAGGGAGAGGGGGAGCCGGCAATGTGAGGGAGAGAGAGAGTGGGAGCTGGCCGTGTGAGGGAGAGAGAGTGGGAGCTGGCAGTGTGAGGGAGAGAGAGAGTGGGAGTGGGCAGTGTGAGGGAGATAGAGTGGGAGCGGGCAGTGTGAGGGAGAGAGAGTGGGAGCGGGCAGTGTGAGGGAGATAGAGTGGGAGCTGGCAGTGTGAGGGAGAGAGAGTGGGAGCGGGCAGTGTGAGGGAGATAGAGTGGGAGCGGGCAGTATGAGGGAGAGAGAGTGGGAGCGGGCAGTGTGTGGGAGAGTGAGAGAGTGGGAGCAGGCAGTGTGAGGGAGCGAGAGAGTGGGAGTGGGCAGTGTGAGGGAGCGAGAGAGTGGGAGCGGGCAGTGTGAGGGAAAGAGAGTGTGGAGGGGGCAGAGTGAGGGAGAGAGAGAGTGGGGGTGGGCAGTGTGAGGGAGAGAGAGTGGGAGCGGGCAGAGTGAGGGAGAGAGAGTGGGAGCTGGCAGTTTGAGGGAGCGAGAGAGAGTGGGAGCGGGCAGTGTGAGGGAGAGAGAGAGTGGGAGCGCGCAGTGTGAGGGAGCGAGAGAGTGGGAACGGGCAGAGTGAGGAAGAGAGAGTGGGAGCGGGCAGTGTGAGGGAGAGAGAGAGGGAGCCGGCAGTGTGAGGGAGAGAGGGAGTGGGAGCGGGCAGGGCGAGGGAGCGAGAGAGTGGGAGTGGGCAGTGTGAGGGAGAGAGAGAGTGGGAGCGGGCAGTGTGAGGGAGAGAGAGAGTGGGAGCAGGCAGTGTGAGGGAGAGAGAGTGGGAGCGGGCAGTTTGAGCGAGAGAGAGAATGGGAGCGGGCAGTGTGAGGGAAAGAGAGAGAGTGGGAGCGGGCAGTGTGAGGGAGAGAGAGTGGGAGCGGGCAGTGTGAGGGAGAGAGAGAGAGTGGGAGCGGGCAGTGTGAGGGAGAGAGAGAGTGGAGCGGGCAGTGTGAGGGAGAGAGAGAGAACGGGAGCGGGCAGTGTAAGGGAGAGAGAGAGAGTGGGAGCGGGCAGTGTGAGGGAACGAGAGAGTGGGAGTGGGCAATGTGAGGGAGAGAGAGAGAGTGGGTTGCAGGCAGTGTGAGGGAGCGAGAGAGTGGGAGTGGGCAGTGTGAGGGAGAGAGAAAGTGGAGCGGGCAGTGAGAGGGAGCGAGAGAGTGGGAGCGGGCAGTGTGAGGGAGCGAGAGAGTGGGAGCGGGCAGTGTGAGGGAGCGAGAGAGTGGGAGCGGGCAATGTGAGGGAGAGAGAGAGTGGGTTGCAGGCAGTGTGAGGGAGCGAGAGAGTGGGAGTGGGCAGTGTGAGGGAGAGAGAGAGTGGGAGCGGGCAGTGAGAGGGAGCGAGAGAGTGGGAGCGGGCAGTGTGAGGGAGCGAGAGAGTGGGAGCGGGCAGTGTGAGGGAGCGAGAGAGTGGGAGCGGGCAGTGTGAGGGAGCGAGGGAGTGGGACCGGGCAGTGTGAGGGAGCGAGAGAGAGTGGGAGCGGTCAGTGTGAGGGAGCGAGAGAGTGGAAGTGGGCAGTGTGAGGGAGAGAGAGGGAGTGGGAGCGGGCAGTGTGAGGGAGAGAGAGAGTGGAGCGGGCAGTGTGTGGGAGCGAGAGAGTGGGAGCGGGCAGTGTGAGGGAGAGAGAGAGTGGAGCGGGCAGTGTGAGGGAGAGAGAGAGAACGGGAGCGGGCAGTGTGAGGGGGTGAGAGAGAGTGGGAGCAGGCAGTGTGAGGGAACGAGAGAGTGGGAGTGGGCAGTGTGAGGGAGAGAGAGAGAGTGGGAGCAGGCAGTGTGAGGGAGCGAGAGAGTGGGAGTGGGCAGTGTGAGGGAGAGAGAAAGTGGAGCGGGCAGTGTGAGGGAGCGAGAGAGTGGGAGTGGGCAGTGTGAGGGAGAGAGAGAGTGGGAGCGGGCAGTGAGAGGGAGCGAGAGAGTGGGAGAGGGCAGTGTGAGGGAGCGAGAGAGTGGGAGCGGGCAGTGTGAGGGAGCGAGAGAGTGGGAGCGGGCAGTGTGAGGTAGCGAGAGAGTGGGACCGGGCAGTGTGAGGGAGCGAGAGAGAGTGGGAGCGGGCAGTGTGAGGGAGCGAGAGAGTGGAAGTGGGCAGTGTGAGGGAGAGAGAGGGAGTGGGAGCGGGCAGTGTGAGGGAGAGAGAGAGTGGAGCGGGCAGTGTGAGGGACAGAGAGAGTGGGAGCGGGCAATGTGTGGGAGCGAGAGAGTGGGAGCGGGCAGTGTGAGGGAGAGAGAGAGTGGAGCGGGCAGTGTGTGGGAGAGAGAGAGTTGGAGCGGGCAGTGTGAGGGACAGAGAGAGTGGGAGCGGGCAGTGTGTGGGAGAGAGAGAGTGGAGCGGGCAGTGTGAGGGAGAGAGAGAGTGGAGCGGGCAGTGTGTGGGAGAGAGAGAGTTGGAGCGGGCAGTATGTGGGAGAGAGAGAGTTGGAGCGGGCAGTGTGAGGGACAGAGAGAGTGGGAGCGGGCAATGTGTGGGAGCGAGAGAGTGGGAGCGGGCAGTGTGAGGGACAGAGAGAGTGGGAGCGGGCAGTGTGTGGGAGCGAGAGAGTGGGAGCGGGCAGTGTGAGGGAGAGAGAGAGTGGAGCGGGCAGTGTGTGGGAGAGAGAGAGTTGGAGCGGGCAGTATGTGGGAGAGAGAGAGTTGGAGCGGGCAGTGTGAGGGACAGAGAGAGTGGGAGCGGGCAATGTGTGGGAGCGAGAGAGTGGGAGCGGGCAGTGTGAGGGAGAGAGAGAGTGGAGCGGGCAGTGTGTGGGAGAGAGAGAGTTGGAGCGGGCAGTGTGAGGGACAGAGAGAGTGGGAGCGGGCAGTGTGTGGGAGCGAGAGTGGGAGCGGGCAGTGTGAGGGAGAGAGAGAGTTGGAGCGGGCAGTGTGAGGGACAGAGAGAGTGGGAGCGGGCAATGTGAGGGAGAGAGAGAGTGGGAGCGGGCAGTGTGAGGGAGAGAGAGAGTGGGAGCGGGCAGTGTGAGGGAGAGAGAGTGGGAGCGGGCAGTGTGAGGGAGAGAGAGAGAGAGTGGGAGCGGGCTGTGTGAGGGAGAGAGAGAGTTGGAGCGGGCATTGTGAGGGAGAGAGATAGTGGGAGCGGGCATTGTGAGGGAGAGAGATAGTGGGAGCGGGCAGTGTGAGGGACAGAGAGAGTGGGAGCGGGCAGTGTGAGGGAGAGAGATTGGGAGCGGGCAGAGTGAGGGAGAGAGAGTGGGAGTGGGCAGTTTGAGGGAGAGAGAGAATGGGAGCGGGCAGTGTGAGGGAGAGAGAGAGAGTGGGAGTGGGCAGTGTGAGGGAGAGAGACAGAGAGTGGGAGCGGGCAGTGTGAAGGAGAGAGACAGAGAGTGGGAGCCGGCAGTGTGAAGGAGAGAGAGAGGGAGCCGGCAGTGTGAGGGAGAGAGAGATTCGGAGCGGGCAGTGTGAGGGAGAGGGGGAGCCGGCAATGTGAGGGAGAGAGAGTGGGAGCTGGCCGTGTGAGGGAGAGAGAGTGGGAGCTGGCAGTGTGAGGGAGAGAGAGAGTGGGAGTGGGCAGTGTGAGGGAGATAGAGTGGGAGCGGGCAGTGTGAGGGAGAGAGAGTGGGAGCGGGCAGTGTGAGGGAGATAGAGTGGGAGCTGGCAGTGTGAGGGAGAGAGAGTGGGAGCGGGCAGTGTGAGGGAGATAGAGTGGGAGCGGGCAGTATGAGGGAGAGAGAGTGGGAGCGGGCAGTGTGTGGGAGAGTGAGAGAGTGGGAGCAGGCAGTGTGAGGGAGCGAGAGAGTGGGAGCGGGCAGTGTGAGGGAGAGAGAGAGTGGGAGCGCGCAGCGTGAGGGAGCGAGAGAGTGGGAGCGGGCAGAGTGAGGAAGAGAGAGTGGGAGCTGGCAGTTTGAGGGAGCGAGAGAGTGGGAACGGGCAGAGTGAGGAAGAGAGAGTGTGAGCGGGCAGTGTGAGGGAGCAAGAGAGTGGGAGCGGGCAGTGTGAGGGAGAGAGAGAGGGAGCCGGCAGTGTGAGGGAGAGAGGGAGTGGGAGTGGGCAGGGTGAGGGAGCGAGAGAGTGGGAGTGGGCAGTGTGAGGGAGAGAGAGAGTGGGAGCGGGCAGTGTGAGGGAGAGAGAGAGTGGGAGCGGGCAGTGTGAGGGAGAGAGAGTGGGAGCGGGCAGTTTGAGCGAGAGAGAGAATGGGAGCGGGCAGTGTGAGGGAAAGAGAGAGAGTGGGAGCGGGCAGTGTGAGGGAGAGAGAGTGGGAGCGGGCAGTGTGAGGGAGAGAGAGAGAGTGGGAGCGGGCAGTGTGAGGGAGTGAGAGAGAACGGGAGCGAGCAGTGTAAGGGAGAGAGAGAGAGTGGGAGCGGGCAGTGTGAGGGAGAGAGAGAGTGGAGCGGGCAGTGTGAGGGAGAGAGAGAGAACGGGAGCGGGCAGTGTAAGGGAGAGAGAGAGAGTGGGAGCGGGCAGTGTGAGGGAACGAGAGAGTGGGAGTGGGCAGTGTGAGGGAGAGAGAGAGAGTGGGTTGCAGGCAGTGTGAGGGAGCGAGAGAGTGGGAGTGGGCAGTGTGAGGGAGAGAGAAAGTGGAGCGGGCAGTGTGAGGGAGCGAGAGAGTGGGAGTGGGCAGTGTGAGGGAGAGAGAGAGTGGGAGCGGGCAGTGAGAGGGAGCGAGAGAGTGGGAGCGGGCAGTGTGAGGGAGCGAGAGAGTGGGAGCGGGCAGTGTGAGGGAGCGAGAGAGTGGGAGCGGGCAGTGTGAGGGAGCGAGAGAGTGGGACCGGGCAGTGTGAGGGAGCGAGAGAGAGTGGGAGCGGTCAGTGTGAGGGAGCGAGAGAGTGGAAGTGGGCAGTGTGAGGGAGAGAGAGGGAGTGGGAGCGGGCAGTGTGAGGGAGAGAGAGAGTGGAGCGGGCAGTGTGTGGGAGCGAGAGAGTGGGAGCGGGCAGTGTGAGGGAGAGAGAGAGTTGGAGCGGGCAGTGTGAGGGACAGAGAGAGTAGGAGCGGGCAGTGTGAGGGAGAGAGAGAGTGGGAGCGGGCAGTGTGAGGGAGAGAGAGAGTGGGAGCGGGCAGTGTGAGGGAGAGAGAGAGTGGGAGCGGGCAGTGTGAGGGAGTGAGAGAGAGAGTGGGAGCGGGCTGTGTGAGGGAGAGAGAGAGTTGGAGCGGGCATTGTGAGGGAGAGAGATAGTGGGAGCGGGCAGAGTGAGGGAGAGAGATTGGGAGCGGGCAGAGTGAGGGAGAGAGAGTGGGAGTGGGCAGTTTGAGGGAGAGAGAGAGTGGGAGCGGGCAGTGTGAGGGAGAGAGAGAGAGTGGGAGTGGGCAGTGTGAGGGAGAGAGACAGAGAGTGGGAGCGGGCAGTGTGAAGGAGAGACAGAGAGTGGGAGCCGGCAGTGTGAAGGAGAGAGAGAGGGAGCCGGCAGTGTGAGGGAGAGAGAGATTCGGAGCGGGCAGTGTGAGGGAGAGACAGAGAGTGGGAGCGGGCAGTGTGATGGAGAGGGGGAGCCGGCAATGTGAGGGAGAGAGAGAGTGGGAGCTGGCCGTGTGAGGGAGAGAGAGTGGGAGCTGGCAGTGTGAGGGAGATAGAGTGGGAGCGGGCAGTGTGTGGGAGAGTGAGAGAGTGGGAGCAGGCAGTGTGAGGGAGCGAGAGAGTGGGAGTGGGCAGTGTGAGGGAGCGAGAGAGTGGGAGCGGGCAGTGTGAGGGAGCGAGAGAGTGGGAGCGGGCAGTGTGAGGGAGCGAGAGAGTGGGAACGGGCAGTGTGAGGGCGAGAGAGAGAGTGGGAGCGGGCAGTGTGAGGTAGAGAGAGTGTGGGGGCGGGCAGAGTGAGGGAGAGAGAGAGAGAGGGAGCGGTCAGTGTGAGGGAATGATAGAGAGAGTGGGAGCGGGCTGAGTGTGGGAGAGGGAGAGTGTGGAGGTGGCAGAGTGAGGGAGAGAGAGAGTGGGAGCTGGCAGAGTGACGGAGAGAGAGTGGGAGCAGGCAGTGTGAGGGAGCGAGAGAGTGGGAGTGGGCAGTGTGAGGGAGCGAGAGAGTGGGAGCGGGCAGTGTGAGGGAAAGAGAGTGTGGAGGGGGCAGAGTGAGGGAGAGAGAGAGTGGGGGTGGGCAGTGTGAGGGAGAGAGAGTGGGAGCGGGCAGAGTGAGGGAGAGAGAGTGGGAGCTGGCAGTTTGAGGGAGCGAGAGAGAGTGGGAGCGGGCAGTGTGAGGGAGAGAGAGAGTGGGAGCGCGCAGTGTGAGGGAGCGAGAGAGTGGGAGCGGGCAGAGTGAGGAAGAGAGAGTGGGAGCTGGCAGTTTGAGGGAGCGAGAGAGTGGGAACGGGCAGAGTGAGGAAGAGAGAGTGTGAGCGGGCAGTGTGAGGGAGCAAGAGAGTGGGAGCGGGCAGTGTGAGGGAGAGAGAGAGGGAGCCGGCAGTGTGAGGGAGAGAGGGAGTGGGAGCGGGCAGGGTGAGGGAGCGAGAGAGTGGGAGCGGGCAGTGTGAGGGAGAGAGAGAGTGGGAGCGGGCAGTGTGAGGGAGAGAGAGAGTGGGAGCGGGCAGTGTGAGGGAGAGAGAGTGGGAGCGGGCAGTTTGAGCGAGAGAGAGAATGGGAGCGGGCAGTGTGAGGGAAAGAGAGAGAGTGGGAGCGGGCAGTGTGAGGGAGAGAGAGTGGGAGCGGGCAGTGTGAGGGAGAGAGAGAGAGTGGGAGCGGGCAGTGTGAGGGAGAGAGAGAGTGGAGCGGGCAGTGTGAGGGAGAGAGAGAGAACGGGAGCGGGCAGTGTAAGGGAGAGAGAGAGAGTGGGAGCGGGCAGTGTGAGCGAACGAGAGAGTGGGAGTGGGCAGTGTGAGGGAGAGAGAGAGAGTGGGTTGCAGGCAGTGTGAGGGAGCGAGAGAGTGGGAGTGGGCAGTGTGAGGGAGAGAGAAAGTGGAGCGGGCAGTGTGAGGGAGCGAGAGAGTGGGAGTGGGCAGTGTGAGGGAGAGAGAGAGTGGGAGCGGGCAGTGAGAGGGAGCGAGAGAGTGGGAGCGGGCAGTGTGAGGGAGCGAGAGAGTGGGAGCGGGCAGTGTGAGGGAGCGAGAGAGTGTGAGCGGGCAGTGTGAGGGAGCGAGAGAGTGGGACCGGGCAGTGTGAGGGAGCGAGAGAGAGTGGGAGCGGTCAGTGTGAGGGAGCGAGAGAGTGGAAGTGGGCAGTGTGAGGGAGAGAGAGGGAGTGGGAGCGGGCAGTGTGAGGGAGAGAGAGAGTGGAGCGGGCAGTGTGTGGGAGCGAGAGAGTGGGAGCGGGCAGTGTGAGGGAGAGAGAGAGTTGGAGCGGGCAGTGTGAGGGACAGAGAGAGTAGGAGCGGGCAGTGTGAGGGAGAGAGAGAGAGTGGGAGCGGGCAGTGTGAGGGAGAGAGAGAGTGGGAGCGGGCAGTGTGAGGGAGAGAGAGAGTGGGAGCGGGCAGTGTGAGGGAGTGAGAGAGAGAGTGGGAGCGGGCTGTGTGAGGGAGAGAGAGAGTTGGAGCGGGCATTGTGAGGGAGAGAGATAGTGGGAGCGGGCAGAGTGAGGGAGAGAGATTGGGAGCGGGCAGAGTGAGGGAGAGAGAGTGGGAGTGGGCAGTTTGAGGGAGAGAGAGAGAGTGGGAGTGGGCAGTGTGAGGGAGAGAGACAGAGAGTGGGAGCGGGCAGTGTGAAGGAGAGAGACAGAGAGTGGGAGCCGGCAGTGTGAAGGAGAGAGAGAGGGAGCCGGCAGTGTGAGGGAGAGAGAGATTCGGAGCGGGCAGTGTGAGGGAGAGAGAGAGAGTGGGAGCGGGCAGTGTGATGGAGAGGGGGAGCCGGCAATGTGAGGGAGAGAGATAGTGGGAGCTGGCCGTGTGAGGGAGAGAGAGTGGGAGCTGGCAGTGTGAGGGAGCGAGAGAGTGGGAGCGGGCAGTGTGAGGGAGCGAGAGAGTGGGAGCGGGCAGTGTGAGGGAGCGAGAGAGTGGGAGCGGGCAGTGTGAGGGAGAGAGAGAGTGGGAGCGGGCAGTGTGAGGGAGATAGAGTGGGAGCGGGCAGTATGAGGGAGAGAGAGTGGGAGCGGGCAGCGTGAGGGAGCGAGAGAGTGGGAGCAGGCAGTGTGAGGGAGCGAGAGAGTGGGAGTGGGCAGTGTGAGGGAGAGAGAGAGTGGGAGCGGGCAGTGTGAGGGAGCGAGAGAGTGGGAGCGGGCAGTGTGAGGGAGCGAGAGAGTGGGAGCGGGCAGTGTGAGGGAGCGAGAGAGTGGGAGCGGGCAGTGTGAGGGAGCGAGAGAGTGGGAGCGGGCAGTGTGAGGGAGCGAGAGAGTGGGAGCGGGCAGTGTGAGGGAGCGAGAGAGTGGGAGCTGGCAGGTGAGGGAGAGAGAGAGTTGAGTCGGGCAGTGTGAGGGAGCGAGAGAGTGGGAGTGGGCAGTGTGAGGGAGAGAGAGAGTGGGAGCGGGCAGTGAGAGGGAGCGAGAGAGTGGGAGCGGGCAGTGTGAGGGAGCGAGAGAGTGGGAGCGGGCAGTGTGAGGGAGCGAGAGAGTGGGACCGGGCAGTGTGAGGGAGCGAGAGAGAGTGGGAGTGGGCAGTGTGAGGGAGCGAGAGAGTGGAAGTGGGCAGTGTGAGGGAGAGAGAGGGAGTGGGAGCGGGCAGTGCGAGGGAGAGAGAGAGTGGAGCGGGCAGTGTGTGGGAGAGAGAGAGTTGGAGCGGGCAGTGTGAGGGACAGAGAGAGTGGGAGCGGGCAATGTGTGGGAGCGAGAGAGTGGGAGCGGGCAGTGTGATAGACAGAGAGAGTGGGAGCGGGCAGTGTGTGGGAGCGAGAGAATGGGAGCGGGCAGTGTGAGGGAGAGAGAGAGTTAGAGCGGGCAGTGTGAGGGACAGAGAGAGTGGGAGCGGGCAATGTGAGGGAGAGAGAGAGTGGGAGCGGGCAGTGTGAGGGAGAGAGAGAGTGGGAGCGGGCAGTGTGAGGGAGAGAGAGTGGGAGCGGGCAGTGTGAGGGAGTGAGAGAGAGAGTGGGAGCGGGCTGTGTGAGGGAGAGAGAGAGTTGGAGCGGGCATTGTGAGGGAGAGAGATAGTGGGAGCGGGCAGTGTGAGGGACAGAGAGAGTGGGAGCGGGCAGTGTGAGGGAGAGAGATTGGGAGCGGGCAGAGTGAGGGAGAGAGAGTGGGAGTGGGCAGTTTGAGGGAGAGAGAGAGTGGGAGCGGGCAGTGTGAGGGAGAGAGAGAGAGTGGGAGTGGGCAGTGTGAGGGAGAGAGACAGAGAGTGGGAGCCGGCAGTGTGAAGGAGAGAGAGAGGGAGCCGGCAGTGTGAGGGAGAGAGAGATTCGGAGCGGGCAGTGTGAGGGAGAGGAGGAGCCGGCAATGTGAGGGAGAGAGAGAGTGGGAGCTGGCCGTGTGAGGGAGAGAGAGTGGGAGCTGGCAGTGTGAGGGAGAGAGAGAGTGGGAGTGGGCAGTGTGAGGGAGATAGAGTGGGAGCGGGCAGTGTGAGGGAGAGAGAGTGGGAGCGGGCAGTGTGAGGGAGATAGAGTGGGAGCTGGCAGTGTGAGGGAGAGAGAGTGGGAGCGGGCAGTGTGAGGGAGATAGAGTGGGAGCGGGCAGTATGAGGGAGAGAGAGTGGGAGCGGGCAGTGTGTGGGAGAGTGAGAGAGTGGGAGCAGGCAGTGTGAGGGAGCGAGCGAGTGGGAGTGGGCAGTGTGAGGGAGCGAGAGAGTGGGAGCGGGCAGTGTGAGGGAAAGAGAGTGTGGAGGGGGCAGAGTGAGGGAGAGAGAGAGTGGGGGTGGGCAGTGTGAGGGAGAGAGAGTGGGAGCGGGCAGAGTGAGGGAGAGAGAGTGGGAGCTGGCAGTTTGAGGGAGCGAGAGAGAGTGGGAGCGGGCAGTGTGAGGGAGAGAGAGAGTGGGAGCGCGCAGTGTGAGGGAGCGAGAGAGTGGGAGCGGGCAGAGTGAGGAAGAGAGAGTGGGAGCTGGCAGTTTGAGGGAGCGAGAGAGTGGGAACGGGCAGAGTGAGGAAGAGAGAGTGTGAGCGGGCAGTGTGAGGGAGCAAGAGAGTGGGAGCGGGCAGTGTGAGGGAGAGAGAGAGGGAGCCGGCAGTGTGAGGGAGAGAGGGAGTGGGAGCGGGCAGGGTGAGGGAGCGAGAGAGTGGGAGCGGGCAGTGTGAGGGAGAGAGAGAGTGGGAGCGGGCAGTGTGAGGGAGAGAGAGAGTGGGAGCGGGCAGTGTGAGGGAGAGAGAGAGTGGGAGCGGGCAGAGTGAGGGAGAGAGAGAGAGTGGGAGCGGGCAGTGTGAGGGAGAGAGAGAGTGGAGCGGGCAGTGTGAGGGAGAGAGAGAGAACGGGAGCGGGCAGTGTAAGGGAGAGAGAGAGAGTGGGAGCGGGCAGTGTGAGGGAACGAGAGAGTGGGAGTGGGCAGTGTGAGGGAGAGAGAGAGAGTGGGTTGCAGGCAGTGTGAGGGAGCGAGAGAGTGGGAGTGGGCAGTGTGAGGGAGAGAGAAAGTGGAGCGGGCAGTGTGAGGGAGCGAGAGAGTGGGAGTGGGCAGTGTGAGGGAGAGAGAGAGTGGGAGCGGGCAGTGAGAGGGAGCGAGAGAGTGGGAGTGGGCAGTGTGAGGGAGAGAGAAAGTGGAGCGGGCAGTGTGAGGGAGCGAGAGAGTGGGGGTGGGCAGTGTGAGGGAGAGAGAGTGGGAGCGGGCAGAGTGAGGGAGAGAGAGTGGGAGCTGGCAGTTTGAGGGAGCGAGAGAGAGTGGGAGCGGGCAGTGTGAGGGAGAGAGAGAGTGGGAGCGCGCAGTGTGAGGGAGCGAGAGAGTGGGAGCGGGCAGAGTGAGGAAGAGAGAGTGGGAGCTGGCAGTTTGAGGGAGCGAGAGAGTGGGAACGGGCAGAGTGAGGAAGAGAGAGTGTGAGCGGGCAGTGTGAGGGAGCAAGAGAGTGGGAGCGGGCAGTGTGAGGGAGAGAGAGAGGGAGCCGGCAGTGTGAGGGAGAGAGGGAGTGGGAGCGGGCAGGGTGAGGGAGCGAGAGAGTGGGAGCGGGCAGTGTGAGGGAGAGAGAGAGTGGGAGCGGGCAGTGTGAGGGAGAGAGAGAGTGGGAGCGGGCAGTGTGAGGGAGAGAGAGTGGGAGCGGGCAGTTTGAGCGAGAGAGAGAATGGGAGCGGGCAGTGTGAGGGAAAGAGAGAGAGTGGGAGCGGGCAGTGTGAGGGAGAGAGAGTGGGAGCGGGCAGTGTGAGGGAGAGAGAGAGAGTGGGAGCGGGCAGTGTGAGGGAGAGAGAGAGTGGAGCGGGCAGTGTGAGGGAGAGAGAGAGAACGGGAGCGGGCAGTGTAAGGGAGAGAGAGAGAGTGGGAGCGGGCAGTGTGAGCGAACGAGAGAGTGGGAGTGGGCAGTGTGAGGGAGAGAGAGATTCGGAGCGGGCAGTGTGAGGGAGAGAGAGAGAGTGGGAGCGGGCAGTGTGATGGAGAGGGGGAGCCGGCAATGTGAGGGAGAGAGATAGTGGGAGCTGGCCGTGTGAGGGAGAGAGAGTGGGAGCTGGCAGTGTGAGGGAGCGAGAGAGTGGGAGCGGGCAGTGTGAGGGAGCGAGAGAGTGGGAGCGGGCAGTGTGAGGGAGCGAGAGAGTGGGAGCGGGCAGTGTGAGGGAGAGAGAGAGTGGGAGCGGGCAGTGTGAGGGAGATAGAGTGGGAGCGGGCAGTATGAGGGAGAGAGAGTGGGAGCGGGCAGCGTGAGGGAGCGAGAGAGTGGGAGCAGGCAGTGTGAGGGAGCGAGAGAGTGGGAGTGGGCAGTGTGAGGGAGAGAGAGAGTGGGAGCGGGCAGTGTGAGGGAGCGAGAGAGTGGGAGCGGGCAGTGTGAGGGAGCGAGAGAGTGGGAGCGGGCAGTGTGAGGGAGCGAGAGAGTGGGAGCGGGCAGTGTGAGGGAGAGAGAGAGTGGGAGCTGGCAGGTGAGGGAGAGAGAGAGTTGAGTCGGGCAGTGTGAGGGAGCGAGAGAGTGGGAGTGGGCAGTGTGAGGGAGAGAGAGAGTGGGAGCGGGCAGTGAGAGGGAGCGAGAGAGTGGGAGCGGGCAGTGTGAGGGAGCGAGAGAGTGGGAGCGGGCAGTGTGAGGGAGCGAGAGAGTGGGACCGGGCAGTGTGAGGGAGCGAGAGAGAGTGGGAGTGGGCAGTGTGAGGGAGCGAGAGAGTGGAAGTGGGCAGTGTGAGGGAGAGAGAGGGAGTGGGAGCGGGCAGTGCGAGGGAGAGAGAGAGTGGAGCGGGCAGTGTGTGGGAGAGAGAGAGTTGGAGCGGGCAGTGTGAGGGACAGAGAGAGTGGGAGCGGGCAATGTGTGGGAGCGAGAGAGTGGGAGCGGGCAGTGTGAGGGAGAGAGAGAGTGGAGCGGGCAGTGTGTGGGAGAGAGAGAGTTGGAGCGGGCAGTGTGATAGACAGAGAGAGTGGGAGCGGGCAGTGTGTGGGAGCGAGAGAATGGGAGCGGGCAGTGTGAGGGAGAGAGAGAGTTAGAGCGGGCAGTGTGAGGGACAGAGAGAGTGGGAGCGGGCAATGTGAGGGAGAGAGAGAGTGGGAGCGGGCAGTGTGAGGGAGAGAGAGAGTGGGAGCGGGCAGTGTGAGGGAGAGAGAGTGGGAGCGGGCAGTGTGAGGGAGTGAGAGAGAGAGTGGGAGCGGGCTGTGTGAGGGAGAGAGAGAGTTGGAGCGGGCATTGTGAGGGAGAGAGATAGTGGGAGCGGGCAGTGTGAGGGACAGAGAGAGTGGGAGCGGGCAGTGTGAGGGAGAGAGATTGGGAGCGGGCAGAGTGAGGGAGAGAGAGTGGGAGTGGGCAGTTTGAGGGAGAGAGAGAGTGGGAGCGGGCAGTGTGAGGGAGAGAGAGAGAGTGGGAGTGGGCAGTGTGAGGGAGAGAGACAGAGAGTGGGAGCCGGCAGTGTGAAGGAGAGAGAGAGGGAGCCGGCAGTGTGAGGGAGAGAGAGATTCGGAGCGGGCAGTGTGAGGGAGAGGAGGAGCCGGCAATGTGAGGGAGAGAGAGAGTGGGAGCTGGCCGTGTGAGGGAGAGAGAGTGGGAGCTGGCAGTGTGAGGGAGAGAGAGAGTGGGAGTGGGCAGTGTGAGGGAGATAGAGTGGGAGCGGGCAGTGTGAGGGAGAGAGAGTGGGAGCGGGCAGTGTGAGGGAGATAGAGTGGGAGCTGGCAGTGTGAGGGAGAGAGAGTGGGAGCGGGCAGTGTGAGGGAGATAGAGTGGGAGCGGGCAGTATGAGGGAGAGAGAGTGGGAGCGGGCAGTGTGTGGGAGAGTGAGAGAGTGGGAGCAGGCAGTGTGAGGGAGCGAGCGAGTGGGAGTGGGCAGTGTGAGGGAGCGAGAGAGTGGGAGCGGGCAGTGTGAGGGAAAGAGAGTGTGGAGGGGGCAGAGTGAGGGAGAGAGAGAGTGGGGGTGGGCAGTGTGAGGGAGAGAGAGTGGGAGCGGGCAGAGTGAGGGAGAGAGAGTGGGAGCTGGCAGTTTGAGGGAGCGAGAGAGAGTGGGAGCGGGCAGTGTGAGGGAGAGAGAGAGTGGGAGCGCGCAGTGTGAGGGAGCGAGAGAGTGGGAGCGGGCAGAGTGAGGAAGAGAGAGTGGGAGCTGGCAGTTTGAGGGAGCGAGAGAGTGGGAACGGGCAGTGTGAGGGAGAGAGAGAGGGAGCCGGCAGTGTGAGGGAGAGAGGGAGTGGGAGCGGGCAGTGTGAGGGAGAGAGAGAGGGAGCCGGCAGTGTGAGGGAGAGAGGGAGTGGGAGCGGGCAGGGTGAGGGAGCGAGAGAGTGGGAGCGGGCAGTGTGAGGGAGAGAGAGAGTGGGAGCGGGCAGTGTGAGGGAGAGAGAGAGTGGGAGCGGGCAGTGTGAGGGAGAGAGAGAGTGGGAGCGGGCAGAGTGAGGGAGAGAGAGAGAGTGGGAGCGGGCAGTGTGAGGGAGAGAGAGAGTGGAGCGGGCAGTGTGAGGGAGAGAGAGAGAACGGGAGCGGGCAGTGTAAGGGAGAGAGAGAGAGTGGGAGCGGGCAGTGTGAGGGAACGAGAGAGTGGGAGTGGGCAGTGTGAGGGAGAGAGAGAGAGTGGGTTGCAGGCAGTGTGAGGGAGCGAGAGAGTGGGAGTGGGCAGTGTGAGGGAGAGAGAAAGTGGAGCGGGCAGTGTGAGGGAGCGAGAGAGTGGGAGTGGGCAGTGTGAGGGAGAGAGAGAGTGGGAGCGGGCAGTGAGAGGGAGCGAGAGAGTGGGAGCGGGCAGTGTGAGGGAGCGAGAGAGTGGGAGCGGGCAGTGTGAGGGAGCGAGAGAGTGGGAGCGGGCAGTGTGAGGGAGCGAGAGAGTGGGAGCGGGCAGTGTGAGGGAGCGAGAGAGAGTGGGAGCGGTCAGTGTGAGGGAGCGAGAGAGTGGAAGTGGGCAGTGTGAGGGAGAGAGAGGGAGTGGGAGCGGGCAGTGTGAGGGAGAGAGAGAGTGGAGCGGGCAGTGTGTGGGAGCGAGAGAGTGGGAGCGGGCAGTGTGAGGGAGAGAGAGAGTTGGAGCGGGCAGTGTGAGGGAGAGAGAGAGTGGGAGCGGGCAGTGTGAGGGAGAGAGAGAGTGGGAGCGGGCAGTGTGAGGGAGAGAGAGAGTGGGAGCGGGCAGTGTGAGGGAGTGAGAGAGAGAGTGGGAGCGGGCAGTGTGAGGGAGAGAGAGAGTTGGAGCGGGCATTGTGAGGGAGAGAGATAGTGGGAGCGGGCAGAGTGAGGGAGAGAGATTGGGAGCGGGCAGAGTGAGGGAGAGAGAGTGGGAGTGGGCAGTTTGAGGGAGAGAGAGAGTGGGAGCGGGCAGTGTGAGGGAGAGAGAGAGAGTGGGAGTGGGCAGTGTGAGGGAGAGAGACAGAGAGTGGGAGCGGGCAGTGTGAAGGAGAGACAGAGAGTGGCAGCCGGCAGTGTGAAGGAGAGAGAGAGGGAGCCGGCAGTGTGAGGGAGAGAGAGATTCGGAGCGGGCAGTGTGAGGGAGAGAGAGAGAGTGGGAGCGGGCAGTGTGATGGAGAGGGGGAGCCGGCAATGTGAGGGAGAGAGAGTGGGAGCTGGCCGTGTGAGGGAGAGAGAGAGTGGGAGCTGGCCGTGTGAGGGAGATAGAGTGGGAGCGGGCAGTGTGTGGGAGAGTGACAGAGTGGGAGCAGGCAGTGTGAGGGAGCGAGAGAGTGGGAGTGGGCAGTGTGAGGGAGCGAGAGAGTGGGAGCGGGCAGTGTGAGGGAGCGAGAGAGTGGGAGCGGGCAGTGTGAGGGAGCGAGAGAGTGGGAGCGGGCAGTGTGAGGGAGCGAGAGAGTGGGAGCGGGCAGTGTGAGGGAGCGAGAGAGTGGGAGCGGGCAGTGTGAGGGAGCGAGAGAGTGGGAGCGGGCAGTGTGAGGGAGCGAGAGAGTGGGAGCGGGCAGTGTGAGGGAGCGAGAGAGTGGGAGCCGGCAGTGTGAGGGAGAGAGAGAGTGGAGCCGGGCAGTGTGAGGGAGAGAGAGAGTGGGAGTGGGCAGTGTGAGGGAGCGAGAGAGTGGGAGCGGGCAGTGTGAGGGAGCGAGAGAGTGGGAGCGGGCAGTGTGAGGGAGCGAGAGAGTGGGAACGGGCAGTGTGAGGGCGAGAGAGAGAGTGGGAGCGGGCAGTGTGAGGGAGCGAGAGAGTGGAAGTGGGCAGTGTGAGGTAGAGAGAGTGTGGGGGCGGGCAGAGTGAGGGAGAGAGAGAGAGAGGGAGCGGTCAGTGTGAGGGAATGATAGAGAGAGTGGGAGCGGGCTGAGTGTGGGAGAGGGAGAGTGTGGAGGTGGCAGAGTGAGGGAGAGAGAGAGTGGGAGCTGGCAGAGTGACGGAGAGAGAGTGGGAGCTGGCATTGTGAGGGAGCGAGAGAGTGGGAGCCGGCAGTGTGAGGGAGAGAGAGAGGGTGGGAGTGGGCAGTGTGAGGGAGCGAGAGAGTGGGAGCGGGCAGTGTGAGGGACAGAGAGAGTGGGAGCGGGCAATGTGAGGGAGAGAGAGAGTGGGAGCGGGCAGTGTGAGGGAGAGAGAGAGTGGGAGCGGGCAGTGTGAGGGAGAGAGAGTGGGAGCGGGCAGTGTGAGGGAGTGAGAGAGAGAGTGGGAGCGGGCTGTGTGAGGGAGAGAGAGAGTTGGAGCGGGCATTGTGAGGGAGAGAGATAGTGGGAGCGGGCAGTGTGAGGGACAGAGAGAGTGGGAGCGGGCAGTGTGAGGGAGAGAGATTGGGAGCGGGCAGAGTGAGGGAGAGAGAGTGGGAGTGGGCAGTTTGAGGGAGAGAGAGAGTGGGAGCGGGCAGTGTGAGGGAGAGAGAGAGAGTGGGAGTGGGCAGTGTGAGGGAGAGAGACAGAGAGTGGGAGCGGGCAGTGTGAAGGAGAGAGACAGAGAGTGGGAGCCGGCAGTGTGAAGGAGAGAGAGAGGGAGCCGGCAGTGTGAGGGAGAGAGAGATTCGGAGCGGGCAGTGTGAGGGAGAGGGGGAGCCGGCAATGTGAGGGAGAGAGAGAGTGGGAGCTGGCCGTGTGAGGGAGAGAGAGTGGGAGCTGGCAGTGTGAGGGAGAGAGAGAGTGGGAGTGGGCAGTGTGAGGGAGATAGAGTGGGAGCGGGCAGTGTGAGGGAGAGAGAGTGGGAGCGGGCAGTGTGAGGGAGATAGAGTGGGAGCTGGCAGTGTGAGGGAGAGAGAGAGAGTCGGAGCGGGCAGTGTGAGGGAGAGAGAGAGAGTGGGAGTGGGCAGTGTGAGGGAGAGAGAGAGTGGGAGCGGGCAGTGTGAGGGAGCGAGAGAGTGGGAGTGGACAGTGTGAGGGAGAGAGAGAGAGTGGGAGCAGGCAGTGTGAGGGAGAGAGAGAGTGGGAGCGGGCAGTGTGAGGGAGAGAGTGTGGGGGCGGGCAGTGTGAGGGAGAGAGAGATTGGGAGCGGGCAGTGTCAGGGAGAGAGAGAGGGGGCCGGCAGTGTGAGGGAGAGAGAGAGGGAGCCGGCAGTGTGAGGGAGAGAGAAGGGGAGCGGGCAGTGTGAGGGAGAGAGAGAGTGGGAGCGGGCAGTGTGAGCGAGAGAGAGAATAGGAGCGGGCAGTGTGAGGGAGAGAGAGTGAGAGCGGGCAGTGTGAGGGAGCGAGAGAGTGGGAGCGGGCAGTGTGAGGGAGAGAGATTGTGGGGGCGGGCAGAGTGAGGGAGAGAGAGAGTGGGAGCGGGCAGTGTGAGGGAGCGAGAGAGTGGGAGCGGGCTGTGTGAGGGAGAGAGAGAGTGGGAGCGGGCAGTGTGAGGGAGAGAGAGAGTGGGAGCGGGCAGTGTGAGGGAGCGAGAGAGTGGGAGCGGACAGTGTGAGGGAGAGAGAGAGTGGGAGCGGGCAGTGTGTGGGAGAGAGAGAGTGGGAGCGGGCAGTGTGAGGGAGCGAGAGAGTGGGAGTGGGCAGTGTGAGGGAGAGAGAGGGAGTGGGAGCGGGCAGTGTGAGGGAGCGAGAGAGAGTGGGAGCGGGCAGTGTGAGGGAGCGAGAGAGTGGAAGTGGGCAGTGTGAGGGAGAGAGAGGGAGTGGGAGCGGGCAGTGTGAGGGAGAGAGAGAGTGGAGCGGGCAGTGTGTGGGAGCGAGAGAGTGGGAGCGGGCAGTGTGAGGGAGAGAGAGAGTGGGAGCGGGCAGTGTGAGGGACAGAGAGAGTGGGAGCGGGCAGTGTGAGGGAGAGAGATTGTGGGGGCGGGCAGAGTGAGGGAGAGAGAGAGTGGCAGCGGGCAGTGTGAGGGAGCGAGAGAGTGGGAGCGGGCTGTGTGAGGGAGAGAGAGAGTGGGAGCGGGCAGTGTGAGGGAGTGAGAGAGAGAGTGGGAGCGGGCTGTGTGAGGGAGAGAGAGAGAGTTGGAGCGGGCATTGTGAGGGAGAGAGAGAGTGGGAGCGGGCAGAGTGAGGGAGAGAGATTGGGAGCGGGCAGAGTGAGGGAGAGAGAGTGGGAGTGGGCAGTTTGAGGGAGAGAGAGAGTGGGAGCGGGCAGTGTGAGGGAGAGAGAGAGAGTGGGAGTGGGCAGTGTGAGGGATAGAGACAGAGAGTGGGAGCGGGCAGTGTGAAGGAGAGAGACAGAGAGTGGGAGCGGGCAGTGAGAGGGAGAGAGAGAGAGGGAGCGGTCAGTGTGAGGGAGTGATAGAGAGAGTGGGAGCGGGCTGAGTGAGGGAGAGGGAGAGTGTGGAGGGGGCAGAGTGAGGGAGAGAGAGAGTGGGAGCTGGCAGAGTGAGGGAGAGAGAGTGGGAGCTGGCAGTGTGAGGGAGCGAGAGAGAGTGGGAGCGGGCAGTGTGAGGGAGAGAGAGAGAGAGTGGGAGTGGGAAGTGTGAGGGAGCGAGAGAGTGGGAGCGGGCAGTGTGAGGGAGCGAGAGAGTGGGAGTGGGCAGTGTGAGGGAGCGAGAGAGTGGGAGCGGGCAGTGTGAGGGAGCAAGAGAGTGGGAGTGGGCAGTGTGAGGAAGAGAGAGTGGGAGCGGGCAGTGTGAGGGAGCGAGAGAGTGGGAGCGGGCAGAGTGAGGAAGAGAGAGTGGGATCTGGCAGTTTGAGGGAGCGAGAGAGTGGGAGCGGGCAGAGTGAGGAAGAGAGAGTGGGAGCGGGCAGTGTGAGGGAGCGAGAGAGTGGGAGCGGGCAGTGTGAGGGAGAGAGAGAGGGAGCCGGCAGTGTGAGAGAGAGAGGGTGTGGGATCTGGCAGTGTGAGGGAGAGAGAGAGAGTGGGAGTGGGCAGTGTGAGGGAGAGAGAGAGAGTGGGAGTGGGCAGTGTGAGGGAGAGAGAGAGTGGGAGCGGGCAGTGTGAGGGAGAGAGAGAGAGTGGGAGTGGGCAGTGTGAGGGAGAGAGAGAGTGGGAGCGGGCAGTGTAAGGGAGAGAGAGAGAGTGGGAGTGGGCAGTGTGAGGGAGAGAGAGTGGGAGCGGGCAGTGTTAGGGAGAGAGAGAGAGTGGGAGCCGGCAGTGTGAGGGAGAGAGAGAGGGAGCCGGCAGTGTGAGGGAGAGAGAGAGGGAGCCGGTAGTGTGAGGGAGAGAGGGAGTGGGAGCGTGTAGGGTGAGGGAGAGAGAGAGAGTGGGAGCGGGCAGTGTGAGGGAGTGAGAGAGTGGGAGCGGGCAGTGTGAGCGAGAGAGAGAATGGGAGCGGGCAGTGTAGGGAGAGAGAGAGTCGGAGCGGGCAGTGTGAGGGAGAGAGAGAGAGTGGGAGTGGGCAGTGTGAGGGAGAGAGAGAGTGGGAGCGGGCAGTGTGAGGGAGCGAGAGAGTGGGAGCGGACAGTGTGAGGGAGAGAGAGAGAGTGGGAGCGGGCAGTGTGAGGGAGAGAGAGAGTGGGAGCGGGCAGAGTGAGGGAGAGAGAGAGTGGGAGCGGGCAGTGAGAGGGAGAGAGAGAGTGGGAGCGGGCAGTGTGAGGGAGAGAGAGATTGGGAGCGGGCAGTGTCAGGGAGAGAGAGGGGGCCGGCAGTGTGAGGGAGAGAGAGAGGGAGCCGGCAGTGTGAGGGAGAGAGAGAGGGGGAGCGGGCAGTGTGAGGGAGAGAGAGTGGGAGCGGGCAGTGTGAGCGAGAGAGAGAATGGGAGCGGGCAGTGTGAGGGAGAGAGATTGTGGGGGCGGGCAGAGTGAGGGAGAGAGAGTGGGAGCGGGCAGTGTGAGCGAGAGAGAGAATGGGAGCGGGCAGTGTGAGGGAGAGAGATTGTGGGGGCGGGCAGAGTGAGGGAGAGAGAGAGTGGGAGCGGGCAGTGTGAGGGAGCGAGAGAGTGGGAGCGGGCTGTGTGAGGGAGAGAGAGAGTGGGAGCGGGCAGTGTGAGGGAGAGAGAGAGAGTTGGAGCATGCAGTGTTGGGGAGAGAGAGAGTGGGAGCGGGCAGTGTGAGGGAGAGAGAGAGAGTGGGAGCGGGCAGTGTGAGCGAGCGAGAGAGTGGGAGCGGACAGTGTGAGGGAGAGAGAGAGTGGGAGCGGGCAGTGTGTGGGAGAGAGAGAGTGGGAGCGGGCAGTGTGAGGGAGCGAGAGAGTGGGAGTGGGCAGTGTGAGGGAGAGAGAGAGTGGGAGCAGGCAGTGTGAGGGAGAGAGAGAGTGGGAGTGGGCAGTGTGAGCGAGAGAGAGAACGGGAGCGGGCAGTGGGGGGAGAGAGAGAGAGAGTGGGAGCGGGCAGTGTGAGGGTGAGAGAGAGAGTGGGAGCGGGCAGTGTGAGGGAGAGAGAGAGTGGGAGCGGGCAGTGTGAGCGAGAGAGAGAATGGGAGCGGGCAGTGTAGGGAGAGAGAGAGAGTCGGAGCGGGCAGTGTGAGGGAGAGAGAGAGAGTGGGAGTGGGCAGTGTGAGGGAGAGAGAGAGAGTGGGAGCGGGCAGTGTGAGGGAGCGAGAGAGTGGGAGCGGACAGTGTGAGGGAGAGAGAGAGAGTGGGAGTGGGCAGTGTGAGGGAGAGAGCGAGAATGGTAGTGGGCAGTGAGAGGGAGAGAGAGAGTGGGAGCCGGCTGTGTGAGAGAGCGAGAGAGTGGGAGTCGGCAGTGTGAGGGAGGGAGAGTGGGAGCGGGCAGTGTGAGGGAGCGAGAGAGTGGGATCGGACAGTGTGAGGGAGCGAGAGAGTGGGAGCGGGCAGTGTGAGGGAGCGAGAGAGTGGGAGCGGGCAGTGTGAGCGAGAGAGAGAATGGGAGTGGGCAGTGGGGGGAGAGAGAGAGAGTGGGAGCGGGCAGTGTGAGGGAGAGAGAGAGAGTGGGAGCGGGCAGTGTGAGGGAGAGAGAGAGTGGGAGCGGGCTGTGTGAGCGAGAGAGAGAATGGGAGCGGGCAGTGTGAGGGAGAGAGAGAGAGTCGGAGCGGGCAGTGTGAGGGAGAGATAGAGAGTGGGAGCTGGCAGTGTGAGGGAGAGAGAGAGAGTGGGAGCGGGCAGTGTGAGAGAGCGAGAGAGTGGGAGCGGGCAGTGTGAGGGAGAATGAGAGTGGGAGCGGGCAGTGTGAGGGAGAGAGAGAGAGTGGGAGCGGGCAGTGTGAGGGAGAGAGATGGTGGGAGCGGGCAGTGTGAGGGAGAGAGAGTGTGGGAGCGGGCAGTGTGAGGGAGTGAGAGAGAGTGGGAGCGGGCAGTGTGACGGAGAGAGCGAGAATGGTAGTGGGCAGTGAGAGGGAGAGAGAGAGTGGGAGCCGGCTGTGTGAGAGAGCGAGAGAGTGGGAGTCGGCAGTGTGAGGGAGAGAGAGTGGGAGCGGGCAGTGTGAGGGAGCGAGAGAGTGGGATCGGACAGTGTGAGGGAGCGAGAGAGTGGGAGCGGACAGTGTGAGGGTGAGAGAGTGGGAGCGGGCAGTGTGAGGGTGAGAGAGTGGGAGCGGGCAGTGTGAGCGAGAGAGAGAATGGGAGTGGGCAGTGGGGGGAGAGAGAGAGAGTGGGAGCGGGCAGTGTGAGGGAGAGAGAGAGAGTGGGAGCGGGCAGTGTGAGGGAGAGAGAGAGTGGGAGCGGGCTGTGTGAGCGAGAGAGAGAATGGGAGCGGGCAGTGTGAGGGAGAGAGAGAGAGTCGGAGCGGGCAGTGTGAGGGAGAGATAGAGAGTGGGAGCTGGCAGTGTGAGGGAGAGAGAGAGAGTGGGAGCGGGCAGTGTGAGGGAGCGAGAGAGTGGGAGCGGGCAGTGTGAGGGAGAATGAGAGGGGGAGCGGGCAGTGTGAGGGAGAGAGAGAGAGTGGGAGCGGGCAGTGTGAGGGAGAGAGATGGTGGGAGCGGGCAGTGTGAGGGAGAGAGAGTGTGGGAGCGGGCAGTGTGAGGGAGTGAGAGAGAGTGGGAGCGGGCAGTGTGACGGAGAGAGAGAGAGAGTGGGAGCGGGCAGTGTGAGGGAGAGAGAGAGTGGGAGCGGGCAGTGTGAGGGAGAGAGAGAGAATGGGGGCGGGCAGTGTGAGGGAGAGAGAGAGTGGAGCGGGCAGTGTGAGGGAGAGAGAGAGAGTGGGAGCGAGCAGTGTGAGGGAGAGAGAGAATGGGAGCGGGCAGTGTAGGGAGAGAGAGAGTCGGAGCGGGCAGTGTGAGGGAGAGAGAGAGAGTGGGAGTGGGCAGTGTGAGGGAGAGAGAGAGTGGGAGCGGGCAGTGTGAGGGAGCGAGAGAGTGGGAGCGGACAGTGTGAGGGAGAGAGAGAGAGTGGGAGCGGGCAGTGTGAGGGAGAGAGAGAGTGGGAGCGGGCAGAGTGAGGGAGAGAGAGAGTGGGAGCGGGCAGTGAGAGGGAGAGAGAGAGTGGGAGCGGGCAGTGTGAGGGAGAGAGAGATTGGGAGCGGGCAGTGTCAGGGAGAGAGAGGGGGCCGGCAGTGTGAGGGAGAGAGAGAGGGAGCCGGCAGTGTGAGGGAGAGAGAGGGGGAGCGGGCAGTGTGAGGGAGAGAGAGTGGGAGCGGGCAGTGTGAGCGAGAGAGAGAATGGGAGCGGGCAGTGTGAGGGAGAGAGATTGTGGGGGCGGGCAGAGTGAGGGAGAGAGAGTGGGAGCGGGCAGTGTGAGCGAGAGAGAGAATGGGAGCGGGCAGTGTGAGGGAGAGAGATTGTGGGGGCGGGCAGAGTGAGGGAGAGAGAGAGTGGGAGCGGGCAGTGTGAGGGAGCGAGAGAGTGGGAGCGGGCTGTGTGAGGGAGAGAGAGAGTGGGAGCGGGCAGTGTGAGGGAGAGAGAGAGAGTTGGAGCATGCAGTGTTGGGGAGAGAGAGAGTGGGAGCGGGCAGTGTGAGGGAGAGAGAGAGAGTGGGAGCGGGCAGTGTGAGCGAGCGAGAGAGTGGGAGCGGACAGTGTGAGGGAGAGAGAGAGTGGGAGCGGGCAGTGTGTGGGAGAGAGAGAGTGGGAGCGGGCAGTGTGAGGGAGCGAGAGAGTGGGAGTGGGCAGTGTGAGGGAGAGAGAGAGTGGGAGCAGGCAGTGTGAGAGAGAGAGAGAGTGGGAGTGGGCAGTGTGAGCGAGAGAGAGAACGGGAGCGGGCAGTGGGGGGAGAGAGAGAGAGTGGGAGCGGGCAGTGTGAGGGTGAGAGAGAGAGTGGGAGCGGGCAGTGTGAGGGAGAGAGAGAGTGGGAGCGGGCAGTGTGAGCGAGAGAGAGAATGGGAGCGGGCAGTGTAGGGAGAGAGAGAGAGTCGGAGCGGGCAGTGTGAGGGAGAGAGAGAGAGTGGGAGTGGGCAGTGTGAGGGAGAGAGAGAGAGTGGGAGCGGGCAGTGTGAGGGAGCGAGAGAGTGGGAGCGGACAGTGTGAGGGAGAGAGAGAGAGTGGGAGTGGGCAGTGTGAGGGAGAGAGCGAGAATGGTAGTGGGCAGTGAGAGGGAGAGAGAGAGTGGGAGCCGGCTGTGTGAGCGAGAGAGAGAATGGGAGCGGGCAGTGTGAGGGAGAGAGAGAGAGTGGGAGCGGGCAGTGTGAGGGAGAGAGAGAGTGGGAGTGGGCAGTGTGAGAGAGCGAGAGAGTGGGAGTCGGCAGTGTGAGGGAGAGAGAGTGGGAGCGGGCAGTGTGAGGGAGCGAGAGAGTGGGATCGGACAGTGTGAGGGAGCGAGAGAGTGGGAGCGGACAGTGTGAGGGTGAGAGAGTGGAAGCGGGCAGTGTGAGGGAGAGAGAGAGTGGGAGCGGGCAGTGTGAGCGAGAGAGAGAATGGGAGTGGGCAGTGGGGGGAGAGAGAGAGAGTGGGAGCGGGCAGTGTGAGGGAGAGAGAGAGAGTGGGAGCGGGCAGTGTGAGGGAGAGAGAGAGTGGGAGCGGGCTGTGTGAGCGAGAGAGAGAATGGGAGCGGGCAGTGTGAGGGAGAGAGAGAGAGTCGGAGCGGGCAGTGTGAGGGAGAGATAGAGAGTGGGAGCTGGCAGTGTGAGGGAGAGAGAGAGAGTGGGAGCGGGCAGTGTGAGAGAGCGAGAGAGTGGGAGCGGGCAGTGTGAGGGAGAATGAGAGTGGGAGCGGGCAGTGTGAGGGAGAGAGAGAGAGTGGGAGCGGGCAGTGTGAGGGAGAGAGATGGTGGGAGCGGGCAGTGTGAGGGAGAGAGAGAGTGGGAGCGGGCAGTGTGAGCGAGAGAGAGAATAGGAGCGGGCAGTGTGAGGGAGAGAGAGTGAGAGCGGGCAGTGTGAGGGAGCGAGAGAGTGGGAGCGGGCAGTGTGAGGGAGAGAGATTGTGGGGGCGGGCAGAGTGAGGGAGAGAGAGAGTGGGAGCGGGCAGTGTGAGGGAGCGAGAGAGTGGGAGCGGGCTGTGTGAGGGAGAGAGAGAGTGGGAGCGGGCAGTGTGAGGGAGAGAGAGAGAGTTGGAGCATGCAGTGTTGGGGAGAGAGAGAGTGGGAGCGGGCAGTGTGAGGGAGAGAGAGAGTGGGAGCGGGCAGTGTGAGGGAGCGAGAGAGTGGGAGCGGACAGTGTGAGGGAGAGAGAGAGTGGGAGCGGGCAGTGTGTGGGAGAGAGAGAGTGGGAGCGGGCAGTGTGAGGGAGCGAGAGAGTGGGAGTGGGCAGTGTGAGGGAGAGAGAGGGAGTGGGAGCGGGCAGTGTGAGGGAGAGAGAGGGAGTGGGAGCGGGCAGTGTGAGGGAGCGAGAGAGTGGAAGTGGGCAGTGTGAGGGAGAGAGAGGGAGTGGGAGCGGGCAGTGTGAGGGAGCGAGAGAGAGTGGGAGCGGGCAGTGTGAGGGAGCGAGAGAGTGGAAGTGGGCAGTGTGAGGGAGAGAGAGGGAGTGGGAGCGGGCAGTGTGAGGGAGCGAGAGAGTGGGAGTGGGCAGTGTGAGGGAGAGAGAGGGAGTGGGAGCGGGCAGTGTGAGGGAGCGAGAGAGAGTGGGAGCGGGCAGTGTGAGGGAGCGAGAGAGTGGAAGTGGGCAGTGTGAGGGAGAGAGAGGGAGTGGGAGCGGGCAGTGTGAGGGAGAGAGAGAGTGGAGCGGGCAGTGTGTGGGAGCGAGAGAGTGGGAGCGGGCAGTGTGAGGGAGAGAGAGAGTGGGAGCGGGCAGTGTGAGGGACAGAGAGAGTGGGAGCGGGCAGTGTGAGGGAGAGAGATTGTGGGGGCGGGCAGAGTGAGGGAGAGAGAGAGTGGGAGCGGGCAGTGTGAGGGAGCGAGAGAGTGGGAGCGGGCTGTGTGAGGGAGAGAGAGAGTGGGAGCGGGCAGTGTGAGGGAGTGAGAGAGAGAGTGGGAGCGGGCTGTGTGAGGGAGAGAGAGAGAGTTGGAGCGGGCATTGTGAGGGAGAGAGAGAGTGGGAGCGGGCAGAGTGAGGGAGAGAGATTGGGAGCGGGCAGAGTGAGGGAGAGAGAGTGGGAGTGGGCAGTTTGAGGGAGAGAGAGAGTGGGAGCGGGCAGTGTGAGGGAGAGAGAGAGAGTGGGAGTGGGCAGTGTGAGGGAGAGAGACAGAGAGTGGGAGCGGGCAGTGTGAAGGAGAGAGACAGAGAGTGGGAGCCGGCAGTGTGAAGGAGAGAGAGAGGGAGCCGGCAGTGTGAGGGAGAGAGAGATTCGGAGTGGGCAGTGTGAGGGAGAGAGAGAGAGTGGGAGCGGGCAGTGTGATGGAGAGGGGGAGCCGGCAATGTGAGGGAGAGAGAGAGTGGGAGCTGGCCGTGTGAGGGAGAGAGAGTGGGAGCTGGCAGTGTGAGGGAGATAGAGTGGGAGCGGGCAGTATGAGGGAGAGAGAGTGGGAGCGGGCAGTGTGTGGGAGAGTGAGAGAGTGGGAGCAGGCAGTGTGAGGGAGCGAGAGAGTGGGAGCGGGCTGTGTGAGGGAGAGAGAGAGTGGGAGCGGGCAGTGTGAGGGAGAGAGAGAGAGTTGGAGCATGCAGTGTTGGGGAGAGAGAGAGTGGGAGCGGGCAGAGTGAGGGAGAGATAGAGTGGGAGCGGGCAGTGAGAGGGAGAGAGAGAGAGGGAGCGGTCAGTGTGAGGGAGTGATAGAGAGAGTGGGAGCGGGCTGAGTGAGGGAGAGGGAGAGTGTGGAGGGGGCAGAGTGAGGGAGAGAGAGAGTGGGAGCTGGCAGAGTGAGGGAGAGAGAGTGGGAGCTGGCAGTGTGAGGGAGCGAGAGAGAGTGGGAGCGGGCAGTGTGAGGGAGAGAGAGAGAGAGTGGGAGTGGGCAGTGTGAGGGAGCGAGAGAGTGGGAGCGGGCAGTGTGAGGGAGCGAGAGAGTGGGAGTGGGCAGTGTGAGGGAGCGAGAGAGTGGGAGCGGGCAGTGTGAGGGAGCGAGAGAGTGGGAGTGGGCAGTGTGAGGAAGAGAGAGTGGGAGCGGGCAGTGTGAGGGAGTGAGAGAGTGGGAGCGGGCAGAGTGAGGAAGAGAGAGTGGGATCTGGCAGTTTGAGGGAGCGAGAGAGTGGGAGCGGGCAGAGTGAGGAAGAGAGAGTGGGAGCGGGCAGTGTGAGGGAGCGAGAGAGTGGGAGCGGGCAGTGTGAGGGAGAGAGAGAGGGAGCCGGCAGTGTGAGAGAGAGAGGGAGTGGGATCTGGCAGTGTGAGGGAGAGAGAGAGAGTGGGAGTGGGCAGTGTGAGGGAGAGAGAGAGTGGGAGCGGGCAGTGTGAGGGAGAGAGAGAGAGTGGGAGTGGGCAGTGTGAGGGAGAGAGAGAGTGGGAGCGGGCAGTGTAAGGGAGAGAGAGAGAGTGGGAGTGGGCAGTGTGAGGGAGAGAGAGTGGGAGCGGGCAGTGTTAGGGAGAGAGAGAGAGTGGGAGCCGGCAGTGTGAGGGAGAGAGAGAGGGAGCCGGTAGTGTGAGGGAGACAGGGAGTGGGAGCGTGTAGGGTGAGGGAGAGAGAGAGAGTGGGAGCGGGCAGTGTGAGGGAGTGAGAGAGTGGGAGCGGGCAGTGTGAGCGAGAGAGAGAATGGGAGCGGGCAGTGTAGGGAGAGAGAGAGTCGGAGCGGGCAGTGTGAGGGAGAGAGAGAGAGTGGGAGTGGGCAGTGTGAGGGAGAGAGAGAGTGGGAGCGGGCAGTGTGAGGGAGCGAGAGAGTGGGAGCGGACAGTGTGAGGGAGAGAGAGAGAGTGGGAGCGGGCAGTGTGAGGGAGAGAGAGAGTGGGAGCGGGCAGAGTGAGGGAGAGAGAGAGTGGGAGCGGGCAGTGAGAGGGAGAGAGAGAGTGGGAGCGGGCAGTGTGAGGGAGAGAGAGATTGGGAGCGGGCAGTGTCAGGGAGAGAGAGGGGGCCGGCAGTGTGAGGGAGAGAGAGAGGGAGCCGGCAGTGTGAGGGAGAGAGAGAGGGGGAGCGGGCAGTGTGAGGGAGAGAGAGTGGGAGCGGGCAGTGTGAGCGAGAGAGAGAATGGGAGCGGGCAGAGTGAGGGAGAGAGATTGTGGGGGCGGGCAGAGTGAGGGAGAGAGAGTGGGAGCGGGCAGTGTGAGCGAGAGAGAGAATGGGAGCGGGCAGTGTGAGGGAGAGAGATTGTGGGGGCGGGCAGAGTGAGGGAGAGAGAGAGTGGGAGCGGGCAGTGTGAGGGAGCGAGAGAGTGGGAGCGGGCTGTGTGAGGGAGAGAGAGAGTGGGAGCGGGCAGTGTGAGGGAGAGAGAGAGAGTTGGAGCATGCAGTGTTGGGGAGAGAGAGAGTGGGAGCGGGCAGTGTGAGGGAGAGAGAGAGAGTGGGAGCGGGCAGTGTGAGCGAGCGAGAGAGTGGGAGCGGACAGTGTGAGGGAGAGAGAGAGTGGGAGCGGGCAGTGTGTGGGAGAGAGAGAGTGGGAGCGGGCAGTGTGAGGGAGCGAGAGAGTGGGAGTGGGCAGTGTGAGGGAGAGAGAGAGTGGGAGCAGGCAGTGTGAGGGAGAGAGAGAGTGGGAGTGGGCAGTGTGAGCGAGAGAGAGAACGGGAGCGGGCAGTGGGGGGAGAGAGAGAGTGGGAGCGGGCAGTGTGAGGGTGAGAGAGAGAGTGGGAGCGGGCAGTGTGAGGGAGAGAGAGAGTGGGAGCGGGCAGTGTGAGCGAGAGAGAGAATGGGAGCGGGCAGTGTAGGGAGAGAGAGAGAGTCGGAGCGGGCAGTGTGAGGGAGAGAGAGAGAGTGGGAGTGGGCAGTGTGAGGGAGAGAGAGAGAGTGGGAGCGGGCAGTGTGAGGGAGCGAGAGAGTGGGAGCGGACAGTGTGAGGGAGAGAGAGAGAGTGGGAGTGGGCAGTGTGAGGGAGAGAGCGAGAATGGTAGTGGGCAGTGAGAGGGAGAGAGAGAGTGGGAGCCGGCTGTGTGAGAGAGCGAGAGAGTGGGAGTCGGCAGTGTGAGGGAGAGAGAGTGGGAGCGGGCAGTGTGAGGGAGCGAGAGAGTGGGATCGGACAGTGTGAGGGAGCGAGAGAGTGGGAGCGGACAGTGTGAGGGTGAGAGAGTGGGAGCGGGCAGTGTGAGGGAGAGAGAGAGTGGGAGCGGGCAGTGTGAGCGAGAGAGAGAATGGGAGTGGGCAGTGGGGGGAGAGAGAGAGAGTGGGAGCGGGCAGTGTGAGGGAGAGAGAGAGAGTGGGAGCGGGCAGTGTGAGGGAGAGAGAGAGTGGGAGCGGGCTGTGTGAGCGAGAGAGAGAATGGGCGCGGGCAGTGTGAGGGAGAGAGAGAGAGTCGGAGCGGGCAGTGTGAGGGAGAGATAGAGAGTGGGAGCTGGCAGTGTGAGGGAGAGAGAGAGTGGGAGCGGGCAGTGTGAGAGAGCGAGAGAGTGGGAGCGGGCAGTGTGAGGGAGAATGAGAGTGGGAGCGGGCAGTGTGAGGGAGAGAGAGAGAGTGGGAGCGGGCAGTGTGAGGGAGAGAGATGGTGGGAGCGGGCAGTGTGAGGGAGAGAGAGTGTGGGAGCGGGCAGTGTGAGGGAGTGAGAGAGAGTGGGAGCGGGCAGTGTGACGGAGAGAGCGAGAATGGTAGTGGGCAGTGAGAGGGAGAGAGAGAGTGGGAGCCGGCTGTGTGAGAGAGCGAGAGAGTGGGAGTCGGCAGTGTGAGGGAGAGAGAGTGGGAGCGGGCAGTGTGAGGGAGCGAGAGAGTGGGATCAGACAGTGTGAGGGAGCGAGAGAGTGGGAGCGGACAGTGTGAGGGTGAGAGAGTGGGAGCGGGCAGTGTGAGGGAGAGAGAGAGTGGGAGCGGGCAGTGTGAGCGAGAGAGAGAATGGGAGTGGGCAGTGGGGGGAGAGAGAGAGAGTGGGAGCGGGCAGTGTGAGGGAGAGAGAGAGAGTGGGAGCGGGCAGTGTGAGGGAGAGAGAGAGTGGGAGCGGGCTGTGTGAGCGAGAGAGAGAATGGGAGCGGGCAGTGTGAGGGAGAGAGAGAGAGTCGGAGCGGGCATTGTGAGGGAGCGAGAGAGTGGGAGCCGGCAGTGTGAGGGAGAGATAGAGAGTGGGAGCTGGCAGTGTGAGGGAGAGAGAGAGAGTGGGAGCGGGCAGTGTGAGGGAGCGAGAGAGTGGGAGCGGGCAGTGTGAGGGAGAATGAGAGGGGGAGCGGGCAGTGTGAGGGAGAGAGAGAGAGTGGGAGCGGGCAGTGTGAGGGAGAGAGATGGTGGGAGCGGGCAGTGTGAGGGAGAGAGAGTGTGGGAGCGGGCAGTGTGAGGGAGTGAGAGAGAGTGGGAGCGGGCAGTGTGACGGAGAGAGAGAGAGTGGGAGCGGGCAGTGTGAGGGAGAGAGAGAGTGGGAGCGGGCAGTGTGAGGGAGAGAGAGAGAATGGGGGCGGGCAGTGTGAGGGAGAGAGAGAGTGGAGCGGGCAGTGTGAGGGAGAGAGAGAGAGTGGGAGCGAGCAGTGTGAGGGAGAGAGAGAGTGGAGCGGGCAGTGTGAGGGAGAGAGAGTGTGGGGGCGGGTCGAGTGAGGGAGAGAGAGAATGGGAGCGGGCAGTGAGAGGGAGAGAGAGAGTGGGAGCGGGCAGTGTGAGGGATAGAGAGAGTGGGAGCGGGCAGTGAGAGGGAGAGAGAGAGTGGGAGTGGGCAGTGAGAGGGAGCGAGAGAGTGGGAGCGGGCAGTGTGAGGGAGCGAGAGAGTGGGAGCGGACAGTGTGAGGGAGAGAGAGAGTGGGACCGGGCAGTGTGAGGGAGAGAGATAGTGGGAGCGAGCAGTGTGAGGGAGAGAGAGAGAGTGGGAGAGGGCAGTGCGAGGGAGAGAGAGAGAGTGGGAGCGGGCAGTGTGAGGGAGAGAGAGTGGGAGCGGGCAGTGTGAGGGAGTGAGAGAGAGAGTGGGAGCGGGCAGTGAGAGGGAGAGATAGAGTGGGAGCGGGCTGTGTGAGGGAGAGAGAGAGTGGGAGCGGGCAGTGTGAGGGAGAGAGAGAGAGTGGGAGCATGCAGTGTGAGGGAGAGAGAGAGTGGGAGCGGGCAGTGTGAGGGAGAGAGAGAGAGTGGGAGAATGCAGTGTGAGGGAGAGAGAGAGTGGGAGTGGGCAGTGTGAGGGAGTGAGAGAGTGGGAGCGGGCTGTGTGAGGGAGAGAGAGAGTGGGAGCGGGCAGTGTGAGGGAGAGGGAGAGAATGGGAGCGGGCAGTGTAGGGAGAGAGAGAGAGCCGGAGCGGGCAGTGTGAGGGAGAGAGAGAGAGTGGGAGCGGGAAGTGTGAGGGAGAGAGAGAGAGTGGGAGCGGGAAATGTGAGGGAGAGAGAGAGAGTGGGAGCGGGCAGTGTGAGGGAGCGAGAGAGTGGGAGCGGACAGTGTGAGGGAGAATGAGAGTGGGAGCGGGCAGTGTGTGGGAGAGAGAGAGAGTGGGAGCGGGCAGTGTGAGGGAGAGAGATGGTGGGAGCGGGCAGTGTGAGGGAGAGAGAGTGTGGGAGCGGGCAGTGTGAGGGAGTGAGAGAGAGTGGGAGCGGGCAGTGTGACGGAGAGAGAGAGAGTGGGAGCGGGCAGTGTGAGGGAGAGAGAGTGGGAGCGGGCAGTGTGAGGGAGAGAGAGAGAATGGGGGCGGGCAGTGTGAGGGAGAGAGAGAGTGGAGCGGGCAGTGTGAGGGAGAGAGAGAGTGGGAGCGGGCAGTGTGAGGGAGAGAGAGAGTGGAGCGGGCAGTGTGAGGGAGAGAGATTGTGGGGGCGGGTCGAGTGAGGGAGAGAGAGAGTGGGAGCGGGCAGTGAGAGGGAGAGAGAGAGTGGGAGCGGGCAGTGTGAGGGAGAGAGAGAGAGTGGGAGCGGGCAGTGAGAGGGAGAGAGAGAGTGGGAGCGGGCAGTGAGAGGGAGCGAGAGAATGGGAGCGGGCAGTGTGAGGGAGAGAGAGAGTGGGAGCGGACAGTGCGAGGGAGAGAGAGAGTGGGAGCGGGCAGTGTGAGGGATAGAGAGAGTGGGAGCGAGCAGTGTGAGGGAGAGAGAGAGAGTGGGAGAGGGCAGTGCGAGGGAGAGAGAGAGAGTGGACGCGGGCAGTGTGAGGGAGAGAGAGTGGGAGCGGGCAGTGTGAGGAAGTGAGAGAGAGAGTGGGAGCGGGCAGTGAGGGGGAGAGAGAGAGTGGGAGCGGGCTGTGTGAGGGAGAGAGAGAGTGGGAGCGGGCAGTGTGAGGGAGAGAGAGAGAGTGGGAGCATGCAGTGTGAGGGAGAGAGAGAGTGGGAGCGGGCAGTGTGAGGGAGAGAGAGAGAGTGGGAGCATGCAGTGTGAGGGAGAGAGAGAGTGGGAGCGGGCAGTGTGAGGGAGAGAGAGAGAGTGGGAGCATGCAGTGTGAGGGAGAGAGGGAGTGGGAGCGGGCAGTGTGAGGGAGAGAGAGAGTGGGAGCGGGCAGTGTGAGGGAGCGAGAGAGTCGGATCGGACAGTGTGAGGGAGCGAGAGAGTGGGAGCGGACAGTGTGAGGGAGAGAGAGTGGGAGCGGGCAGTGTGAGGGAGAGAGAGAGTGGGAGCGAGCAGTGTGAGGGAGAGAGAGGGAGTGGGAGCGGGCAGTGCGAGGGAGAGAGAGAGAGTGGGAGCGGGCAGTGTGAGGGAGTGAGAGAGAGAGCGGGCAGTGTGAGGGAGAGAGAGAGAGTGGGAGCATGCAGTGTGAGGTAGAGAGAGAGTGGGAGCGGGCAGTTTGAGGGAGAGAGAGAGTGGGAGCGGGCAGTGTGAGGGAGCGAGAGAGTGGGAGCGGACAGTGTGATGGAGAGAGAGTGGGAGCGGGCAGTGTGTGGGAGAGTGAGAGAGTGGGAGCGGGCAGTGTGAGGGAGAGAGAGAGTGGGAGCGGGCAGTGTGAGGGAGAGAGAGAGTGGGAGCGGGCAGTGTGAGGGAGAGAGAGAGAATGGGAGCGGGCAGTGTGAGGGAGAGAGAGAGAGTGGGAGCGGGCAGTGTGAGGGAGAGAGTGGAGCGGGCAGTGTGAGGGAGAGAGAGAGTGGAGCGGGCAGTGTGAGGGAGAGAGAGAGAATGGGAGCGGGGAGTGTGTGGGAGAGAGAGAGTGGAGCGGGCAGTGTGAGGGAGAGAGAGAGTGGGAGCGGGCAGTGTGAGGGAGTGAGAGAGAGAGTGGGAGCGGGCTGTGTGAGGGAGAGAGAGTGGGAGCGGGCAGTGTGAGGGAGAGAGAGAGTGGGAGCGGGCAGAGTGAGGGAGAGAGAGATTGGGAGCGGGCAGAGTGAGGGAGAGAGAGTGGGAGCCGGCAGTGTGAGGGAGAGAGAGAGAGTGGGAGCGGGCAGTGTGAGGGAGCGAGAGTGGGAGCGGGCAGTGTGAGGGAGCGAGAGAGTGGGAGCGGGCAGGGTGAGGGAGCGAGAGAGTGGGAGCGGGCAGTGTGAGGGAGAGAGAGAGTGGGAGCGGGCAGTGTGAGGGAGAGAGAGAGAGTGGGAATGGGCAGTGTGAGGGAGCGAGAGAGTGGGAGCGGGCAGAGTGAGGGAGCGAGAGAGTGGGAGCGGGCAGTGTGAGGGAGAGAGAGAGAGTGGGAGCGGGCAGTGTGAGGGAGAGAGAGAGAGTGGGAATGGGCAGTGTGAGGGAGAGAGAGAGAGTGGGAGCGGGCAGTGTGAGGGAGAGAGAGAGAGTGGGAGCGGGCAGTGTGAGGGAGAGAGAGAGAGTGTGAGCGGGCAGTGTGAGGGAGAGAGAGAGAGAGTGGGAGTGGGCAGTGTGAGGGAGAGAGAGAGTGGGAGCGGGCAGTGTGAGGGAGAGAGAGAGAGTGGGAGCGGGCAGTGTGAGGGAGCGAGAGAGTGGGAGCTGGCAGTGTGAGGGAGAGAGAGATTGGGAGCGGGCAGTGTCAGGGAGAGAGAGAGGGGGCCGGCAGTGTGAGGGAGAGAGAGAAGGAGCCGGCAGTGTGAGGGAGAGAGAGAGGGGGAGCGGGCAGTGTGAGGGAGAGAGAGAGTGGGAGCGGGCAGTGTGAGCGAGAGAGAGAATGGGAGCGGGCTGTGTGAGGGAGAGAGAGAGTGGGAGCGGGCAGTGTGAGGGAGCGAGAGAGTGGGAGCGGGCTGTGTGAGGGAGAGAGAGAGTGGGAGCGGGCAGTGTGAGGGAGCGAGAGAGAGTGGGAGCGGGCTGTGTGAGAGAGAGAGAGAGTGGGAGCGGGCAGTGTGAGGGAGAGAGAGAGAGTTGGAGCATGCAGTGTTGGGGAGAGAGAGAGTGGGAGCGGGCAGTGTGAGGGAGAGAGAGAGAGTGGGAGCGGGCAGTGTGAGGGAGCGAGAGAGTGGGAGCGGACAGTGTGAGGGAGAGAGAGAGTGGGAGCGGGCAGTGTGTGGGAGAGAGAGAGAGTGGGAGCGGGCAGTGTGAGGGAGATAGAGAGTGGGAGCGTGCAGTGTGAGGGAGAGAGAGAGAGTGGGAGTGGGCAGTGTGAGGGAGAGAGAGAGAGTGGGAGCGGGCAGTGTGAGGGAGAGAGAGAGAGTGGGAGCGGGCAGTGTGAGGGTGAGACAGTGGGAGCGGGCAGTGTGAGGGAGAGAGAGAGAGAGTGGGAGCCGGCAGTGGTTGGGAGAGAGAGAGGGAGCCGGCAGTGTGAGGGAGAGAGAGAGGGAGCCGGTAGTGTGAGGGAGAGAGGGAGTGGGAGCGGGCAGTGTGAGGGAGAGAGAGAGTGGGAGTGGGCAGTGTGAGCGAGAGAGAGAATGGGAGCGGGCAGTGGGGGGAGAGAGAGAGAGTGGGAGCGGGCAGTGTGAGAGAGAGAGAGTGGGAGCGGGCAGTGTGAGCGAGAGAGAGAATGGGAGAGGGCAGTGGAGGGAGAGAGAGAGAGTCGGAGCGGGCAGTGCGAGGGAGAGAGAGAGAGTGGGAGTGGGCAGTGTGAGGGAGAGAGAGAGAGTGGGAGCGGGCAGTGTGAGGGAGCGAGAGAGTGGGAGCGGACAGTGTGAGGGAGAATGAGAGTGGGAGCGGGCAGTGTGAGGGAGAGAGAGAGAGTGGGAGCGGGCAGTGTGAGGGAGAGAGATGGTGGGAGCGGGCAGTGTGAGGGAGAGAGAGAGAGTGGGAGCGGGCAGTGTGAGGGAGTGAGAGAGAGTGGGAGCGGGCAGTGTGAGGGAGAGAGAGAGAGTGGGAGCGGGCAGTGTGAGGGAGAGAGATGGTGGGAGCGGGCAGTGTGAGGGAGTGAGAGAGTGTGGGAGCGGGCAGTGTGAGGGAGTGAGAGAGAGTGGGAGCGGGCAGTGTGAGGGAGAGAGAGAGAGTGGGAGCGGGCAGTGTGAGGGAGAGAGAGAGAGTGGGAGCGGGCAGTGTGAGGGAGAGAGAGAGAGTGGGAGCGGGCAGTGTGAGGTAGAGAGATGGTGGGAGCGGGCAGTGTGAGGGAGTGAGAGAGTGTGGGAGCGGGCAGTGTGAGGGAGTGAGAGAGAGTGGGAGCGGGCAGTGTGAGGGAGAGAGAGAGTGGGAGCGGGCAGTGTGAGGGAGAGAGAGAGTGGGAGCGGGCAGTGTGAGGGAGAGAGAGAGAATGGGGGCGGGCAGTGTGAGGGAGAGAGAGAGTTTAGCGGGCAGTGTGAGGGAGAGAGAGAGAGAGGGAGCGGGCAGTGTGAGGGAGAGAGAGAGTGGGAGCGGGCAGTGTTAGGGAGAGAGAGAGTGGGAGCGGGCAGTGTGAGGGAGCGAGAGAGTGGGAGCGGACAGTGTGAGGGAGAGAGAGAGTGGGAGCGGGCAGAGTGAGGGAGAGAGAGAGTGGGAGCGGGCAGTGAGAGGGAGAGAGAGAGTGGGAGCGGGCAGTGTGAGGGAGAGAGAGATTGGGAGCGGGCTGTGTGAGGGAGAGAGAGAGTGGGAGCGGGCAGTGTGAGGGAGCGAGAGAGAGTGGGAGCGGGCTGTGTGAGGGAGAGAGAGAGTGGGAGCGGGCAGTGTGAGGGAGAGAGAGAGAGTTGGAGCATGCAGTGTTGGGGAGAGAGAGAGTGGGAGCGGGCAGTGTGAGGGAGAGAGAGAGAGTGGGAGCGGGCAGTGTGAGGGAGCGAGAGAGTGGGAGCGGACAGTGTGAGGGAGAGAGAGAGTGGGAGCGGGCAGTGTGTGGGAGAGAGAGAGAGTGGGAGCGGGCAGTGTGAGGGAGATAGAGAGTGGGAGCGTGCAGTGTGAGGGAGAGAGAGAGAGTGGGAGTGGGCAGTGTGAGGGAGAGAGAGAGAGTGGGAGCGGGCAGTGTGAGGGAGAGAGAGAGAGTGGGAGCGGGCAGTGTGAGGGTGAGACAGTGGGAGCGGGCAGTGTGAGGGAGAGAGAGAGAGAGTGGGAGCCGGCAGTGGTTGGGAGAGAGAGAGGGAGCCGGCAGTGTGAGGGAGAGAGAGAGGGAGCCGGTAGTGTGAGGGAGAGAGGGAGTGGGAGCGGGCAGTGTGAGGGAGAGAGAGAGTGGGAGTGGGCAGTGTGAGCGAGAGAGAGAATGGGAGCGGGCAGTGGGGGGAGAGAGAGAGAGTGGGAGCGGGCAGTGTGAGAGAGAGAGAGTGGGAGCGGGCAGTGTGAGCGAGAGAGAGAATGGGAGAGGGCAGTGGAGGGAGAGAGAGAGAGTCGGAGCGGGCAGTGCGAGGGAGAGAGAGAGAGTGGGAGTGGGCAGTGTGAGGGAGAGAGAGAGAGTGGGAGCGGGCAGTGTGAGGGAGCGAGAGAGTGGGAGCGGACAGTGTGAGGGAGAATGAGAGTGGGAGCGGGCAGTGTGAGGGAGAGAGAGAGAGTGGGAGCGGGCAGTGTGAGGGAGATAGATGGTGGGAGCGGGCAGTGTGAGGGAGAGAGAGAGAGTGGGAGCGGGCAGTGTGAGGGAGTGAGAGAGAGTGGGAGCGGGCAGTGTGAGGGAGAGAGAGAGAGTGGGAGCGGGCAGTGTGAGGGAGAGAGATGGTGGGAGCGGGCAGTGTGAGGGAGTGAGAGAGTGTGGGAGCGGGCAGTGTGAGGGAGTGAGAGAGAGTGGGAGCGGGCAGTGTGAGGGAGAGAGAGAGAGTGGGAGCGGGCAGTGTGAGGGAGAGAGAGAGAGTGGGAGCGGGCAGTGTGAGGGAGAGAGAGAGAGTGGGAGCGGGCAGTGTGAGGTAGAGAGATGGTGGGAGCGGGCAGTGTGAGGGAGTGAGAGAGAGTGGGAGCGGGCAGTGTGAGGGAGAGAGAGAGTGGGAGCGGGCAGTGTGAGGGAGAGAGAGAGTGGGAGCGGGTAGTGTGAGGGAGAGAGAGAGAATGGGGGCGGGCAGTGTGAGGGAGAGAGAGAGTTTAGCGGGCAGTGTGAGGGAGAGAGAGAGAGAGGGAGCGGGCAGTGTGAGGGAGAGAGAGAGTGGGAGCGGGCAGTGTTAGGGAGAGAGAGAGTGGGAGCGGGCAGTGTGAGGGAGCGAGAGAGTGGGAGCGGACAGTGTGAGGGAGAGAGAGAGTGGGAGCGGGCAGAGTGAGGGAGAGAGAGAGTGGGAGCGGGCAGTGAGAGGGAGAGAGAGAGTGGGAGCGGGCAGTGTGAGGGAGAGAGAGATTGGGAGCGGGCAGTGTCAGGGAGAGAGAGGGGGCCGGCAGTGTGAGGGAGAGAGAGAGGGAGCCGGCAGTGTGAGGGAGAGAGAGAGGGGGAGCGGGCAGTGTGAGGGAGAGAGAGTGGGAGCGGGCAGTGTGAGCGAGAGAGAGAATGGGAGCGGGCAGTGTGAGGGAGAGAGATTGTGGGGGCGGGCAGAGTGAGGGAGAGAGAGTGTGAGCGGGCAGTGTGAGGGAGCGAGAGAGTGGGAGCGGGCAGTGAGAGGGAGAGAGAGAGTGGGAGCGGGCAGTGTGAGGGAGAGAGAGAGTGGGAGCGGGCAGTGAGAGGGAGAGAGAGAGTGGGAGCGGGCAGTGTGAGGGAGAGAGAGATTGGGAGCGGGCAGTGTCAGGGAGAGAGAGGGGGCCGGCAGTGTGAGGGAGAGAGAGAGGGAGCCGGCAGTGTGAGGGAGAGAGAGAGGGGGAGCGGGCAGTGTGAGGGAGAGAGAGTGGGAGCGGGCAGTGTGAGCGAGAGAGAGAATGGGAGCGGGCAGTGTGAGGGAGAGAGATTGTGGGGGCGGGCAGAGTGAGGGAGAGAGAGAGTGGGAGCGGGCAGTGTGAGGGAGCGAGAGAGTGGGAGCGGGCTGTGTGAGGGAGAGAGAGAGTGGGAGCGGGCAGTGTGAGGGAGAGAGAGAGAGTTGGAGCATGCAGTGTTGGGGAGAGAGAGAGTGGGAGCGGGCAGTGTGAGGGAGAGAGAGAGAGTGGGAGCGGGCAGTGTGAGCGAGCGAGAGAGTGGGAGCGGACAGTGTGAGGGAGAGAGAGAGTGGGAGCGGGCAGTGTGTGGGAGAGAGAGAGTGGGAGCGGGCAGTGTGAGGGAGCGAGAGAGTGGGAGTGGGCAGTGTGCGGGAGAGAGAGAGTGGGAGCAGGCAGTGTGAGGGAGAGAGAGTGGGAGTGGGCAGTGTGAGCGAGAGAGAGAACGGGAGCGGGCAGTGGGGGGAGAGAGAGAGAGTGGGAGCGGGCAGTGTGAGGGTGAGAGAGAGAGTGGGAGCGGGCAGTGTGAGGGAGAGAGAGAGTGGGAGCGGGCAGTGTGAGCGAGAGAGAGAATGGGAGCGGGCAGTGTAGGGAGAGAGAGAGAGTCGGAGCGGGCAGTGTGAGGGAGAGAGAGAGAGTGGGAGTGGGCAGTGTGAGGGAGAGAGAGAGAGTGGGAGCGGGCAGTGTGAGGGAGCGAGAGAGTGGGAGCGGACAGTGTGAGGGAGAGAGAGAGAGTGGGAGTGGCAGTGTGAGGGAGAGAGAGTGGGAGCCGGCAGTGTGAGGGAGAGAGCGAGAATGGTAGTGGGCAGTGAGAGGGAGAGAGAGAGTGGGAGCCGGCTGTGTGAGAGAGCGAGAGAGTGGGATCGGACAGTGTGAGGGAGAGAGAGTGGGAGCGGGCAGTGTGAGGGAGCGAGAGAGTGGGATCGGACAGTGTGAGGGAGCGAGAGAGTGGGAGCGGACAGTGTGAGGGTGAGAGAGTGGGAGCGGGCAGTGTGAGGGAGAGAGAGAGTGGGAGCGGGCAGTGTGAGCGAGAGTGAGAATGGGAGTGGGCAGTGGGGGGAGAGAGAGAGAGTGGGAGCGGGCAGTGTGAGGGAGAGAGAGAGAGTGGGAGCGGGCAGTGTGAGGGAGAGAGAGAGTGGGAGCGGGCTGTGTGAGCGAGAGAGAGAATGGGAGCGGGCTGTGTGAGCGAGAGAGAGAGAGTCGGAGCGGGCAGTGTGAGGGAGAGATAGAGAGTGGGAGCTGGCAGTGTGAGGGAGAGAGAGAGAGTGGGAGCGGGCAGTGTGAGGGAGCGAGAGAGTGGGAGCGGGCAGTGTGAGGGAGAATGAGAGGGGGAGCGGGCAGTGTGAGGGAGAGAGAGAGAGTGGGAGCGGGCAGTGTGAGGGAGAGAGATGGTGGGAGCGGGCAGTGTGAGGGAGAGAGAGTGTGGGAGCGGGCAGTGTGAGGGAGTGAGAGAGAGTGGTAGCGGGCAGTGTGACGGAGAGAGAGAGAGTGGGAGCGGGCAGTGTGAGGGAGAGAGAGAGTGGGAGCGGGCAGTGTGAGTGAGAGAGAGAGAATGGGGGCGGGCAGTGTGAGGGAGAGAGAGAGTGGAGCGGGCAGTGTGAGGGAGAGAGAGAGAGTGGGAGCGAGCAGTGTGAGGGAGAGAGAGAGTGGAGCGGGCAGTGTGAGGGAGAGAGAGTGTGGGGGCGGGTCGAGTGAGGGAGAGAGAGAATGGGAGCGGGCAGTGAGAGGGAGAGAGAGAGTGGGAGCGGGCAGTGTGAGGGAGAGAGAGAGTGGGAGCGGGCAGTGAGAGGGAGAGAGAGAGTGGGAGTGGGCAGTGAGAGGGAGCGAGAGAGTGGGAGCGGGCAGTGTGAGGGAGCGAGAGAGTGGGAGCGGACAGTGTGAGGGAGAGAGAGAGTGGGAGCGGGCAGTGTGAGGGAGAGAGATAGTGGGAGCGAGCAGTGTGAGGGAGACAGAGAGAGTGGGAGAGGGCAGTGCGAGGGAGAGAGAGAGAGTGGGAGCGGGCAGTGTGAGGGAGAGAGAGAGAGTGGGAGCGGGCAGTGTGAGGGAGAGAGAGAGTGGGAGCGGGCAGTGTGAGCGAGAGAGAGAATGGGAGCGGGCAGTGTAGGGAGAGAGAGAGAGTCGGAGCGGGCAGTGTGAGGGAGAGAGAGAGAGTGGGAGCGGGCAGTGTGAGGGAGCGAGAGAGTGGGAGCGGACAGTGTGAGGGAGAGAGAGAGAGTGGGAGTGGGCAGTGTGAGGGAGAGAGAGTGGGAGCCGGCAGTGTGAGGGAGAGAGCGAGAATGGTAGTGGGCAGTGAGAGGGAGAGAGAGAGTGGGAGCGGGCAGTGTGAGGGAGCGAGAGAGTGGGATCGGACAGTGTGAGGGAGCGAGAGAGTGGGAGCGGACAGTGTGAGGGAGAGAGAGAGTGGGAGCGGGCAGTGTGAGCGAGAGAGAGAATGGGAGTGGGCAGTGGGGGGAGAGAGAGAGAGTGGGAGCGGGCAGTGTGAGGGAGAGAGAGAGAGTGGGAGCGGGCAGTGTGAGGGAGAGAGAGAATGGGAGTGGGCAGTGGGGGGAGAGAGAGAGAGTGGGAGCCGGCAGTGTGAGGGAGAGAGCGAGAATGGTAGTGGGCAGTGTGAGAGAGCGAGAGAGTGGGAGTCGGCAGTGTGAGGGAGAGAGAGTGGGAGCGGGCAGTGTGAGGGAGCGAGAGAGTGGGATCGGACAGTGTGAGGGAGCGAGAGAGTGGGAGCGGACAGTGTGAGGGTTGGAGAGTGGGAGCGGGCAGTGTGAGGGAGAGAGAGAGTGGGAGCGGGCAGTGTGAGCGAGAGAGAGAATGGGAGCGGGCAGTGTGAGGGAGAGAGAGAGAGTGGGAGCGGGCAGTGTGAGGGAGAGAGTGAGTGGGAGCGGGCTGTGTGAGCGAGAGAGAGAATGGGAGCGGGCAGTGTGAGGGAGAGAGAGAGAGTCGGAGCGGGCAGTGTGAGGGAGAGATAGAGAGTGGGAGCTGGCAGTGTGAGGGAGAGAGAGAGAGTGGGAGCGGGCAGTGTGAGGGAGCGAGAGAGTGGGAGCGGGCAGTGTGAGGGAGAATGAGAGGGGGAGCGGGCAGTGTGAGGGAGAGAGAGAGAGTGGGAGCGGGCAGTGTGAGGGAGAGAGATGGTGGGAGCGGGCAGTGTGAGGGAGAGAGAGTGTGGGAGCGGGCAGTGTGAGGGAGTGAGAGAGAGTGGGAGCGGGCAGTGTGACGGAGAGAGAGAGAGTGGGAGCGGGCAGTGTGAGGGAGAGAGAGAGTGGGAGCGGGCAGTGTGAGGGAGAGAGAGAGAATGGGGGCGGGCAGTGTGAGGGAGAGAGAGAGTGGAGCGGGCAGTGTGAGGGAGAGAGAGAGAGTGGGAGCGAGCAGTGTGAGGGAGAGAGAGAGTGGAGCGGGCAGTGTGAGGGAGAGAGAGTGTGGGGGCGGGTCGAGTGAGGGAGAGAGAGAATGGGAGCGGGCAGTGAGAGGGAGAGAGAGAGTGGGAGCGGGCAGTGTGAGGGAGAGAGAGAGTGGGAGCGGGCAGTGAGAGGGAGAGAGAGAGTGGGAGTGGGCAGTGAGAGGGAGCGAGAGAGTGGGAGCGGACAGTGTGAGGGAGAGAGAGAGTGGGAGCGGGCAGTGTGAGGGAGAGAGATAGTGGGAGCGAGCAGTGTGAGGGAGAGAGAGAGAGTGGGAGAGGGCAGTGCGAGGGAGAGAGAGAGAGTGGGAGCGGGCAGTGTGAGGGAGAGAGAGTGGGAGCGGGCAGTGTGAGGGAGTGAGAGAGAGAGTGGGAGCGGGCAGTGAGAGGGAGAGATAGAGTGGGAGCGGGCTGTGTGAGGGAGAGAGAGAGTGGGAGCGGGCAGTGTGAGGGAGAGAGAGAGAGTGGGAGCATGCAGTGTGAGGGAGAGAGAGAGTGGGAGCGGGCAGTGTGAGGGAGAGAGAGAGAGTGGGAGCATGCAGTGTGAGGGAGAGAGAGAGTGGGAGTGGGCAGTGTGAGGGAGTGAGAGAGTGAGAGCGGGCTGTGTGAGGGAGAGAGAGAGTGGGAGCGGGCAGTGTGAGGGAGAGAGAGAGAATGGGAGCGGGCAGTGTAGGGAGAGAGAGAGAGCCGGAGCGGGCAGTGTGAGGGAGAGAGAGAGAGTGGGAGCGGGAAGTGTGAGGGAGAGAGAGAGAGTGGGAGCGGGAAATGTGAGGGAGAGAGAGAGAGTGGGAGCGGGCAGTGTGAGGGAGCGAGAGAGTGGGAGCGGACAGTGTGAGGGAGAATGAGAGTGGGAGCGGGCAGTGTGAGGGAGAGAGAGAGAGTGGGAGCGGGCAGTGTGAGGGAGAGAGAGAGTGGGAGCGGGCAGTGTGTGGGAGAGAGAGAGTGGGAGCGGGCAGTGTGAGCGAGAGAGAGAATGGGAGTGGGCAGTGAGGGGAGAGAGAGAGAGTGGGAGCGGGCAGTGTGAGTGAGAGAGAGAGAGTGGGAGCGGGCAGTGTGAGGGAGAGAGAGAGTGGGAGCGGGCTGTGTGAGCGAGAGAGAGAATGGGAGCGGGCAGTGTGAGGGAGAGAGAGTGTGGGAGCGGGCAGTGTGAGGGAGTGAGAGAGAGTGGGAGCGGGCAGTGTGACGGAGAGAGAGAGAGTGCGAGCGGGCAGTGTGAGGGAGAGAGAGTGGGAGCGGGCAGTGTGAGGGAGAGAGAGAGAATGGGGGCGGGCAGTGTGAGGGAGAGAGAGAGTGGAGCGGGCAGTGTGAGGGAGAGAGAGAGTGGGAGCGGGCAGTGTGAGGGAGAGAGAGAGTGGAGCGGGCAGTGTGAGGGAGAGAGATTGTGGGGGCGGGTCGAGTGAGGGAGAGAGAGAGTGGGAGCGGGCAGTGAGAGGGAGAGAGAGAGTGGGAGCGGGCAGTGTGAGGGAGAGAGAGAGAGTGGGAGCGGGCAGTGAGAGGGAGAGAGAGAGTGGGAGCGGGCAGTGAGAGGGAGCGAGAGAATGGGAGCGGGCAGTGTGAGGGAGCGAGAGAGTGGGAGCGGACAGTGCGAGGGAGAGAGAGAGTGGGAGCGGGCAGTGTGAGGGATAGAGAGAGTGGGAGCGAGCAGTGTGAGGGAGAGAGAGAGAGTGGGAGAGGGCAGTGCGAGGGAGAGAGAGAGTGGACGCGGGCAGTGTGAGGGAGAGAGAGTGGGAGCGGGCAGTGTGAGGGAGTGAGAGAGAGAGTGGGAGCGGGCAGTGAGGGGGAGAGAGAGAGTGGGAGCGGGCTGTGTGAGGGAGAGAGAGAGTGGGAGCGGGCAGTGTGAGGGAGAGAGAGAGAGTGGGAGCATGCAGTGTGAGGGAGAGAGAGAGTGGGAGCGGGCAGTGTGAGGGAGAGAGAGAGTGGGAGCGGGCAGTGTGAGGGAGAGAGAGAGAGTGGGAGCATGCAGTGTGAGGGAGAGAGAGAGTGGGAGCGGGCAGTGTGAGGGAGAGAGAGAGTGGGAGCATGCAGTGTGAGGGAGAGAGGGAGTGGGAGCGGGCAGTGTGAGGGAGAGAGAGAGTGGGAGCGGGCAGTGTGAGGGAGCGAGAGAGTCGGATCGGACAGTGTGAGGGAGCGAGAGAGTGGGAGCGGACAGTGTGAGGGAGAGAGAGTGGGAGCGGGCAGTATGAGGGAGAGAGAGAGTGGGAGCGAGCAGTGTGAGGGAGAGAGAGAGAGTGGGAGCGGGGAGTGCGAGGGAGAGAGAGAGAGTGGGAGCAGGCAGTGTGAGGGAGTGAGAGAGAGAGCGGGCAGTGTGAGGGAGAGAGAGAGAGTGGGAGCATGCAGTGTGAGGGAGAGAGAGAGTGGGAGCGGGCAGTTTGAGGGAGAGAGAGAGTGGGAGCGGGCAGTGTGAGGGAGTGAGAGAGTGGGAGCGGACAGTGTGATGGAGAGAGAGTGGGAGCGGGCAGTGTGAGGGAGAGAGAGAGTGGGTGCGGGCAGTGTGAGGGAGAGAGAGAGTGGGAGCGGGCAGTGTGAGGGAGAGAGAGAGAATGGGAGCGGGCAGTGTGAGGGAGAGAGAGAGAGTGGGAGCGGGCAGTGTGAGGGAGAGAGTGGAGCGGGCAGTGTGAGGGAGAGAGAGAGTGGAGCGGGCAGTGTGAGGGAGAGAGAGAGAATGGGAGCGGGGAGTGTGTGGGAGAGAGAGAGTGGAGCGGGCAGTGTGAGGGAGAGAGAGAGTGGGAGCGGGCAGTGTGAGGGAGTGAGAGAGAGAGTGGGAGCGGGCTGTGTGAGGGAGAGAGAGTGGGAGCGGGCAGTGTGAGGGAGAGAGAGAGTGGGAGCGGGCAGAGTGAGGGAGAGAGAGATTGGGAGCGGGCAGAGTGAGGGAGAGAGAGTGGGAGCCAGCAGTGTGAGGGAGAGAGAGAGAGTGGGAGCGGGCAGTGTGAGGGAGCGAGAGTGGGAGCGGGCAGTGTGAGGGAGCGAGAGAGTGGGAGCGGGCAGTGTGAGGGAGAGAGAGGGAGCCGGCAGTGTGAGGGAGAGAGGGAGTGGGAGCGGGCAGGGTGAGGGAGCGAGAGAGTGGGAGCGGGCAGTGTGAGGGAGAGAGACAGTGGGAGCGGGCAGTGTGAGGGAGAGAGAGAGAGTGGGAATGGGCAGTGTGAGGGAACGAGAGAGTGGGAGCGGGCAGAGTGAGGGAGCGAGAGAGTGGGAGCGGGCAGTGTGAGGGAGAGAGAGAGAGTGGGAGCGGGCAGTGTGAGGGAGAGAGAGAGAGTGGGAATGGGCAGTGTGAGGGAGAGAGAGAGAGTGGGAGCGGGCAGTGTGAGGGAGAGAGAGAGAGTGGGAGCGGGCAGTGTGAGGGAGAGAGAGAGAGAGTGTGAGCGGGCAGTGTGAGGGAGAGAGAGAGAGAGTGGGAGTGGGCAGTGTGAGGGAGAGAGAGAGAGTGGGAGCGGGCAGTGTGAGGGAGAGAGAGAGTGGGAGCGGGCAGTGTGAGGGAGAGAGAGAGAGTGGGAGCGGGCAGTGTGAGGGAGCGAGAGAGTGGGAGCTGGCAGTGTGAGGGAGAGAGAGATTGGGAGCGGGCAGTGTCAGGGAGAGAGAGAGGGGGCCGGCAGTGTGAGGGAGAGAGAGAAGGAGCCGGCAGTGTGAGGGAGAGAGAGAGGGGGAGCGGGCAGTGTGAGGGAGAGAGAGAGTGGGAGCGGGCAGTGTGAGCGAGAGAGAGAATGGGAGCGGGCTGTGTGAGGGAGAGAGAGAGTGGGAGCGGGCAGTGTGAGGGAGCGAGAGAGTGGGAGCGGGCTGTGTGAGGGAGAGAGAGAGTGGGAGCGGGCAGTGTGAGGGAGCGAGAGAGAGTGGGAGCGGGCTGTGTGAGGGAGAGAGAGAGTGGGAGCGGGCAGTGTGAGGGAGAGAGAGAGAGTTGGAGCATGCAGTGTTGGGGAGAGAGAGAGTGGGAGCGGGCAGTGTGAGGGAGAGAGAGAGAGTGGGAGCGGGCAGTGTGAGGGAGCGAGAGAGTGGGAGCGGACAGTGTGAGGGAGAGAGAGAGTGGGAGCGGGCAGTGTGTGGGAGAGAGAGAGAGTGGGAGCGGGCAGTGTGAGGGAGAGAGAGAGTGGGAGCGTGCAGTGTGAGGGAGAGAGAGAGAGAGTGGGAGCGGGCAGTGTGAGGGAGAGAGAGAGAGAGTGGGAGCCGGCAGTGGTTGGGAGAGAGAGAGGGAGCCGGCAGTGTGAGGGAGAGAGAGAGGGAGCCGGTAGTGTGAGGGAGAGAGGGAGTGGGAGCGGGCAGTGTGAGGGAGAGAGAGAGTGGGAGTGGGCAGTGTGAGCGAGAGAGAGAATGGGAGCGGGCAGTGGGGGGAGAGAGAGAGAGTGGGAGCGGGCAGTGTGAGAGAGAGAGAGTGGGAGCGGGCAGTGTGAGCGAGAGAGAGAATGGGAGAGGGCAGTGGAGGGAGAGAGAGAGAGTCGGAGCGGGCAGTGCGAGAGAGAGAGAGAGAGTGGGAGTGGGCAGTGTGAGGGAGAGAGAGAGAGTGGGAGCGGGCAGTGTGAGGGAGCGAGAGAGTGGGAGCGGACAGTGTGAGGGAGAATGAGAGTGGGAGCGGGCAGTGTGAGGGAGAGAGAGAGAGTGGGAGCGGGCAGTGTGAGGGAGAGAGATGGTGGGAGCGGGCAGTGTGAGGGAGAGAGAGAGAGTGGGAGCGGGCAGTGTGAGGGAGTGAGAGGGAGTGAGAGAGAGTGGGAGCGGGCAGTGTGAGGGAGAGAGAGAGAGTGGGAGCGGGCAGTGTGAGGGAGAGAGATGGTGGGAGCGGGCAGTGTGAGGGAGTGAGAGAGTGTGGGAGCGGGCAGTGTGAGGGAGTGAGAGAGAGTGGGAGCGGGCAGTGTGAGGGAGAGAGAGAGAGTGGGAGCGGGCAGTGTGAGGGAGAGAGAGAGAGTGGGAGCGGGCAGTGTGAGGGAGAGAGAGAGAGTGGGAGCGGGCAGTGTGAGGGAGAGAGAGAGAGTGGGAGCGGGCAGTGTGAGGTAGAGAGATGGTGGGAGCGGGCAGTGTGAGGGAGTGAGAGAGGGGGCCGGCAGTGTGAGGGAGAGAGAGAAGGAGCCGGCAGTGTGAGGGAGAGAGAGAGGGGGAGCGGGCAGTGTGAGGGAGAGAGAGAGTGGGAGCGGGCAGTGTGAGCGAGAGAGAGAATGGGAGCGGGCTGTGTGAGGGAGAGAGAGAGTGGGAGCGGGCAGTGTGAGGGAGCGAGAGAGTGGGAGCGGGCTGTGTGAGGGAGAGAGAGAGTGGGAGCGGGCAGTGTGAGGGAGCGAGAGAGAGTGGGAGTGGGCTGTGTGAGGGAGAGAGAGAGTGGGAGCGGGCAGTGTGAGGGAGAGAGAGAGAGTTGGAGCATGCAGTGTTGGGGAGAGAGAGAGTGGGAGCGGGCAGTGTGAGGGAGAGAGAGAGAGTGGGAGCGGGCAGTGTGAGGGAGCGAGAGAGTGGGAGCGGACAGTGTGAGGGAGAGAGAGAGTGGGAGCGGGCAGTGTGTGGGAGAGAGAGAGAGTGGGAGCGGGCAGTGTGAGGGAGAGAGAGAGTGGGAGCGTGCAGTGTGAGGGAGAGAGAGAGAGAGTGGGAGCGGGCAGTGTGAGGGAGAGAGAGAGAGAGTGGGAGCCGGCAGTGGTTGGGAGAGAGAGAGGGAGCCGGCAGTGTGAGGGAGAGAGAGAGGGAGCCGGTAGTGTGAGGGAGAGAGGGAGTGGGAGCGGGCAGTGTGAGGGAGAGAGAGAGTGGGAGTGGGCAGTGTGAGCGAGAGAGAGAATGGGAGCGGGCAGTGGGGGGAGAGAGAGAGAGTGGGAGCGGGCAGTGTGAGAGAGAGAGAGTGGGAGCGGGCAGTGTGAGCGAGAGAGAGAATGGGAGAGGGCAGTGGAGGGAGAGAGAGAGAGTCGGAGCGGGCAGTGCGAGAGAGAGAGAGAGAGTGGGAGTGGGCAGTGTGAGGGAGAGAGTGAGAGTGGGAGCGGGCAGTGTGAGGGAGCGAGAGAGTGGGAGCGGACAGTGTGAGGGAGAATGAGAGTGGGAGCGGGCAGTGTGAGGGAGAGAGAGAGAGTGGGAGCGGGCAGTGTGAGGGAGAGAGATGGTGGGAGCGGGCAGTGTGAGGGAGAGAGAGAGAGTGGGAGCGGGCAGTGTGAGGGAGTGAGAGAGAGTGGGAGCGGGCAGTGTGAGGGAGAGAGAGAGAGTGGGAGCGGGCAGTGTGAGGGAGAGAGATGGTGGGAGCGGGCAGTGTGAGGGAGTGAGAGAGTGTGGGAGCGGGCAGTGTGAGGGAGTGAGAGAGAGTGGGAGCGGGCAGTGTGAGGGAGAGAGAGAGAGTGGGAGCGGGCAGTGTGAGGGAGAGAGAGAGAGTGGGAGCGGGCAGTGTGAGGGAGAGAGAGAGAGTGGGAGCGGGCAGTGTGAGGGAGAGAGAGAGAGTGGGAGCGGGCAGTGTGAGGTAGAGAGATGGTGGGAGCGGGCAGTGTGAGGGAGTGAGAGAGTGTGGGAGCGGGCAGTGTGAGGGAGTGAGAGAGAGTGGGAGCGGGCAGTGTGAGGGAGAGAGAGAGTGGGAGCGGGCAGTGTGAGGGAGAGAGAGAGTGGGAGCGGGCAGTGTGAGGGAGAGAGAGAGAATGGGGGCGGGCAGTGTGAGGGAGAGAGAGAGTTTAGCGGGCAGTGTGAGGGAGAGAGAGAGAGAGGGAGCGGGCAGTGTGAGGGAGAGAGAGAGTGGAGCGGGCAGTGTGAGGGAGAGAGAGTGTGGGGGCGGGTAGAGTGAGGGAGAGAGAGAGTGGGAGCGGGCAGTGAGAGGGAGAGAGAGAGTGGGAGCGGGCAGTGAGAGGGAGAGAGAGAGTGGGAGCGGGCAGTGTGAGGGAGAGAGAGAGTGGGAGCGGGCAGTGAGAGGGAGAGAGAGAGTGGGAGCGGGCAGTTTGAGGGAGCGAGAGAGAGTGGGAGCGGGCAGTATGAGGGAGAGAGAGAGAGTGGGAGCTGGCAGTTTGAGGGAGCGAGAGAGTGGGAGCGGGCAGTGTGAGGGAGAGAGAGAGGGAGCCGGCAGTGTGAGGGAGACAGTGAGTGGGAGCGGGCAGGGTGAGGGAGCGAGAGAGTGGGAGCGGGCAGAGTGAGGGAGAGAGAGAGTGGGAGTGGGCAGTGTGAGGGAGAGAGAGAGTGGGAGTGGGCAGTGTTAGGGAGAGAGAGAGAGAGTGGGAGCGGGCAGGGTGAGGGAGCGAGAGAGTGGGAGCGGGCAGTGTGAGGGAGAGAGAGAGTGGAGCGGGCAGTGTGAGGGAGAGAGTGTGGGGGTGGGTAGAGTGAGGGAGAGAGAGAATGGGAGCGGGCAGAGTGAGGGAGAGAGAGAGTGGGAGTGGGCAGTGTTAGGGAGAGAGAGAGAGAGTGGGAGCGGGCAGTGTGAGGGAGCGAGAGAGTGGGAGCGGGCAGAGTGAGGGAGTGAGAGAGAGTGGGAGCGGGCAGTGTGAGGGATAGAGAGAGAATGGGAGTGGGCAGTGTGAGGGAGAGAGAGTGGGAGCCGGCTGTGTGAGGGAGCGAGAGAGTGGGAGCGGACAGTGTGAGGGAGAATGAGAGTTGGAGCGGGCAGTGTGAGGGAGAGAGATGGTGGGAGCGGGCAGTGTGAGGGAGAGAGAGTGTGGGAGCGGGCAGTGTGAGGGAGAGAGAGTGGGAGCGGGCAGTGTGAGGGAGAGAGAGAGTGGAGCGGGCAGTGTGAGGGAGAGAGAGTGTGGGGGCGGGTAGAGTGAGGGAGAGAGAGAGTGGGAGCGGGCAGTGAGTGGGAGAGAGAGAGTGGGAGTGGGCAGTGTGAGGGAGAGAGAGAGAGTGGGAGTGGGCAGTGTGAGGGAGAGAGAGAGAGTGGGAGCTGGCAGTTTGAGGGAGCGAGAGAGTGGGAGCGGGCAGTGTGAGGGAGAGAGTGAGAGTGGGAGCGGGCAGTGTGAGGGAGAGAGAGAGAGTGGGAGCGGGCAGTGTGTGGGAGAGAGAGAGAGTGGGAGCGGGCAGTGTGAGGGAGAGAGAGAGTGGGAGCGGGCAGAGTGAGGGAGCGAGAGAGTGGGAGCGGGCAGTGTGAGGGAGAGAGAGAGAGTGGGAGCGGGCAGTGTGAGGGAGAGAGAGAGAATGGGGTCGGGCAGTGAGTGGGAGAGAGAGAGTGGGAGTGGGCAGTGTGAGGGAGAGAGAGAGAGTGGGAGCGGGCAGTGTGAGGGAGAGAGAGAGTGGAGCGGGCAGTGTGAGGGAGAGAGTGTGGGGGCGGGTCGAGTGAGGGAGAGAGAGAGTGGGAGCGGGCTGTGTGAGGGAGAGAGAGAGAGTGGGAGCGGGCAGTGTGAGGGAGCGAGAGAGTGGGAGCGGGCAGTGTGAGGGAGCGAGAGAGTGGGAGCGGGCTGTGTGAGGGAGAGAGAGAGTGGGAGCGGGCAGTGTGAGGGAGCGAGAGAGAGTGGGAGCGGGCTGTGTGAGGGAGAGAGAGAGTGGGAGCGGGCAGTGTGAGGGAGAGAGAGAGAGTTGGAGCATGCAGTGTTGGGGAGAGAGAGAGTGGGAGCGGGCAGTGTGAGGGAGAGAGAGAGAGTGGGAGCGGGCAGTGTGAGGGAGCGAGAGAGTGGGAGCAGACAGTGTGAGGGAGAGAGAGAGAGTGGGAGCGGGCAGTGTGAGGGAGAGAGAGAGTGGAGCGGGCAGTGTGAGGGAGAGAGTGTGGGGGCGGGTCGAGTGAGGGAGAGAGAGAGTGGGAGCGGGCTGTGTGAGGGAGAGAGAGAGAGTGGGAGCGGGCAGTGTGAGGGAGCGAGAGAGTGGGAGCGGGCTGTGTGAGGGAGAGAGAGAGTGGGAGCGGGCAGTGTGAGGGAGCGAGAGAGAGTGGGAGCGGGCTGTGTGAGGGAGAGAGAGAGTGGGAGCGGGCAGTGTGAGGGAGAGAGAGAGAGTTGGAGCATGCAGTGTTGGGGAGAGAGAGAGTGGGAGCGGGCAGTGTGAGGGAGAGAGAGAGAGTGGGAGCGGGCAGTGTGAGGGAGCGAGAGAGTGGGAGCAGACAGTGTGAGGGAGAGAGAGAGTGGGAGCGGGCAGTGTGTGGGAGAGAGAAGAGTGGGATCGGGCAGTGTGAGGGAGAGAGAGAGTGGGAGCGGGCAGTGTGAGGGAGAGAGAGAGAGAGTGGGAGTGGGCAGTGTGAGGGAGAGAGAGAGAGTGGGAGCGGGCTGTGTGAGGGAGAGAGAGAGAGTGGGAGCGGGCAGTGTGAGGGTGAGACAGTGGGAGCGGGCAGTGTGAGGGAGAGAGAGAGAGTGGGAGCCGGCAGTGGTTGGGCGAGAGAGAGGGAGGCGGCAGTGTGAGGGAGAGAGAGAGGGAGCCGGTAGTGTGAGGGAGAGAGGGAGTGGGAACGTGTAGGGTGAGGGAGCGAGAGAGTGGGAGCGGGCAGTGTGAGGGAGAGAGAGAGTGGGAGCGGGCAGTGTGAGGGAGAGAGAGAGTGGGAGTGGGCAGTGTGAGCGAGAGAGAGAATGGGAGCGGGCAGTGGGGGGAGAGAGAGAGAGTGGGAGCGGGCAGTGTGAGGGAGAGAGAGAGAGTGGGAGCGGGCAGTGTGAGAGAGAGAGAGAGTGGGAGCGGGCAGTGTGAGCGAGAGAGAGAATGGGAGCAGGCAGTGTAGGGAGAGAGAGAGAGTCGGAGCGGGCAGTGTGAGGGAGAGAGAGAGAGTGGGAGTGGGCAGTGTGAGGGAGAGAGAGAGTGGGAGCGGACAGTGTGAGGGAGAATGAGAGTGGGAGCGGGCAGTGTGAGGGAGAGAGAGAGAGTGGGAGCGGGCAGTGTGAGGGAGAGAGATGGTGGGAGCGGGCAGTGTGAGGGTGAGAGAGTGTGGGAGCGGGCAGTGTGAGGGAGTGAGAGAGAGTGGGAGCGGGCAGTGTGAGGGAGAGAGAGAGAGTGGGAGCGGGCAGTGTGAGGGAGAGAGAGAGTGGGAGCGGGCAGTGTGAGGGAGAGAGAGAGAATGGGGGCGGGCAGTGTGAGGGGGAGAGAGAGTGGAGCGGGCAGTGTGAGGGAGAGAGAGAGAGTGGGAGCGGGCAGTGTGAGGGAGAGAGAGAGAGGAGCGGGCAGTGTGAGGGAGAGAGAGTGTGGGGGCGGGTAGAGTGAGGGAGAGAGAGAGTGGGAGAGGGCAGTTTGAGGGAGAGAGAGAGTGGGAGCGGGCAGTGAGAGGAAGAGAGAGAGTGGGAGCGGGCAGTGTGAGGGAGAGAGAGAGTGGGAGCGGGCAGTGAGAGGGAGAGAAAGAGTGGGAGCGGGCAGTGTGAGGGAGAGAGAGAGAGTGGGAGCGGGCAGTGTGAGGGAGAGAGAGAGTGGGAGCGGGCAGTGTGAGGGAGAGAGAGAGTGGGAACGTGTAGGGTGAGGGAGCGAGAGAGTGGGAGCGGGCAGTGTGAGGGAGAGAGAGAGTGGGAGCGGGCAGTGTGAGGGAGAGAGAGAGTGGGAGCGGGCAGTGTGAGGGAGAGAGAGAGTGGGAGCGGGCAGTGTGAGGGAGAGAGAGAGAGTGGGAGCGGGCAGTGTTAGGGAGAGAGAGAGAGTGGGAGCGGGCAGTGAGAGGGAGAGAAAGAGTGGGAGCGGGCAGTGAGAGGGAGAGAGAGAGTGGGAGCGGGCAGTTTGAGGGAGCGAGAGAGAGTGGGAGCGGGCAGTGTGAGAGAGAGAGAGAGTGGGAGCTGGCAGTTTGAGGGAGCGAGAGAGTGGGAGCGGGCAGTGTGAGGGAGAGAGAGAGGGAGCCGGCAGGGTGAGGGAGACAGGGAGTGGGAGCGGGCAGGGTGAGGGAGCGAGAGAGTGGGAGCGGGCAGAGTGAGGGAGAGAGAGAGTGGGAGTGGGCAGTGTGAGGGAGAGAGAGAGTGGGAGTGGGCAGTGTTAGGGAGAGAGAGAGAGAGTGGGAGCGGGCAGTGTGAGGGAGAGAGAGAGGGAGCCGGCAGTGTGAGGGAGACAGGGAGTGGGAGCGGGCAGGGTGAGGGAGCGAGAGAGTGGGAGCGGGCAGAGTGAGGGAGTGAGAGAGAGTGGGAGCGGGCAGTGTGAGGGAGAGAGAGTGGGAGCCGGCAGTGTGAGGGTGAGAGCGAGAATGGGAGTGGGCAGTGAGAGGGAGAGAGAGAGAGTGGGAGCGGGCAGTGTGAGGGAGCGAGAGTGGGAGCGGGCAGTGTGAGGGAGCGAGAGAGTGGGAGCGGGCAGTGTGAGGGAGAGAGAGGGAGCCGGCAGTGTGAGGGAGAGAGGGAGAGTGGGAATGGGCAGTGTGAGGGAGCGAGAGAGTGGGAGCGGGCAGAGTGAGGGAGCGAGAGAGTGGGAGCGGGCAGTGTGAGGGAGAGAGAGAGAGTGGGAGCGGGCAGTTTGAGGGAGAGAGAGAGAGTGGGAATGGGCAGTGTGAGGGAGAGAGAGAGAGAGTGTGAGCGGGCAGTGTGAGGGAGAGAGAGAGAGAGTGGGAGTGGGCAGTGTGAGGGAGAGAGAGAGAGTGGGAGCGGGCAGTGTGAGGGAGAGAGAGTGTGGGGGCGGGCAGAGTGAGGGAGAGAGAGTGTGGGGGCGGGCAGTGAGAGGGAGAGAGAGAGTGGGAGCGGGCAGTGTGAGGGAGAGAGAGTGTGGGGGCGGGCAGTGTGAGGGAGAGAGAGATTGGGAGCCGGCAGTGTGAGGGAGAGAGAGAAGGAGCCGGCAGTGTGAGGGAGAGAGAGAGAGAGAGCGGGCAGTGTGAGGGAGCGAGAGAGAGTGGGAGCGGGCTGTGTGAGGGAGAGAGAGAGTGGGAGCGGGCAGTGTGAGGGAGAGAGAGAGTGGGAGCGGGCAGTGTGAGGGAGCGAGAGAGAGTGGGAGCGGGCTGTGCGAGGGAGAGAGAGAGTGGGAGCGGGCAGTGTGAGGGAGAGAGAGAGTGGGAGCGGGCAGTGTGAGGGAGCGAGAGAGAGTGGGAGCGGGCTGTGTGAGGGAGAGAGAGAGTGGGAGCGGGCAGTGAGGGAGAGAGAGAGAGTTGGAGCATGCAGTGTTGGGGAGAGAGAGAGTCGGAGCGGGCAGTGTGAGGGAGAGAGAGAGAGTGGGAGCGGGCAGTGTGAGGGAGCGAGAGAGTGGGAGCGGACAGTGTGAGGGAGAGAGAGAGTGGGAGCGGGCAGTGTGTGGGAGAGAGAGAGAGTGGGAGCGGGCAGTGTGAGGGAGAGAGAGAGAGTGGGAGCGGGCAGTGTGAGGGAGAGAGAGAGAGTGGGAGCGGGCAGTGTGAGGGTGAGAGAGAGTGGGAGCGGGCAGAGTGAGGGAGCGAGAGAGTGGGAGCGGGCAGTGTGTGGGAGAGAGAGAGAGTGGGAGCGGGCAGTGTGAGGGAGAGAGAGAGTGGGAGCGGGCAGAGTGAGGGAGCGAGAGAGTGGGAGCGGGCAGTGTGAGGGAGAGAGAGAGAGTGGGAGCGGGCAGTGTGAGGGAGAGAGAGAGAGTGGGAATGGGCAGTGTGAGGGAGAGAGAGAGAGTGGGAGCGGGCAGTGTGAGGGAGAGAGAGAGAGTGGGAGCGGGCAGTGTGAGGGAGAGAGAGAGAGAGTGTGAGCGGGCAGTGTGAGGGAGAGAGAGAGAGAGTGGGAGTGGGCAGTGTGAGGGAGAGAGAGGGAGTGGGAGCGGGCAGTGTGAGGGAGAGAGAGAGAGTGGGAGCGGGCAGTGTGAGGGAGAGAGAGAGAGTGGGAGCGGGCAGTGTGAGGGAGCGAGAGAGTGGGAGCTGGCAGTGTGAGGGAGAGAGAGACAGTGGGAGCGGGCAGTGTGAGGGAGAGAGAGAGTGGAGCGGGCAGTGTGAGGGAGAGAGAGTGTGGGGGCGGGAAGAGTGAGGGAGAGAGAGAGTGGGAGCGGGCAGTGAGAGGGAGAGAGAGATTGGGAGCGGGCAGTGTCAGGGAGAGAGAGAGGGGGCCGGCAGTGTGAGGGAGAGAGAGAAGGAGCCGGCAGTGTGAGGGAGAGAGAGAGGGGGAGCGGGCAGTGTGAGGGAGAGAGAGAGTGGGAGCGGGCAGTGTGAGCGAGAGAGAGAGAGAGAGAGAGAGCGGGCAGTGTGAGGGAGCGAGAGAGTGGGAGCGGGCAGTGTGAGGGAGCGAGAGAGAGTGGGAGCGGGCTGTGTGAGGGAGAGAGAGAGTGGGAGCGGGCAGTGTGAGGGAGAGAGAGAGAGTGGGAGCGGGCAGTGTGAGGGAGCGAGAGAGAGTGGGAGCGGGCAGTGTGAGGGAGCGAGAGAGAGTGGGAGCGGGCAGTGTGAGGGAGCGAGATAGTGGGAGCGGACAGTGTGAGGGAGAGAGAGAGTGGGAGCGGGCAGTGGGAGGGAGAGAGAGAGTGGGAGCGGGCAGTGTGAGGGAGAGAGAGAGAGAGTGGGAGTGGGCAGTGTGAGGGAGAGAGAGAGAGTGGGAGCGGGCAGTGTGAGGGAGAGAGAGAGAGTGGGAGCGGGCAGTGTGAGGGTGAGACAGTGGGAGCGGGCAGTGTGAGGGAGAGAGAGAGTGGGAGCGGGCAGTGTGAGGGAGAGAGAGAGAGTGGGAGCGGGCAGTGTGAGGGTGAGACAGTGGGAGCGGGCAGTGAGAGGGAGAGAGAGAGTGGGAGCGGGCAGTGTGAGGGAGAGAGAGATTGGGAGCGGGCAGTGTCAGGGAGAGAGAGAGGGGGCCGGCAGTGTGAGGGAGAGAGAGAAGGAGCCGGCAGTGTGAGGGAGAGAGAGAGGGGGAGCGGGCAGTGTGAGGGAGAGAGAGAGTGGGAGCGGGCAGTGTGAGGGAGAGAGAGAGTGGGAGCGGGCAGTGTGAGGGAGCGAGAGAGAGTGGGAGCGGGCTGTGTGAGGGAGAGAGAGAGTGGGAGCGGGCAGTGTGAGGGAGAGAGAGAGAGTTGGAGCATGCAGTGTTGGGGAGAGAGAGAGTGGAAGCGGGCAGTGTGAGGGAGAGAGAGAGAGTGGGAGCGGGCAGTGTGAGGGAGCGAGAGAGTGGGAGCGGACAGTGTGAGGGAGAGAGAGAGTGGGAGCGGGCAGTGTGAGGGAGAGAGAGAGAGAGTGGGAGTGGGCAGTGTGAGGGAGAGAGAGAGAGTGGGAGCGGGCAGTGTGAGGGAGAGAGAGAGTGGGAGCGGGCAGTGTGAGGGTGAGACAGTGGGAGCGGGCAGTGTGAGGGAGAGAGAGAGTGGGAGCGGGCAGTGTGAGGGAGAGAGAGAGAGAGTGGGAGCCGGCAGTGGTTGGGAGAGAGAGAGGGAGCCGGCAGTGTGAGGGAGAGGGAGAGGGAGCCGGTAGTGTGAGGGAGAGAGGGAGTGGGAGCGGGCAGTGTGAGGGAGAGAGAGAGTGGGAGTGGGCAGTGTGAGCGAGAGAGAGAATGGGAGCGGGAAGTGGGGGGAGAGAGAGAGAGTGGGAGCGGGCAGTGTGAGAGAGAGAGAGAGTGGGAGCGGGCAGTGTGAGCGATAGAGAGAATGGGAGAGGGCAGTGGAGGGAGAGAGAGAGAGTCGGAGCGGGCAGTGTGAGGGAGAGAGAGAGAGTGGGAGTGGGCAGTGTGAGGGAGAGAGAGAGAGTGGGAGCGGGCAGTGTGAGGGAGCGAGAGAGTGGGAGCGGACAGTGTGAGGGAGAATGAGAGTGGGAGCGGGCAGTGTGAGGGAGAGAGAGAGTGGGAGCGAGCAGTGTGAGGGAGAGAGAGATTGGGAGCGGGCAGTGTCAGGGAGAGAGAGAGAGTGGGAGCGGGCAGTGTGAGGGAGTGAGAGAGAGTGGGAGCGGGCAGTGTGAGGGAGAGAGAGAGTGGGAGCGGGCAGTGTGAGGGAGAGAGAGAGAGTGGGAGCGGGCAGTGTGAGGGAGAGAGATGGTGGGAGCGGGCAGTGTGAGGGAGTGAGAGAGTGTGGGAGCGGGCAGTGTGACGGAGTGAGAGAGAGTGGGAGCGGGCAGTGTGAGGGAGAGAGAGAGTGGGAGCGGGCAGTGTGAGGGAGAGAGAGAGAATGGGGGCGGGCAGTGTGAGGGAGAGAGAGAGTGGAGCGGGCAGTGTGAGGGAGAGAGAGAGAGTGGGTGCGGGCAGTGTGAGGGAGAGAGAGAGTGGAGCGGGCAGTGTGAGGGAGAGAGAGTGTGGGGGCGGGTAGAGTGAGGGAGAGAGAGAGTGGGAGCGGGCAGTGAGAGGGAGAGAGAGAGTGGGAGCGGGCAGTGTGAGGGAGAGAGAGAGTGGGAGCGGGCAGTGAGAGGGAGAGAGAGAGTGGGAGCGGGCAGCTTGAGGGAGCGAGAGAGAGTGGGAGCGGGCAGTATGAGGGAGAGAGAGAGAGAGTGGGAGCGGGCAGTGTGAGGGAGAGAGAGAGAGTGGGAGCGGGCAGTGTGAGGGAGAGAGAGAGGGAGCCGGCAGTGTGAGGGAGACAGTGAGTGGGAGCGGGCAGGGTGAGGGAGCGAGAGAGTGGGAGCGGGCAGTGTGAGGGAGAGAGAGAGTGGGAGCGGGCAGAGTGAGGGAGCGAGAGAGTGGGAGCGGGCAGTGTGAGGGAGAGAGAGAGAGTGGGAGCGGGCAGTGTGAGGGAGAGAGAGAGAGTGGGAATGGGCAGTGTGAGGGAGAGAGAGAGAGTGGGAGCGGGCAGTGTGAGGGAGAGAGAGAGAGTGGGAGCGGGCAGTGTGAGGGAGAGAGAGAGAGAGTGTGAGCGGGCAGTGTGAGGGAGAGAGAGAGAGAGTGGGAGTGGGCAGTGTGAGGGAGAGAGAGAGAGTGGGAGCGGGCAGTGTGAGGGAGAGAGAGAGAGTGGGAGCGGGCAGTGTGAGGGAGAGAGAGAGAGTGGGAGCGGGCAGTGTGAGGGAGCGAGAGACTGGGAGCTGGCAGTGTGAGGGAGAGAGAGAGAGTGGGAGCGGGCAATGTGAGGGAGAGAGAGAGTGGAGCGCGCAGTGTGAGGGAGAGAGAGTGTGGGGGCGGGCAGAGTGAGGGAGAGAGAGAGTGGGAGCGGGCAGTGAGAGGGAGAGAGAGAGTGGGAGCGGGCAGTGTGAGGGAGAGAGAGATTGGGAGCGGGCAGTGTCAGGGAGAGAGAGGGGGCCGGCAGTGTGAGGGAGAGAGAGAAGGAGCCGGCAGTGTGAGGGAGAGAGAGAGGGGGAGCGGGCAGTGTGAGGGAGAGAGAGAGTGGGAGCGGGCAGTGTGAGCGAGAGAGAGAGAGAGAGAGCGGGCAGTGTGAGGGAGCGAGAGAGTGGGAGCGGGCAGTGTGAGGGAGCGAGAGAGAGTGGGAGCGGGCTGTGTGAGGGAGAGAGAGAGTGGGAGCGGGCAGTGTGAGGGAGAGAGAGAGAGTGGGAGCGGGCAGTGTGAGGGAGCGAGAGAGAGTGGGAGCGGGCAGTGTGAGGGAGCGAGAGAGTGGGAGCGGACAGTGTGAGGGAGAGAGAGAGTGGGAGCGGGCAGTGTGTGGGAGAGAGAGAGAGTGGGAGCGGGCAGTGGGAGGGAGAGAGAGAGTGGGAGCGGGCAGTGTGAGGGAGAGAGAGAGAGAGTGGGAGTGGGCAGTGTGAGGGAGAGAGAGAGAGTGGGAGCGGGCAGTGTGAGGGAGAGAGAGAGAGTGGGAGCGAGCAGTGTGAGGGTGAGACAGTGGGAGCGGGCAGTGTGAAGGAGAGAGAGAGTGGGAGCGGGCAGTGTGAGGGTGAGACAGTGGGAGCGGGCAGTGAGAGGGAGAGAGAGAGTGGGAGCGGGCAGTGTGAGGGAGAGAGAGATTGGGAGCGGGCAGTGTCAGGGAGAGAGAGAGGGGGCCGGCAGTGTGAGGGAGAGAGAGAAGGGGCCGGCAGTGTGAGGGAGAGAGAGAGGGGGAGCGGGCAGTGTGAGGGAGAGAGAGAGTGGGAGCGGGCAGTGTGAGGGAGAGAGAGAGAGTTGGAGCATGCAGTGTTGGGGAGAGAGAGAGTGGAAGCGGGCAGTGTGAGGGAGAGAGAGAGAGTGGGAGCGGGCAGTGTGAGGGAGCGAGAGAGTGGGAGCGGACAGTGTGAGGGAGAGAGAGAGTGGGAGCGGGCAGTGTGAGGGAGAGAGAGAGTGGGAGCGGGCAGTGTGAGGGAGAGAGAGAGAGAGTGGGAGTGGGCAGTGTGAGGGAGAGAGAGAGAGTGGGAGCGGGCAGTGTGAGGGAGAGAGAGAGAGTGGGAGCGGGCAGTGTGAGGGTGAGACAGTGGGAGCGGGCAGTGTGAGGGAGAGAGAGAGTGGGAGCGGGCAGTGTGAGGGAGAGAGAGAGAGAGTGGGAGCCGGCAGTGGTTGGGAGAGAGAGAGGGAGCCGGCAGTGTGAGGGAGAGAGAGAGGGAGCCGGTAGTGTGAGGGAGAGAGGGAGTGGGAGCGGGCAGTGTGAGGGAGAGAGAGAGTGGGAGTGGGCAGTGTGAGCGAGAGAGAGAATGGGAGCGGGAAGTGGGGGGGAGAGAGAGAGTGGGAGCGGGCAGTGTGAGAGAGAGAGAGTGGGAGCGGGCAGTGTGAGCGATAGAGAGAATGGGAGAGGGCAGTGGAGGGAGAGAGAGAGAGTCGGAGCGGGCAGTGTGAGGGAGAGAGAGAGAGTGGGAGTGGGCAGTGTGAGGGAGAGAGAGAGAGTGGGAGCGGGCAGTGTGAGGGAGCGAGAGAGTGGGAGCGGACAGTGTGAGGGAGAATGAGAGTGGGAGCGGGCAGTGTGAGGGAGAGAGAGAGAGTGGGAGCGGGCAGTGTGAGGGAGAGAGATGGTGGGAGCGGGCAGTGTGAGGGAGAGAGAGAGTGGGAGCGGGCAGTGTGAGGGAGTGAGAGAGAGTGGGAGCGGGCAGTGTGAGGGAGAGAGAGAGAGTGGGAGCGGGCAGTGTGAGGGAGAGAGATGGTGGGAGCGGGCAGTGTGAGGGAGTGAGAGAGTGTGGGAGCGAGCAGTGTGAGGGAGTGAGAGACAGTGGGAGCGGGCAGTGTGAGGGAGAGAGAGAGAGTGGGAGCGGGCAGTGTGAGGGAGAGAGAGAGAGTGGGAGCGGGCAGTGTGAGGGAGAGAGAGAGAGTGGGAGCGGGCAGTGTGAGGGAGAGAGAGAGTGGGAGCGGGCAGTGTGAGGGAGAGAGATGGTGGGAGCGGGCAGTGTGAGGGAGTGAGAGAGTGTGGGAGCGGGCAGTGTGAGGGAGTGAGAGAGAGTGGGAGCGGGCAGTGTGAGGGAGAGAGAGAGTGGGAGCGGGCAGTGTGAGGGAGAGAGAGAGTGGGAGCGGGCAGTGTGAGGGAGAGAGAGAGAATGGGGGCGGGCAGTGTGAGGGAGAGAGAGAGTGGGAGCGGGCAGTGTGAGGGAGAGAGAGAGTGGGAGCGGGCAGTGTGAGGGAGAGAGAGAGAGAGTGGGAGCCGGCAGTGGTTGGGAGAGAGAGAGGGAGCCGGCAGTGTGAGGGAGAGAGAGAGGGAGCCGGTAGTGTGAGGGAGAGAGGGAGTGGGAGCGGGCAGTGTGAGGGAGAGAGAGAGTGGGAGTGGGCAGTGTGAGCGAGAGAGAGAATGGGAGCGGGAAGTGGGGGGAGAGAGAGAGAGTGGGAGCGGGCAGTGTGAGAGAGAGAGAGTGGGAGCGGGCAGTGTGAGCGATAGAGAGAATGGGAGAGGGCAGTGGAGGGAGAGAGAGAGAGTCGGAGCGGGCAGTGTGAGGGAGAGAGAGAGAGTGGGAGTGGGCAGTGTGAGGGAGAGAGAGAGAGTGGGAGCGGGCAGTGTGAGGGAGCGAGAGAGTGGGAGCGGACAGTGTGAGGGAGAATGAGAGTGGGAGCGGGCAGTGTGAGGGAGAGAGAGAGAGTGGGAGCGGGCAGTGTGAGGGAGAGAGATGGTGGGAGCGGGCAGTGTGAGGGAGAGAGAGAGGGAGCCGGTAGTGTGAGGGAGAGAGGGAGTGGGAGCGGGCAGTGTGAGGGAGAGAGAGAGTGGGAGTGGGCAGTGTGAGCGAGAGAGAGAATGGGAGCGGGCAGTGTGAGGGAGAGAGAGAGTGGGAGCGGGCAGTGTGAGGGAGAGAGAGAGAATGGGGGCGGGCAGTGTGAGGGAGAGAGAGAGTGGGAGCGGGCAGTGTGAGGGAGAGAGAGAGTGGGAGCGGGCAGTGTGAGGGAGAGAGAGAGAGAGTGGGAGCCGGCAGTGGTTGGGAGAGAGAGAGGGAGCCGGCAGTGTGAGGGAGAGAGAGAGGGAGCCGGTAGTGTGAGGGAGAGAGGGAGTGGGAGCGGGCAGTGTGAGGGAGAGAGAGAGTGGGAGTGGGCAGTGTGAGCGAGAGAGAGAATGGGAGCGGGAAGTGGGGGGAGAGAGAGAGAGTGGGAGCGGGCAGTGTGAGAGAGAGAGAGTGGGAGCGGGCAGTGTGAGCGATAGAGAGAATGGGAGAGGGCAGTGGAGGGAGAGAGAGAGAGTCGGAGCGGGCAGTGTGAGGGAGAGAGAGAGAGTGGGAGTGGGCAGTGTGAGGGAGAGAGAGAGAGTGGGAGCGGGCAGTGTGAGGGAGCGAGAGAGTGGGAGCGGACAGTGTGAGGGAGAATGAGAGTGGGAGCGGGCAGTGTGAGGGAGAGAGAGAGAGTGGGAGCGGGCAGTGTGAGGGAGAGAGATGGTGGGAGCGGGCAGTGTGAGGGAGAGAGAGAGTGGGAGCGGGCAGTGTGAGGGAGTGAGAGAGAGTGGGAGCGGGCAGTGTGAGGGAGAGAGAGAGAGTGGGAGCGGGCAGTGTGAGGGAGAGAGATGGTGGGAGCGGGCAGTGTGAGGGAGTGAGAGAGTGTGGGAGCGGGCAGTGTGAGGGAGTGAGAGAGAGTGGGAGCGGGCAGTGTGAGGGAGAGAGAGAGAGTGGGAGCGGGCAGTGTGAGGGAGAGAGAGAGAGTGGGAGCGGGCAGTGTGAGGGAGAGAGAGAGAGTGGGAGCGGGCAGTGTGAGGGAGAGAGAGAGTGGGAGCGGGCAGTGTGAGGGAGAGAGATGGTGGGAGCGGGCAGTGTGAGGGAGTGAGAGAGTGTGGGAGCGGGCAGTGTGAGGGAGTGAGAGAGAGTGGGAGCGGGCAGTGTGAGGGAGAGAGAGAGTGGGAGCGGGCAGTGAGAGGAAGAGAGAGAGTGGGAGCGGGCAGTGTGAGGGAGAGAGAGAGTGGGAGCGGGCAGTGTGAGGGAGAAAGAGAGAATGGGGGCGGGCAGTGTGAGGGAGAGAGAGAGTGGAGCGGGCAGTGTGAGGGAGAGAGAGAGAGTGGGAGCGGGCAGTGTGAGGGAGAGAGAGAGGGAGCCGGCAGTGTGAGGGAGACAGTGAGTGGGAGCGGGCAGGGTGAGGGAGCGAGAGAGTGGGAGCGGGCAGAGTGAGGGAGAGAGAGAGTGGGAGTGGGCAGTGTGAGGGAGAGAGAGAGTGGGAGTGGGCAGTGTTAGGGAGAGAGAGAGAGAGTGGGAGCGGGCAGGGTGAGGGAGCGAGAGAGTGGGAGCGGGCAGTGTGAGGGAGAGAGAGAGTGGAGCGGGCAGTGTGAGGGAGAGAGAGAGAGTGGGAGCGGGCAGTGTGAGGGAGAGAGAGAGTGGAGCGGGCAGTGTGAGGGAGAGAGAGTGTGGGGGCGGGTAGAGTGAGGGAGAGAGAGAGTGGGAGCGGGCAGTGTGAGGGAGAGAGAGAGTGGGAGCGGGCAGTGTGAGCGAGAGAGAGAATGGGAGCGGGCAGTGTGAGGGAGAGAGAGAGTGGGAGCGGGCAGTGTGAGGGAGAGAGAGAGAATGGGGGCGGGCAGTGTGAGGGAGAGAGAGAGTGGGAGCGGGCAGTGTGAGGGAGAGAGAGAGTGGGAGCGGGCAGTGTGAGGGAGAGAGAGAGAGAGTGGGAGCCGGCAGTGGTTGGGAGAGAGAGAGGGAGCCGGCAGTGTGAGGGAGAGAGAGAGGGAGCCGGTAGTGTGAGGGAGAGAGGGAGTGGGAGCGGGCAGTGTGAGGGAGAGAGAGAGTGGGAGTGGGCAGTGTGAGCGAGAGAGAGAATGGGAGCGGGAAGTGGGGGGAGAGAGAGAGAGTGGGAGCGGGCAGTGTGAGAGAGAGAGAGTGGGAGCGGGCAGTGTGAGCGATAGAGAGAATGGGAGAGGGCAGTGGAGGGAGAGAGAGAGAGTCGGAGCGGGCAGTGTGAGGGAGAGAGAGAGAGTGGGAGTGGGCAGTGTGAGGGAGAGAGAGAGAGTGGGAGCGGGCAGTGTGAGGGAGCGAGAGAGTGGGAGCGGACAGTGTGAGGGAGAATGAGAGTGGGAGCGGGCAGTGTGAGGGAGAGAGAGAGAGTGGGAGCGGGCAGTGTGAGGGAGAGAGATGGTGGGAGCGGGCAGTGTGAGGGAGAGAGAGAGTGGGAGCGGGCAGTGTGAGGGAGTGAGAGAGAGTGGGAGCGAGCAGTGTGAGGGAGAGAGAGAGAGTGGGAGCGGGCAGTGTGAGGGAGAGAGATGGTGGGAGCGGGCAGTGTGAGGGAGTGAGAGAGTGTGGGAGCGGGCAGTGTGAGGGAGTGAGAGAGAGTGGGAGCGGGCAGTGTGAGGGAGAGAGAGAGAGTGGGAGCGGGCAGTGTGAGGGAGAGAGAGAGAGTGGGAGCGGGCAGTGTGAGGGAGAGAGAGAGAGTGGGAGCGGGCAGTGTGAGGGAGAGAGAGAGTGGGAGCGGGCAGTGTGAGGGAGAGAGATGGTGGGAGCGGGCAGTGTGAGGGAGTGAGAGAGTGTGGGAGCGGGCAGTGTGAGGGAGTGAGAGAGAGTGGGAGCGGGCAGTGTGAGGGAGAGAGAGAGTGGGAGCGGGCAGTGAGAGGAAGAGAGAGAGTGGGAGCGGGCAGTGTGAGGGAGAGAGAGAGTGGGAGCGGGCAGTGTGAGGGAGAAAGAGAGAATGGGGGCGGGCAGTGTGAGGGAGAGAGAGAGTGGAGCGGGCAGTGTGAGGGAGAGAGAGAGAGTGGGAGCGGGCAGTGTGAGGGAGAGAGAGAGGGAGCCGGCAGTGTGAGGGAGACAGTGAGTGGGAGCGGGCAGGGTGAGGGAGCGAGAGAGTGGGAGCGGGCAGAGTGAGGGAGAGAGAGAGTGGGAGTGGGCAGTGTGAGGGAGAGAGAGAGTGGGAGTGGGCAGTGTTAGGGAGAGAGAGAGAGAGTGGGAGCGGGCAGGGTGAGGGAGCGAGAGAGTGGGAGCGGGCAGTGTGAGGGAGAGAGAGAGTGGAGCGGGCAGTGTGAGGGAGAGAGAGAGAGTGGGAGCGGGCAGTGTGAGGGAGAGAGAGAGTGGAGCGGGCAGTGTGAGGGAGAGAGAGTGTGGGGGCGGGTAGAGTGAGGGAGAGAGAGAGTGGGAGCGGGCAGTGTGAGGGAGAGAGAGAGTGGGAGCGGGCAGTGAGAGGGAGAGAGAGAGTGGGAGCGGGCAGTGTGAGGGAGAGAGAGAGTGGGAGCGGGCAGTGAGAGGGAGAGAGAGAGTGGGAGCGGGCAGCTTGAGGGAGCGAGAGAGTGTGGGAGCGGGCAGTATGAGGGAGAGAGAGAGAGTGGGAGCTGGCAGTTTGAGGGAGCGAGAGAGTGGGAGCAGGCAGAGTGAGGAAGAGAGAGAGTGGGAGCTGGCAGTTTGAGGGAGCGAGAGAGTGGGAGCGGGCAGTGTGAGGGAGAGAGAGAGGGAGCCGGCAGTGTGAGGGAGACAGTGAGTGGGAGCGGGCAGGGTGAGGGAGCGAGAGAGTGGGAGCGGGCAGAGTGAGGGAGAGAGAGTGGGAGTGGGCAGTGTTAGGGAGAGAGAGAGAGAGTGGGAGCGGGCAGGGTGAGGGAGCGAGAGAGTGGGAGCGGGCAGTGTGAGGGAGAGAGAGAGTGGAGCGGGCAGTGTGAGGGAGAGAGAGTGTGGGGGTGGGTAGAGTGAGGGAGAGAGAGAATGGGAGCGGGCAGAGTGAGGTAGAGAGAGAGTGGGAGTGGGCAGTGTGAGGGAGAGAGAGAGTGGGAGTGGGCAGTGTTAGGGAGAGAGAGAGAGAGAGTGGGAGCGGGCAGTGTGAGGGAGCGAGAGAGTGGAAGCGGGCAGAGTGAGGGAGTGAGAGAGAGTGGGAGCGGGCAGTGTGAGGGATAGAGAGAGAATGGGAGTGGGCAGTGTGAGGGAGAGAGAGTGGGAGCCGGCAGTGTGAGGGAGAGAGCGAGAATGGGAGTGGGCAGTGAGAGGGAGAGAGAGAGTGGGAGCCGGCTGTGTGAGGGAGCGAGAGAGTGGGAGCAGACAGTGTGAGGGAGAATGAGAGTTGGAGCGGGCAGTGTGAGGGAGAGAGATGGTGGGAGCGGGCAGTGTGAGGGAGAGAGAGTGTGGGAGCGGGCAGTGTGAGGGAGAGAGAGAGTGGAGCGGGCAGTGTGAGGGAGAGAGAGTGTGGGGGCGGGTAGAGTGAGGGAGAGAGAGAGTGGGAGTGGGCAGTGTGAGGGAGAGAGAGAGAGTGGGAGCGGGCAGTGTTAGGGAGAGAGAGAGAGTGGGAGCGGGCTGTGTGAGGGAGAGAGAGAGAGAGAGAGCGGGCAGTGTGAGGGAGCGAGAGAGTGGGAGCGGGCTGTGTGAGGGAGAGAGAGAGTGGGAGCGGGCAGTGTGAGGGAGCGAGAGAGAGTGGGAGCGGGCTGTGTGAGGGAGAGAGAGAGTGGGAGCGGGCAGTGTGAGGGAGAGAGAGAGAGTTGGAGCATGCAGTGTTGGGGAGAGAGAGAGTGGGAGCGGGCAGTGTGAGGGAGAGAGAGAGAGTGGGAGCGGGCAGTGTGAGGGAGCGAGAGAGTGGGAGCGGAAAGTGTGAGGGAGAGAGAGAGTGGGAGCGGGCAGTGTGTGGGAGAGAGAGAGAGTGGGAGCGGGCAGTGTGAGGGAGAGAGAGAGTGGGAGCGGGCAGTGTGAGGGAGAGAGAGAGAGAGTGGGAGTGGGCAGTGTGAGGGAGAGAGAGAGAGTGGGAGTGGGCAGTGTGAGGGAGAGAGAGAGAGTGGGAGTGGGCAGTGTGAGGGAGAGAGAGAGAGTGGGAGCGGGCAGTGTGAGGGAGAGAGAGAGAGTGGGAGCCGGCAGTGGTTGGGCGAGAGAGAGGGAGCCGGTAGTGTGAGGGAGAGAGGGAGTGGGAACGTGTAGGGTGAGGGAGCGAGAGAGTGGGAGCGGGCAGTGTGAGGGAGAGAGAGAGTGGGAGCGGGCAGTGTGAGGGAGAGAGAGAGTGGGAGCGGGCAGTGTGAGGGAGAGAGAGAGTGGGAGTGGGCAGTGTGAGCGAGAGAGAGAATGGGAGCGGGCAGTGGGTGGAGAGAGAGAGAGTGGGAGCGGGCAGTGTGAGGGAGAGAGAGAGAGTGGGAGCGGGCAGTGTGAGAGAGAGAGAGAGTGGGAGCGGGCAGTGTGAGCGAGAGAGAGAATGGGAGCGGACAGTGTGAGGGAGAATGAGAGTGGGAGCGGGCAGTGTGAGGGAGAGAGAGAGAGTGGGAGCGGGCAGTGTGAGGGAGAGAGATGGTGGGAGCGGGCAGTGTGAGGGAGAGAGAGTGTGGGAGCGGGCAGTGTGAGGGAGTGAGAGAGAGTGGGAGCGGGCAGTGTGAGGGAGAGAGAGAGAGTGGGAGCGGGCAGTGTGAGGGAGAGAGAGAGTGGGAGCGGGCAGTGTGAGCGAGCGAGAGAGAATGGGGGCGGGCAGTGTGAGGGAGAGAGAGAGTGGAGCGGGCAGTGTGAGGGAGAGAGAGAGAGTGGGAGCGGGCAGTGTGAGGGAGAGAGAGAGTGGAGCGGGCAGTGTGAGGGCGGGTAGAGTGAGGGAGAGAGAGAATGGGAGCGGGCAGTGTGAGGGAGAGAGAGAGTGGGAGCGGGCAGTGAGAGGAAGAGAGAGAGTGGGAGCGGGCAGTGTGAGGGAGAGAGAGAGTGGGAGCGGGCAGTGTGAGGGAGAAAGAGAGAATGGGGGCGGGCAGTGTGAGGGAGAGAGAGAGTGGAGCGGGCAGTGTGAGGGAGAGAGAGAGAGTGGGAGCGGGCAGTGTGAGGGAGAGAGAGAGGGAGCCGGCAGTGTGAGGGAGACAGTGAGTGGGAGCGGGCAGGGTGAGGGAGCGAGAGAGTGGGAGCGGGCAGAGTGAGGGAGAGAGAGAGTGGGAGTGGGCAGTGTGAGGGAGAGAGAGAGTGGGAGTGGGCAGTGTTAGGGAGAGAGAGAGAGAGAGTGGGAGCGGGCAGGGTGAGGGAGCGAGAGAGTGGGAGCGGGCAGTGTGAGGGAGAGAGAGAGTGGAGCGGGCAGTGTGAGGGAGAGAGTGTGGGGGTGGGTAGAGTGAGGGAGAGAGAGAATGGGAGCGGGCAGAGTGAGGGAGAGAGAGAGTGGGAGTGGGCAGTGTTAGGGAGAGAGAGAGAGAGTGGGAGCGGGCAGTGTGAGGGAGCGAGAGAGTGGGAGCGGGCAGAGTGAGGGAGTGAGAGAGAGTGGGAGCGGGCAGTGTGAGGGATAGAGAGAGAATGGGAGTGGGCAGTGTGAGGGAGAGAGAGTGGGAGCCGGCTGTGTGAGGGAGCGAGAGAGTGGGAGCGGACAGTGTGAGGGAGAATGAGAGTTGGAGCGGGCAGTGTGAGGGAGAGAGATGGTGGGAGCGGGCAGTGTGAGGGAGAGAGAGTGTGGGAGCGGGCAGTGTGAGGGAGAGAGAGTGGGAGCGGGCAGTGTGAGGGAGAGAGAGAGTGGAGCGGGCAGTGTGAGGGAGAGAGAGTGTGGGGGCGGGTAGAGTGAGGGAGAGAGAGAGTGGGAGCGGGCAGTGAGTGGGAGAGAGAGAGTGGGAGTGGGCAGTGTGAGGGAGAGAGAGAGAGTGGGAGTGGGCAGTGTGAGGGAGAGAGAGAGAGTGGGAGCTGGCAGTTTGAGGGAGCGAGAGAGTGGGAGCGGGCAGTGTGAGGGAGAGAGTGAGAGTGGGAGCGGGCAGTGTGAGGGAGAGAGAGAGAGTGGGAGCGGGCAGTGTGAGGGAGAGAGAGAGAGTGGGAGCGGGCAGTGTGAGGGAGAGAGAGAGAATGGGGTCGGGCAGTGTGAGGGAGAGAGAGAGTGGAGCGGGCAGTGTGAGGGAGAGAGAGAGAGTGGGAGCGGGCAGTGTGAGGGAGAGAGAGAGTGGAGCGGGCAGTGTGAGGGAGAGAGTGTGGGGGCGGGTCGAGTGAGGGAGAGAGAGAGTGGGAGCGGGCTGTGTGAGGGAGAGAGAGAGAGTGGGAGCGGGCAGTGTGAGGGAGCGAGAGAGTGGGAGCGGGCTGTGTGAGGGAGAGAGAGAGTGGGAGCGGGCAGTGTGAGGGAGCGAGAGAGAGTGGGAGCGGGCTGTGTGAGGGAGAGAGAGAGTGGGAGCGGGCAGTGTGAGGGAGAGAGAGAGAGTTGGAGCATGCAGTGTTGGGGAGAGAGAGAGTGGGAGCGGGCAGTGTGAGGGAGAGAGAGAGAGTGGGAGCGGGCAGTGTGAGGGAGCGAGAGAGTGGGAGCAGACAGTGTGAGGGAGAGAGAGAGTGGGAGCGGGCAGTGTGTGGGAGAGAGAGAGAGTGGGAGCGGGCAGTGTGAGGGAGAGAGAGAGTGGGAGCGGGCAGTGTGAGGGAGAGAGAGAGAGAGTGGGAGTGGGCAGTGTGAGGGAGAGAGAGAGAGTGGGAGCGGGCTGTGTGAGGGAGAGAGAGAGAGTGGGAGCGGGCAGTGTGAGGGTGAGACAGTGGGAGCGGGCAGTGTGAGGGAGAGAGAGAGAGTGGGAGCCGGCAGTGGTTGGGCGAGAGAGAGGGAGGCGGCAGTGTGAGGGAGAGAGAGAGGGAGCCGGTAGTGTGAGGGAGAGAGGGAGTGGGAACGTGTAGGGTGAGGGAGCGAGAGAGTGGGAGCGGGCAGTGTGAGGGAGAGAGAGAGTGGGAGCGGGCAGTGTGAGGGAGAGAGAGAGTGGGAGTGGGCAGTGTGAGCGAGAGAGAGAATGGGAGCGGGCAGTGGGGGGAGAGAGAGAGAGTGGGATCGGGCAGTGTGAGGGAGAGAGAGAGAGTGGGAGCGGGCAGTGTGAGAGAGAGAGAGAGAGTGGGAGCGGGCAGTGTGAGCGAGAGAGAGAATGGGAGCAGGCAGTGTAGGGAGAGAGAGAGAGTCGGAGCGGGCAGTGTGAGGGAGAGAGAGAGAGTGGGAGTGGGCAGTGTGAGGGAGAGAGAGAGTGGGAGCGGACAGTGTGAGGGAGAATGAGAGTGGGAGCGGGCAGTGTGAGGGAGAGAGAGAGAGTGGGAGCGGGCAGTGTGAGGGAGAGAGATGGTGGGAGCGGGCAGTGTGAGGGTGAGAGAGTGTGGGAGCGGGCAGTGTGAGGGAGTGAGAGAGAGTGGGAGCGGGCAGTGTGAGGGAGAGAGAGAGAGTGGGAGCGGGCAGTGTGAGGGAGAGAGAGAGTGGGAGCGGGCAGTGTGAGGGAGAGAGAGAGAATGGGGGCGGGCAGTGTGAGGGGGAGAGAGAGTGGAGCGGGCAGTGTGAGGGAGAGAGAGAGAGTGGGAGCGGGCAGTGTGAGGGAGAGAGAGAGAGGAGCGGGCAGTGTGAGGGAGAGAGAGTGTGGGGGCGGGTAGAGTGAGGGAGAGAGAGAGTGGGAGAGGGCAGTTTGAGGGAGAGAGAGAGTGGGAGCGGGCAGTGAGAGGAAGAGAGAGAGTGGGAGCGGGCAGTGTGAGGGAGAGAGAGAGTGGGAGCGGGCAGTGAGAGGGAGAGAAAGAGTGGGAGCGGGCAGTGTGAGGGAGAGAGAGAGAGTGGGAGCGGGCAGTGTGAGGGAGAGAGAGAGTGGGAGCGGGCAGTGTGAGGGAGAGAGAGAGTGGGAACGTGTAGGGTGAGGGAGCGAGAGAGTGGGAGCGGGCAGTGTGAGGGAGAGAGAGAGTGGGAGCGGGCAGTGTGAGGGAGAGAGAGAGTGGGAGCGGGCAGTGTGAGGGAGAGAGAGAGTGGGAGCGGGCAGTGTGAGGGAGAGAGAGAGAGTGGGAGCGGGCAGTGTTAGGGAGAGAGAGAGAGTGGGAGCGGGCAGTGAGAGGGAGAGAAAGAGTGGGAGCGGGCAGTGAGAGGGAGAGAGAGAGTGGGAGCGGGCAGTTGGAGGGAGCGAGAGAGAGTGGGAGCGGGCAGTGTGAGGGAGAGAGAGAGTGGGAGCTGGCAGTTTGAGGGAGCGAGAGAGTGGGAGCGGGCAGTGTGAGGGAGAGAGAGAGGGAGCCGGCAGGGTGAGGGAGACAGGGAGTGGGAGCGGGCAGGGTGAGGGAGCGAGAGAGTGGGAGCGGGCAGAGTGAGGGAGAGAGAGAGTGGGAGTGGGCAGTGTGAGGGAGAGAGAGAGTGGGAGTGGGCAGTGTTAGGCAGAGAGAGAGAGAGTGGGAGCGGGCAGTGTGAGGGAGAGAGAGAGGGAGCCGGCAGTGTGAGGGAGACAGGGAGTGGGAGCGGGCAGGGTGAGGGAGCGAGAGAGTGGGAGCGGGCAGAGTGAGGGAGTGAGAGAGAGTGGGAGCGGGCAGTGTGAGGGAGCGAGAGTGGGAGCGGGCAGTGTGAGGGAGCGAGAGAGTGGGAGCGGGCAGTGTGAGGGAGAGAGAGGGAGCCGGCAGTGTGAGGGAGAGAGGGAGTGGGAGCGGGCAGGGTGAGGGAGCGAGAGAGTGGGAGCGGGCAGTGTGAGGGAGAGAGAGAGTGGGAGCGGGCAGTGTGAGGGAGAGAGAGAGAGTGGGAATGGGCAGTGTGAGGGAGCGAGAGAGTGGGAGCGGGCAGAGTGAGGGAGCGAGAGAGTGGGAGCGGGCAGTGTGAGGGAGAGAGAGAGAGTGGGAGCGGGCAGTTTGAGGGAGAGAGAGAGAGTGGGAATGGGCAGTGTGAGGGAGAGAGAGAGAGTGGGAGCGGGCAGTGTGAGGGAGAGAGAGAGAGTGGGAGCGGGCAGTGTGAGGGAGAGAGAGAGAGAGTGTGAGCGGGCAGTGTGAGGGAGAGAGAGAGAGTGGGAGCGGGCAGTGTGAGGGAGAGAGAGTGTGGGGGCGGGCAGAGTGAGGGAGAGAGAGTGTGGGGGCGGGCAGTGAGAGGGAGAGAGAGAGTGGGAGCGGGCAGTGTGAGGGAGAGAGAGTGTGGGGGCGGGCAGTGTGAGGGAGTGAGAGAGTGGAGCGGGCAGTGTGAGGGAGAGAGAGTGTGGGGGCCGGCAGAGTGAGGGAGAGAGAGAGTGGGAGCGGGCAGTGAGAGGGAGAGAGAGAGGGGGAGCGGGCAGTGTGAGGGAGAGAGAGATTGGGAGCGGGCAGTGTCAGGGAGAGAGAGGGGGCCGGCAGTGTGAGGGAGAGAGAGAGAGAGAGCGGGCAGTGTGAGGGAGCGAGAGAGAGTGGGAGCGGGCTGTGTGAGGGAGAGAGAGAGTGGGAGCGGGCAGTGTGAGGGAGAGAGAGAGTGGGAGCGGGCAGTGTGAGGGAGCGAGAGAGAGTGGGAGCGGGCTGTGCGAGGGAGAGAGAGAGTGGGAGCGGGCAGTGTGAGGGAGAGAGAGAGTGGGAGCGGGCAGTGTGAGGGAGCGTGAGAGAGTGGGAGCGGGCTGTGTGAGGGAGAGAGAGAGTGGGAGCGGGCAGTGAGGGAGAGAGAGAGAGTTGGAGCATGCAGTGTTGGGGAGAGAGAGAGTCGGAGCGGGCAGTGTGAGGGAGAGAGAGAGAGTGGGAGCGGGCAGTGTGAGGGAGCGAGAGAGTGGGAGCGGACAGTGTGAGGGAGAGAGAGAGTGGGAGCGGGCAGTGTGTGGGAGAGAGAGAGAGTGGGAGCGGGCAGTGTGAGGGAGAGAGAGAGAGTGGGAGCGGGCAGTGTGAGGGAGAGAGAGAGAGTGGGAGCGGGCAGTGTGAGGGTGAGAGAGAGTGGGAGCGGGCAGAGTGAGGGAGCGAGAGAGTGGGAGCGGGCAGTGTGTGGGAGAGAGAGAGAGTGGGAGCGGGCAGTGTGAGGGAGAGAGAGAGTGGGAGCGGGCAGAGTGAGGGAGCGAGAGAGTGGGAGCGGGCAGTGTGAGGGAGAGAGAGAGAGTGGGAGCGGGCAGTGTGAGGGAGAGAGAGAGAGTGGGAATGGGCAGTGTGAGGGAGAGAGAGAGAGTGGGAGCGGGCAGTGTGAGGGAGAGAGAGAGAGAGTGGGAGCGGGCAGTGTGAGGGAGAGAGAGAGAGAGTGTGAGCGGGCAGTGTGAGGGAGAGAGAGAGAGAGTGGGAGTGGGCAGTGTGAGGGAGAGAGAGGGAGTGGGAGCGGGCAGTGTGAGGGAGAGAGAGAGAGTGGGAGCGGGCAGTGTGAGGGAGAGAGAGAGAGTGGGAGCGGGCAGTGTGAGGGAGCGAGAGAGTGGGAGCTGGCAGTGTGAGGGAGAGAGAGACAGTGGGAGCGGGCAGTGTGAGGGAGAGAGAGAGTGGAGCGGGCAGTGTGAGGGAGAGAGAGTGTGGGGGCGGGAAGAGTGAGGGAGAGAGAGAGTGGGAGCGGGCAGTGAGAGGGAGAGAGAGATTGGGAGCGGGCAGTGTCAGGGAGAGAGAGAGGGGGCCGGCAGTGTGAGGGAGAGAGAGAAGGAGCCGGCAGTGTGAGGGAGAGAGAGAGGGGGAGCGGGCAGTGTGAGGGAGAGAGAGAGTGGGAGCGGGCAGTGTGAGCGAGAGAGAGAGAGAGAGCGGGCAGTGTGAGGGAGCGAGAGAGTGGGAGCGGGCAGTGTGAGGGAGCGAGAGAGAGTGGGAGCGGGCTGTGTGAGGGAGAGAGAGAGTGGGAGCGGGCAGTGTGAGGGAGAGAGAGTGGGAGCGGGCAGTGTGAGGGAGCGAGAGAGAGTGGGAGCGGGCAGTGTGAGGGAGCGAGAGAGAGTGGGAGCGGGCAGTGTGAGGGAGCGAGATAGTGGGAGCGGACAGTGTGAGGGAGAGAGAGAGTGGGAGCGGGCAGTGGGAGGGAGAGAGAGAGTGGGAGCGGGCAGTGTGAGGGAGAGAGAGAGAGTGGGAGCGGGCAGTGTGAGGGTGAGACAGTGGGAGCGGGCAGTGTGAGGGAGAGAGAGAGTGGGAGCGGGCAGTGTGAGGGTGAGACAGTGGGAGCGGGCAGTGAGAGGGAGAGAGAGAGTGGGAGCGGGCAGTGTGAGGGAGAGAGAGATTGGGAGCGGGCAGTGTCAGGGAGAGAGAGAGGGGGCCGGCAGTGTGAGGGAGAGAGAGAAGGAGCCGGCAGTGTGAGGGAGAGCGAGAGGGGGAGCGGGCAGTGTGAGGGAGAGAGAGAGTGGGAGCGGGCAGTGTGAGGGAGAGAGAGAGTGGGAGCGGGCAGTGTGAGGGAGCGAGAGAGAGTGGGAGCGGGCTGTGTGAGGGAGAGAGAGAGTGGGAGCGGGCAGTGTGAGGGAGAGAGAGAGAGTTGGAGCATGCAGTGTTGGGGAGAGAGAGAGTGGAAGCGGGCAGTGTGAGGGAGAGAGAGAGAGTGGGAGCGGGCAGTGTGAGGGAGCGAGAGAGTGGGAGCGGACAGTGTGAGGGAGAGAGAGAGTGGGAGCGGGCAGTGTGAGGGAGAGAGAGAGAGAGTGGGAGTGGGCAGTGTGAGGGAGAGAGAGAGAGTGGGAGCGGGCAGTGTGAGGGAGAGAGAGAGTGGGAGCGGGCAGTGTGAGGGTGAGACAGTGGGAGCGGGCAGTGTGAGGGAGAGAGAGAGTGGGAGCGGGCAGTGTGAGGGAGAGAGAGAGAGAGTGGGAGCCGGCAGTGGTTGGGAGAGAGAGAGGGAGCCGGCAGTGTGAGGGAGAGGGAGAGGGAGCCGGTAGTGTGAGGGAGAGAGGGAGTGGGAGCGGGCAGTGTGAGGGAGAGAGAGAGTGGGAGTGGGCAGTGTGAGCGAGAGAGAGAATGGGAGCGGGAAGTGGGGGGAGAGAGAGAGAGTGGGAGCGGGCAGTGTGAGAGAGAGAGAGTGGGAGCGGGCAGTGTGAGCGATAGAGAGAATGGGAGAGGGCAGTGGAGGGAGAGAGAGAGAGTCGGAGCGGGCAGTGTGAGGGAGAGAGAGAGAGTGGGAGTGGGCAGTGTGAGGGAGAGAGAGAGAGTGGGAGCGGGCAGTGTGAGGGAGCGAGAGAGTGGGAGCGGACAGTGTGAGGGAGAATGAGAGTGGGAGCGGGCAGTGTGAGGGAGAGAGAGAGTGGGAGCGAGCAGTGTGAGGGAGAGAGAGATTGGGAGCGGGCAGTGTCAGGGAGAGAGAGAGAGTGGGAGCGGGCAGTGTGAGGGAGTGAGAGAGAGTGGGAGCGGGCAGTGTGAGGGAGAGAGAGAGTGGGAGCGGGCAGTGTGAGGGAGAGAGAGAGAGTGGGAGCGGGCAGTGTGAGGGAGAGAGATGGTGGGAGCGGGCAGTGTGAGGGAGTGAGAGAGTGTGGGAGCGGGCAGTGTGACGGAGTGAGAGAGAGTGGGAGCGGGCAGTGTGAGGGAGAGAGAGAGTGGGAGCGGGCAGTGTGAGGGAGAGAGAGAGAATGGGGGCGGGCAGTGTGAGGGAGAGAGAGAGTGGAGCGGGCAGTGTGAGGGAGAGAGAGAGAGTGGGAGCGGGCAGTGTGAGGGAGAGAGAGAGTGGAGCGGGCAGTGTGAGGGAGAGAGAGTGTGGGGGCGGGTAGAGTGAGGGAGAGAGAGAGTGGGAGCGGGCAGTGAGAGGGAGAGAGAGAGTGGGAGCGGGCAGTGTGAGGGAGAGAGAGAGTGGGAGCGGGCAGTGAGAGGGAGAGAGAGAGTGGGAGCGGGCAGCTTGAGGGAGCGAGAGAGAGTGGGAGCGGGCAGTATGAGGGAGAGAGAGAGAGTGGGAGCGGGCAGTGTGAGGGAGAGAGAGAGAGTGGGAGCGGGCAGTGTGAGGGAGAGAGAGAGAGTGGGAGCTGGCAGTTTGAGGGAGCGAGAGAGTGGGAGCGGGCAGGGTGAGGGAGCGAGAGAGTGGGAGCGGGCAGAGTGAGGGAGAGAGAGAGAGTGGGAGTGGGCAGTGTGAGGGAGAGAGAGAGTGGGAGTGGGCAGTGTTAGGGAGAGAGAGAGAGAGTGGGAGCGGGCAGGGTGAGGGAGCGAGAGAGTGGGAGCGGGCAGTGTGAGGGAGAGAGAGAGTGGGAGCGGGCAGAGTGAGGGAGCGAGAGAGTGGGAGCGGGCAGTGTGAGGGAGAGAGAGAGAGTGGGAGCGGGCAGTGTGAGGGAGAGAGAGAGAGTGGGAATGGGCAGTGTGAGGGAGAGAGAGAGAGTGGGAGCGGGCAGTGTGAGGGAGAGAGAGAGAGTGGGAGCGGGCAGTGTGAGGGAGAGAGAGAGAGAGTGTGAGCGGGCAGTGTGAGGGAGAGAGAGAGAGAGTGGGAGTGGGCAGTGTGAGGGAGAGAGAGAGAGTGGGAGCGGGCAGTGTGAGGGAGAGAGAGAGAGTGGGAGCGGGCAGTGTGAGGGAGAGAGAGAGAGTGGGAGCGGGCAGTGTGAGGGAGCGAGAGACTGGGAGCTGGCAGTGTGAGGGAGAGAGAGAGAGTGGGAGCGGGCAATGTGAGGGAGAGAGAGAGTGGAGCGGGCAGTGTGAGGGAGAGAGAGTGTGGGGGCGGGCAGAGTGAGGGAGAGAGAGAGTGGGAGCGGGCAGTGAGAGGGAGAGAGAGAGTGGGAGCGGGCAGTGTGAGGGAGAGAGAGATTGGGAGCGGCAGTGTCAGGGAGAGAGAGGGGGCCGGCAGTGTGAGGGAGAGAGAGAAGGAGCCGGCAGTGTGAGGGAGAGAGAGAGGGGGAGCGGGCAGTGTGAGGGAGAGAGAGAGTGGGAGCGGGCAGTGTGAGCGAGAGAGAGAGAGAGAGCGGGCAGTGTGAGGGAGCGAGAGAGTGGGAGCGGGCAGTGTGAGGGAGCGAGAGAGAGTGGGAGCGGGCTGTGTGAGGGAGAGAGAGAGTGGGAGCGGGCAGTGTGAGGGAGAGAGAGAGAGTGGGAGCGGGCAGTGTGAGGGAGCGAGAGAGAGTGGGAGCGGGCAGTGTGAGGGAGCGAGAGAGTGGGAGCGGACAGTGTGAGGGAGAGAGAGAGTGGGAGCGGGCAGTGTGTGGGAGAGAGAGAGAGTGGGAGCGGGCAGTGGGAGGGAGAGAGAGAGTGGGAGCGGGCAGTGTGAGGGAGAGAGAGAGAGAGTGGGAGTGGGCAGTGTGAGGGAGAGAGAGAGAGTGGGAGCGGGCAGTGTGAGGGAGAGAGAGAGAGTGGGAGCGAGCAGTGTGAGGGTGAGACAGTGGGAGCGGGCAGTGTGAAGGAGAGAGAGTGGGAGCGGGCAGTGTGAGGGTGAGACAGTGGGAGCGGGCAGTGAGAGGGAGAGAGAGAGTGGGAGCGGGCAGTGTGAGGGAGAGAGAGATTGGGAGCGGGCAGTGTCAGGGAGAGAGAGAGGGGGCCGGCAGTGTGAGGGAGAGAGAGAAGGAGCCGGCAGTGTGAGGGAGAGAGAGAGGGGGAGCGGGCAGTGTGAGGGAGAGAGAGAGTGGGAGCGGGCAGTGTGAGGGAGAGAGAGAGAGTTGGAGCATGCAGTGTTGGGGAGAGAGAGAGTGGAAGCGGGCAGTGTGAGGGAGAGAGAGAGAGTGGGAGCGGGCAGTGTGAGGGAGCGAGAGAGTGGGAGCGGACAGTGTGAGGGAGAGAGAGAGTGGGAGCGGGCAGTGTGTGGGAGAGAGAGAGAGTGGGAGCGGGCAGTGTGAGGGAGAGAGAGAGTGGGAGCGGGCAGAGTGAGGGAGAGAGAGAGAGAGTGGGAGTGGGCAGTGTGAGGGAGAGAGAGAGAGTGGGAGCGGGCAGTGTGAGGGAGAGAGAGAGAGTGGGAGCGGGCAGTGTGAGGGTGAGACAGTGGGAGCGGGCAGTGTGAGGGAGAGAGAGAGTGGGAGCGGGCAGTGTGAGGGAGAGAGAGAGAGAGTGGGAGCCGGCAGTGGTTGGGAGAGAGAGAGGGAGCCGGCAGTGTGAGGGAGAGAGAGAGGGAGCCGGTAGTGTGAGGGAGAGAGGGAGTGGGAGCGGGCAGTGTGAGGGAGAGAGAGAGTGGGAGTGGGCAGTGTGAGCGAGAGAGAGAATGGGAGCGGGAAGTGGGGGGAGAGAGAGAGAGTGGGAGCGGGCAGTGTGAGAGAGAGAGTGGGAGCGGGCAGTGTGAGCGATAGAGAGAATGGGAGAGGGCAGTGGAGGGAGAGAGAGAGAGTCGGAGCGGGCAGTGTGAGGGAGAGAGAGAGAGTGGGAGTGGGCAGTGTGAGGGAGAGAGAGAGAGTGGGAGCGGGCAGTGTGAGGGAGCGAGAGAGTGGGAGCGGACAGTGTGAGGGAGAATGAGAGTGGGAGCGGGCAGTGTGAGGGAGAGAGAGAGAGTGGGAGCGGGCAGTGTGAGGGAGAGAGATGGTGGGAGCGGGCAGTGTGAGGGAGAGAGAGAGTGGGAGCGGGCAGTGTGAGGGAGTGAGAGAGAGTGGGAGCGGGCAGTGTGAGGGAGAGAGAGAGAGTGGGAGCGGGCAGTGTGAGGGAGAGAGATGGTGGGAGCGGGCAGTGTGAGGGAGTGAGAGAGTGTGGGAGCGGGCAGTGTGAGGGAGTGAGAGAGAGTGGGAGCGGGCAGTGTGAGGGAGAGAGAGAGAGTGGGAGCGGGCAGTGTGAGGGAGAGAGAGAGAGTGGGAGCGGGCAGTGTGAGGGAGAGAGAGAGAGTGGGAGCGGGCAGTGTGAGGGAGAGAGAGAGTGGGAGCGGGCAGTGTGAGGGAGAGAGATGGTGGGAGCGGGCAGTGTGAGGGAGTGAGAGAGTGTGGGAGCGGGCAGTGTGAGGGAGTGAGAGAGAGTGGGAGCGGGCAGTGTGAGGGAGAGAGAGAGTGGGAGCGGGCAGTGTGAGGGAGAGAGAGAGTGGGAGCGGGCAGTGTGAGGGAGAGAGAGAGAATGGGGGCGGGCAGTGTGAGGGAGAGAGAGAGTGGAGCGGGCAGTGTGAGGGAGAGAGAGAGAGTGGGAGCGGGCAGTGTGAGGGAGAGAGAGAGTGGAGCGGGCAGTGTGAGGGAGAGAGAGTGTGGGGGCGGGTAGAGTGAGGGAGAGAGAGAGTGGGAGCGGGCAGTGTGAGGGAGAGAGAGAGTGGGAGCGGGCAGTGAGAGGGAGAGAGAGAGTGGGAGCGGGCAGTGTGAGGGAGAGAGAGAGTGGGAGCGGGCAGTGAGAGGGAGAGAGAGAGTGGGAGCGGGCAGCTTGAGGGAGCGAGAGAGTGTGGGAGCGGGCAGTATGAGGGAGAGAGAGAGAGTGGGAGCTGGCAGTTTGAGGGAGCGAGAGAGTGGGAGCGGGCAGAGTGAGGAAGAGAGAGAGTGGGAGCTGGCAGTTTGAGGGAGCGAGAGAGTGGGAGCGGGCAGTGTGAGGGAGAGAGAGAGGGAGCCGGCAGTGTGAGGGAGACAGTGAGTGGGAGCGGGCAGGGTGAGGGAGCGAGAGAGTGGGAGCGGGCAGAGTGAGGGAGAGAGAGTGGGAGTGGGCAGTGTTAGGGAGAGAGAGAGAGTGGGAGCGGGCAGGGTGAGGGAGCGAGAGAGTGGGAGCGGGCAGTGTGAGGGAGAGAGAGAGTGGAGCGGGCAGTGTGAGGGAGAGAGAGTGTGGGGGTGGGTAGAGTGAGGGAGAGAGAGAATGGGAGCGGGCAGAGTGAGGTAGAGAGAGAGTGGGAGTGGGCAGTGTGAGGGAGAGAGAGAGTGGGAGTGGGCAGTGTTAGGGAGAGAGAGAGAGAGTGGGAGCGGGCAGTGTGAGGGAGCGAGAGAGTGGAAGCGGGCAGAGTGAGGGAGTGAGAGAGAGTGGGAGCGGGCAGTGTGAGGGATAGAGAGAGAATGGGAGTGGGCAGTGTGAGGGAGAGAGAGTGGGAGCCGGCAGTGTGAGGGAGAGAGCGAGAATGGGAGTGGGCAGTGAGAGGGAGAGAGAGAGTGGGAGCCGGCTGTGTGAGGGAGCGAGAGAGTGGGAGCAGACAGTGTGAGGGAGAATGAGAGTTGGAGCGGGCAGTGTGAGGGAGAGAGATGGTGGGAGCGGGCAGTGTGAGGGAGAGAGAGTGTGGGAGCGGGCAGTGTGAGGGAGAGAGAGAGTGGAGCGGGCAGTGTGAGGGAGAGAGAGTGTGGGGGCGGGTAGAGTGAGGGAGAGAGAGAGTGGGAGTGGGCAGTGTGAGGGAGAGAGAGAGAGTGGGAGCCGGCAGTGGTTGGGCGAGAGAGAGGGAGCCGGTAGTGTGAGGGAGAGAGGGAGTGGGAACGTGTAGGGTGAGGGAGCGAGAGAGTGGGAGCGGGCAGTGTGAGGGAGAGAGAGAGTGGGAGCGGGCAGTGTGAGGGAGAGAGAGAGTGGGAGCGGGCAGTGTGAGGGAGAGAGAGAGTGGGAGTGGGCAGTGTGAGCGAGAGAGAGAATGGGAGCGGGCAGTGGGTGGAGAGAGAGAGAGTGGGAGCGGGCAGTGTGAGGGAGAGAGAGAGAGTGGGAGCGGGCAGTGTGTGAGAGAGAGAGTGGGAGCGGGCAGTGTGAGCGAGAGAGAGAATGGGAGCGGACAGTGTGAGGGAGAATGAGAGTGGGAGCGGGCAGTGTGAGGGAGAGAGAGAGAGTGGGAGCGGGCAGTGTGAGGGAGAGAGATGGTGGGAGCGGGCAGTGTGAGGGAGAGAGAGTGTGGGAGCGGGCAGTGTGAGGGAGTGAGAGAGAGTGGGAGCGGGCAGTGTGAGGGAGAGAGAGAGAGTGGGAGCGGGCAGTGTGAGGGAGAGAGAGAGTGGGAGCGGGCAGTGTGAGCGAGCGAGAGAGAATGGGGGCGGGCAGTGTGAGGGAGAGAGAGAGTGGAGCGGGCAGTGTGAGGGAGAGAGAGAGAGTGGGAGCGGGCAGTGTGAGGGAGAGAGAGAGTGGAGCGGGCAGTGTGAGGGAGAGAGAGTGTGGGGGCGGGTAGAGTGAGGGAGAGAGAGAGTGGGAGCGGGCAGTGTGAGGGAGAGAGAGAGTGGGAGCGGGCAGTGAGAGGAAGAGAGAGAGTGGGAGCGGGCAGTGTGAGGGAGAGAGAGAGTGGGAGCGGGCAGTGTGAGGGAGAGAGAGAGAATGGGTGCGGGCAGTGTGAGGGAGAGAGAGAGTGGAGCGGGCAGTGTGAGGGAGAGAGAGAGAGTGGGAGCGGGCAGTGTGAGGGAGAGAGAGAGTGGAGCGGGCAGTGTGAGGGAGAGAGAGTGTGGGGGCGGGTAGAGTGAGGGAGAGAGAGAGTGGGAGCGGGCAGTGTGAGGGAGAGAGAGAGTGGGAGCGGGCAGTGAGAGGGAGAGAGAGAGTGGGAGCGGGCAGTGAGAGGGAGAGAGAGAGTGGGAGCGGGCAGCTTGAGGGAGCGAGAGAGTGTGGGAGCGGGCAGTATGAGGGAGAGAGAGAGAGTGGGAGCTGGCAGTTTGAGGGAGCGAGAGAGTGGGAGCGGGCAGAGTGAGGAAGAGAGAGAGTGGGAGCTGGCAGTTTGAGGGAGCGAGAGAGTGGGAGCGGGCAGTGTGAGGGAGAGAGAGAGGGAGCCGGCAGTGTGAGGGAGACAGTGAGTGGGAGCGGGCAGGGTGAGGGAGCGAGAGAGTGGGAGCGGGCAGAGTGAGGGAGAGAGAGTGGGAGTGGGCAGTGTTAGGGAGAGAGAGAGAGAGTGGGAGCGGGCAGGGTGAGGGAGCGAGAGAGTGGGAGCGGGCAGTGTGAGGGAGAGAGAGAGTGGAGCGGGCAGTGTGAGGGAGAGAGAGTGTGGGGGTGGGTAGAGTGAGGGAGAGAGAGAATGGGAGCGGGCAGAGTGAGGTAGAGAGAGAGTGGGAGTGGGCAGTGTGAGGGAGAGAGAGAGTGGGAGTGGGCAGTGTTAGGGAGAGAGAGAGAGAGTGGGAGCGGGCAGTGTGAGGGAGCGAGAGAGTGGAAGCGGGCAGAGTGAGGGAGTGAGAGAGAGTGGGAGCGGGCAGTGTGAGGGATAGAGAGAGAATGGGAGTGGGCAGTGTGAGGGAGAGAGAGTGGGAGCCGGCAGTGTGAGGGAGAGAGCGAGAATGGGAGTGGGCAGTGAGAGGGAGAGAGAGAGTGGGAGCCGGCTGTGTGAGGGAGCGAGAGAGTGGGAGCGGACAGTGTGAGGGAGAATGAGAGTTGGAGCGGGCAGTGTGAGGGAGAGAGATGGTGGGAGCGGGCAGTGTGAGGGAGAGAGAGTGTGGGAGCGGGCAGTGTGAGGGAGAGAGAGAGAGTGGGAGCGGGCAGTGCGAGGGAGAGAGAGAGTGGAGCGGGCAGTGTGAGGGAGAGAGAGTGTGGGGGCGGGTAGAGTGAGGGAGAGAGAGAGTGGGAGTGGGCAGTGTGAGGGAGAGAGAGAGAGTGGGAGCGGGCAGTGTTAGGGAGAGAGAGAGAGTGGGAGCGGGCTGTGTGAGGGAGAGAGAGAGAGAGAGAGCGGGCAGTGTGAGGGAGCGAGAGAGTGGGAGCGGGCTGTGTGAGGGAGAGAGAGAGTGGGAGCGGGCAGTGTGAGGGAGCGAGAGAGAGTGGGAGCGGGCTGTGTGAGGGAGAGAGAGAGTGGGAGCGGGCAGTGTGAGGGAGAGAGAGAGAATTGGAGCATGCAGTGTTGGGGAGAGAGAGAGTGGGAGCGGGCAGTGTGAGGGAGAGAGAGAGTGGGAGCGGGCAGTGTGAGGGAGAGAGAGAGAGTGGGAGCGGGCAGTGTGAGGGAGAGAGATGGTGGGAGCGGGCAGTGTGAGGGAGAGAGAGAGAGTGGGAGCGGGCAGTGTGAGGGAGCGAGAGAGTGGGAGCGGAAAGTGTGAGGGAGAGAGAGAGTGGGAGCGGGCAGTGTGTGGGAGAGAGAGAGAGTGGGAGCGGGCAGTGTGAGGGAGAGAGAGAGTGGGAGCGGGCAGTGTGAGGGAGAGAGAGAGAGAGTGGGAGTGGGCAGTGTGAGGGAGAGAGAGAGAGTGGGAGCGGGCAGTGTGAGGGAGAGAGAGAGAGTGGGAGCGGGCAGTGTGAGGGTGAGACAGTGGGAGCGGGCAGTGTGAGGGAGAGAGAGAGAGTGGGAGCCGGCAGTGGTTGGGCGAGAGAGAGGGAGCCGGTAGTGTGAGGGAGAGAGGGAGTGGGAACGTGTAGGGTGAGGGAGCGAGAGAGTGGGAGCGGGCAGTGTGAGGGAGAGAGAGAGTGGGAGCGGGCAGTGTGAGGGAGAGAGAGAGTGGGAGTGGGCAGTGTGAGCGAGAGAGAGAATGGGAGCGGGCAGTGGGTGGAGAGAGAGAGAGTGGGAGCGGGCAGTGTGAGGGAGAGAGAGAGAGTGGGAGCGGGCAGTGTGAGAGAGAGAGAGAGTGGGAGCGGGCAGTGTGAGCGAGAGAGAGAATGGGAGCGGACAGTGTGAGGGAGAATGAGAGTGGGAGCGGGCAGTGTGAGGGAGAGAGAGAGAGAGAGAGAGAGTGGGAGCGGGCAGTGTGAGGGAGAGAGATGGTGGGAGCGGGCAGTGTGAGGGAGAGAGAGTGTGGGAGCGGGCAGTGTGAGGGAGTGAGAGAGAGTGGGAGCGGGCAGTGTGAGGGAGAGAGAGAGAGTGGGAGCGGGCAGTGTGAGGGAGAGAGAGAGTGGGAGCGGGCAGTGTGAGCGAGAGAGAGAGAATGGGGGCGGGCAGTGTGAGGGAGAGAGAGAGTGGAGCGGGCAGTGTGAGGGAGAGAGAGAGAGTGGGAGCGGGCAGTGTGAGGGAGAGAGAGAGTGGAGCGGGCAGTGTGAGGGAGAGAGAGTGTGGGGGTGGGTAGAGTGAGGGAGAGAGAGAGTGGGAGCGGGCAGTGTGAGGGAGAGAGAGAGTGGGAGCGGGCAGTGAGAGGAAGAGAGAGAGTGGGAGCGGGCAGTGTGAGGGAGAGAGAGAGTGGGAGCGGGCAGTGAGAGGGAGAGAAAGAGTGGGAGCGGGCAGTGTGAGGGAGAGAGAGAGAGTGGGAGCGGGCAGTGTGAGGGAGAGAGAGAGTGGGAGCGGGCAGTGTGAGGGAGAGAGAGAGTGGGAACGTGTAGGGTGAGGGAGCGAGAGAGTGGGAGCGGGCAGTGTGAGGGAGAGAGAGAGTGGGAGCGGGCAGTGTGAGGGAGAGAGAGAGTGGGAGCGGGCAGTGAGAGGGAGAGAGAGAGTGGGAGCGGGCAGTGTGAGGGAGAGAGAGAGAGTGGGAGCGGGCAGTGTTAGGGAGAGAGAGAGAGTGGGAGCGGGCAGTGAGAGGGAGAGAGAGAGTGGGAGCGGGCAGTTTGAGGGAGCGAGAGAGAGTGGGAGCGGGCAGTGTGAGGGAGAGAGAGAGCGGGAGCTGGCAGTTTGAGGGAGAGAGAGAGTGGGAGTGGGCAGTGTGAGGGAGAGAGAGAGTGGGAGTGGGCAGTGTTAGGGAGAGAGAGAGAGAGTGGGAGCGGGCAGTGTGAGGGAGAGAGAGAGGGAGCCGGCAGTGTGAGGGAGACAGGGAGTGGGAGCGGGCAGGGTGAGGGAGCGAGAGAGTGGGAGCGGGCAGAGTGAGGGAGTGAGAGAGAGTGGGAGCGGGCAGTGTGAGGGAGAGAGAGAGAATGGGAGTGGGCAGTGTGAGGGAGAGAGAGTGGGAGCCGGCAGTGTGAGGGAGAGAGCGAAAATGGCAGTGGGCAGTGAGAGGCAGAGAGAGAGTGGGAGCCGGCTGTGTGAGAGAGCGAGAGAGTGGGAGTCGGCAGTGTGAGGGAGAGAGAGTGGGAGCGGACAGTGTGAGGGTGAGAGAGTGGGAGCGGGCAGTGTGAGGGAGAGAGAGAGTGGGAGCGGGCAGTGTGAGCGAGAGAGAGAATGGGAGCGGGCAGTGGCGGGAGAGAGAGAGAGTGGGAGCGGGCAGTGTGAGGGAGAGAGAGAGAGTGGGAGCGGGCAGCGTGAGGGAGAGAGAGAGTGGGAGCGGGCAGTGTAGGGAGAGAGAGAGAGTCGGAGCGGGCAGTGTGAGGGAGAGAGAGAGAGTGGGAGCGGGCAGTGTGAGGGAGATAGAGAGAGTGGGAGCGGGCAGTGTGAGGGAGCGAGAGAGTGGGAGCGGGCAGTGTGAGGGAGAGAGAGAGAGAGTTGGAGCGGGAAGTGTGAGGGAGAGAGACGGTGGGAGCGGGTAGTGTGAGGGAGAGAGAGAGAGTGGGAGCGGGCAGTGTGAGGGAGAGAGAGAGTGGAGCGGGCAGTGTGAGGGAGAGAGAGTGTGGGGGCGGGTAGAGTGAGGGAGAGAGAGAGTGGGAGCGGGCAGTGAGTGGGAGAGAGAGAGTGGGAGTGGGCAGTGTGAGGGAGAGAGAGAGAGTGGGAGCGGGCAGTGTTAGGGAGAGAGAGAGAGTGGGAGCGGGCAGTGAGAGGGAGAGAGAGAGTGGGAGCGGGCAGTGAGAGGGAGAGAGAGTGGGAGCGGGCAGTTTGAGGGAGCGAGAGAGAGTGGGAGCGGGCAGTGTGAGGGCGAGAGAGAGAGTGGGAGCTGGCAGTTTGAGGGAGCGAGAGATTGGGAGCGGGCAGTGTGAGGGAGAGAGAGAGAGAGTGGGAGCGGGCAGTGTGAGGGAGAGAGAGAGTGGGAGCGGGCAGTGTGAGGGAGAGAGAGAGAGTGGGAGCGGGCAGTGTGAGGGAGAGAGAGAGAATGGGGTCGGGCAGTGTGAGGGAGAGAGTGTGGTGCGGGCAGTGTGAGGGAGAGAGAGAGTGGAGCGGGCAGTGTGAGGGAGAGAGTGTGGGGGCGGGTCAAGTGAGGGAGAGAGAGAGTGGGGGCGGGCAGTGTGAGGGAGGGAGAGAGTGGAGCGGGCAGTGTGAGGGAGAGAGTGTGGGGGCGGGTCGAGTGAGGGAGAGAGAGAGTGGGAGCGGGCAGTGAGAGGGAGAGAGAGAGTGGGAGCGGGCAGTGTGAGGGAGAGAGAGAGTGGGAGCGGGCAGTGAGAGGGAGAGAGAGAGTGGGAGCGGGCAGTTTGAGGGAGCGAGAGAGTGGGAGCGGGCAGTGTGAGGGAGCGAGAGAGTGGGAGCGGACAGTGTGAGGGAGAGAGAGAGTGGGAGCGGGCAGTGCGAGGGAGAGAGAGAGAGTGGGAGCGGGCAGTGTGAGGGAGAGAGAGTGGGAGCGGGCAGTGTGAGGGAGTGAGAGAGAGAGTGGGAGCGGGCAGTGAGAGGGAGAGAGAGAGTGGGAGCGGACTGTGTGAGGGAGAGAGAGAGTGGGAGCGGACTGTGTGAGGGAGAGAGAGAGTGGGAGCGGGCAGTGTGAGGGAGAGAGAGAGAGTGGGAGCATGCAGTGTGAGGGAGAGAGATAGTGGGAGCGGGCAGTGTGAGGGAGAGAGAGAGAGAGTGGGAGCATGCAGTGTGAGGGAGAGAGAGAGTGGGAGCGGGCAGTGTGAGGGAGAGAGAGAGTGGGAGCGGGCAATGTGAGGGAGCGAGAGAGTGGGAGCGGGCGGTGTGTGGGAGAGAGAGAGAGAGAGTGGGAGCGGGCAGTGTGAGGGAGAGAGAGAGTGGGAACGGGCAGTGTGAGGGAGCGAGAGTGTGGGATCGGACAGTGTGAGGGAGCGAGAGAGTGGGAGCGGACAGTGTGAGGGAGCGAGAGAGTGGGAGCGGACAGTGTGAGGGTGAGAGAGTGGGAGCGGGCAGTGTGAGGGAGAGAGAGAGTGGGAGCGAGCAGTGTGAGGGAGAGAGAGAGAGTGGGAGCGGGCAGTGCGAGGGAGAGAGAGAGAGTGGGAGCGGGCAGTGTGAGGGAGTGAGAGAGAGAGTGGGAGCGGGCTGTGTGAGGGAGAGACAGAGTGGGAGCGGGCAGTGTGAGGGAGAGAGAGAGAGTGGGAGCATGCAGTGTGAGGGAGAGAGAGAGTGGGAGCGGGCAGTGTGAGGGAGAGAGAGAGTGGGAGCGGACAGTGTGAGGGAGAGAGAGAGTGGGAGCGGGCAGTGTGAGGGAGAGAGAGAGAATGGGAGCGGGCAGTGTGAGGGAGAGAGAGAGAGAGAGTGGGAGCGGGCAGTGTGAGGGAGAGAGAGAGTGGGAGCGGGCAGTGTGAGGGAGAGAGAGAGAATGGGAGCGGGCAGAGTGAGGGAGTGAGAGAGTGGAGCGGGCAGTGTGAGGAAGAGAGAGTGTGGGAGCGGGCAGAATGAGGGAGAGAGAGAGTGGGAGCCGGCTGTGTGAGAGAGCGAGAGAGTGGGAGTGGGCAGTGTGAGGGAGAGAGAGTGGGTGCCGGCAGTGTGAGGGAGCGAGAGAGTGGGAGTGGGCAGTGTGAGGAAGAGAGAGAGTGGGAGTGGGCAGTGTTAGGGAGAGAGAGAGAGAGTGGGAGCGGGCAGTGTGAGGGAGAGAGAGAGGGAGCCGGCAGTGTGAGGGAGACAGGGAGTGGGAGCGGGCAGGGTGAGGGAGTGGGAGCGGGCAGAGTGAGGGAGAGAGAGAGTGGGAGTGGGCAGTGTGAGGGAGAGAGAGAGTGGGAGTGGGCAGTGTGAGGGAGAGAGAGAGAGAGTGGGAGCGGGCAGTGTGAGGGAGAGAGAGAGGGAGCCGGCAGTGTGAGGGAGACAGGGAGTGAGAGCGGGCAGGGTGAGGGAGCGAGAGATTGGGAGCGGGCAGTGTGAGGGAGAGAGAGAGAATGGGAGTGGGCAGTGTGAGGGAGAGAGAGTGGGAGCCGGCAGTGTGAGGGAGAGAGCGAGAATGGGAGTGGGCAGTGAGAGGGAGAGAGAGAGTGGGAGCCGGCTGTGTGAGAGAGCGAGAGAGTGGGAGTCGGCAGTGTGAGGGTGAGAGAGTGGGAGCGGGCAGTGTGAGCGAGAGAGAGAATGTGAGCGGGCACTGGCGGGAGAGAGAGAGAGAGTGGGAGCAGGCAGTGTGAGGGAGAGAGAGAGAGTGGGAGCGGGCAGTGTGAGGGAGAGAGAGAGTGGGAGTGGGCTGTGTGAGCGAGAGAGAGAATGGGAGCGGGCAGTGTAGGGAGAGAGAGAGAGTCGGAGCGGGCAGTGTGAGGGAGAGAGAGAGAGTGGGAGCGGGCAGTGTGAGGGAGATAGAGAGAGTGGGAGCGGGCAGTGTGAGGGAGCGAGAGAGTGGGAGCGGACAGTGTGAGGGAGAATGAGAGTGGGAGCGGGCAGTGTGAGGGAGAGAGAGAGAGTTGGAGCGGGGAGTGTGAGGGAGAGAGATGGTGGGAGCGGGTAGTGTGAGGGAGAGAGAGAGAGTGGGAGCGGGCAGTGTGAGGGAGAGAGAGAGAGTTGGAGCGGGCAGTGTGAGGGAGAGAGAGTGTGGGAGCGGGTAGTGTGAGGGAGAGAGAGAGAGTGGGAGCGGGCAGTGTGAGGGAGAGAGAGAGTGGAGCGGGCAGTGTGAGGGAGAGAGAGTGTGGGGGCGGGTAGAGTGAGGGAGAGAGAGAGTGGGAGCGGGCAGTGAGTGGGAGAGAGAGAGTGGGAGTGGGCAGTGTGAGGGAGAGAGAGAGAGTGGGAGCGGGCAGTGTTAGGGAGAGAGAGAGAGAGTGGGAGCGGGCAGTGAGAGGGAGAGAGAGAGTGGGAGCGGGCAGTGAGAGGGAGAGAGAGAGTGGGAGCGGGCAGTTTGAGGGAGCGAGAGAGAGTGGGAGCGGGCAGTGTGAGGGAGAGAGAGAGAGTGGGAGCGGGCAGTGTGAGGGAGAGAGAGAGTGGGAGCGGGCAGTGTGAGGGAGAGAGAGAGAGTGGGAGCGGGCAGTGTGAGGGAGAGAGAGAGAATGGGGTTGGGCAGTGTGAGGGAGAGAGAGTGGAGCGGGCAGTGTGAGGGAGAGAGAGAGTGGAGCGGGCAGTGTGAGGGAGAGAGTGTGGGGGCGGGTCGAGTGAGGGAGAGAGAGAGTGGGAGCGGGCAGTGAGAGGGAGAGAGAGAGAGTGGGAGCGGGCAGTGTGAGGGAGAGAGAGAGAGTGGGAGCGGGCAGTGTGAGGGAGAGAGAGAGTGGAGCGGGCAGTGTGAGGGAGAGAGTGTGGGGGCGGGTCGAGTGAGGGAGAGAGAGAGTGGGAGCGGGCAGTGAGAGGGAGAGAGAGAGTGGGAGCGGGCAGTGTGAGGGAGAGAGAGAGTGGGAGCGGGCAGTGAGAGGGAGAGAGAGAGTGGGAGCGGGCAGTGTGAGGGAGAGAGAGAGTGGGAGCGGGCAGTTTGAGGGAGCGAGAGAGTGGGAGCGGGCAGTGTGAGGGAGCGAGAGAGTGGGAGCGGACAGTGTGAGGGAGAGAGAGAGTGGGAGCGGGCAGTGTGAGGGAGAGAGAGAGTGGGAACGAGCAGTGTGAGGGAGAGAGAGAGAGTGGGAGAGGGCAGTGCGAGGGAGAGAGAGAGAGTGGGAGCGGGCAGTGTGAGGGAGAGAGAGTGGGAGCGGGGAGTGTGAGGGAGTGAGAGAGAGTGGGAGCGGGCAGTGAGAGAGAGGGAGCCGGCAGTGTGAGGGAGACAGGGAGTGGGAGCCGGCAGGGTGAGGGAGCGAGAGAGTGGGAGCGGGCAGAGTGAGGGAGAGAGAGAGTGGGAGTGGGCAGTGTGAGGGAGAGAGAGAGTGGGAGTGGGCAGTGTTAGGGAGAGAGAGAGAGTGGGAGCGGGCAGTGTGAGGGAGAGAGAGAGGGAGCCGGCAGTGTGAGGGAGACAGGGAAAGGGAGCGGGCAGGGTGAGGGAGAGAGAGTGGGAGCCGGCAGTGTGAGGGAGAGAGCGAGAATGGGAGTGGGCAGTGAGAGGGAGAGAGAGAGTGGGAGCCGGCTGTTTGAGAGAGCGAGAGAGTGGGAGTCGGCAGTGTGAGGGAGAGAGAGTGGGAGCGGACAGTGTGAGGGTGAGAGAGTGGGAGCGGGCAGTGTGAGGGAGAGAGAGAGTGGGAGCGTGCAGTGTGAGGGAGAGAGAGAGAATGGGAGTGGGCAGTGTGAGGGAGAGAGAGAGTGGGAGCCGGCTGTGTGAGAGAGCGAGAGAGTGGGAGTCGGCAGTGTGAGGGAGAGAGAGTGGGAGCGGACAGTGTGAGGGTGAGAGAGTGGGAGCGGGCAGTGAGGGAGAGAGAGAGAGTGGGAGCCGGCAGTGGTTGGGCGAGAGAGAGGGAGCCGGCAGTGTGAGGGAGAGAGAGAGGGAGCCGGTAGTGTGAGGGATAGAGGGAGTGGGAACGTGTAGGGTGAGGGAGCGAGAGAGTGGGAGCGGGCAGTGTGAGGGAGAGAGAGAGTGGGAGCGGGCAGTGTGAGGGAGAGAGAGAGTGGGAGTGGGCAGTGTGAGCGAGAGAGAGAATGGGAGCGGGCAGTGGGGGGAGAGAGAGAGTGGGAGCGGGCAGTGTGAGGGAGAGAGAGAGAGTGGGAGCGGGCAGTGTGAGAGAGAGAGAGAGTGGGAGCGGGCAGTGTGAGGGAGCGAGAGAGTGGGAGCGGACAGTGTGAGGGAGAATGAGAGTGGGAGCGGGCAGTGTGAGGGAGAGAGAGAGAGTGGGAGCGGGCAGTGTGAGGGAGAGAGATGGTGGGAGCGGGCAGTGTGAGGGAGAGAGAGTGTGGGAGCGGGCAGTGTGAGGGAGTGAGAGAGAGTGGGAGCGGGCAGTGTGAGGGAGAGAGAGAGAGTGGGAGCGGGCAGTGTTAGGGAGAGAGAGAGTGGGAGCGGGCAGTGTGAGGGAGAGAGAGAGAATGGGGGCGGGCAGTGTGAGGGAGAGAGGGAGTGGGAGCGGGCAGTGTGAGGGAGAGAGAGAGTTGGAGCGGGCAGTGTGAGGGAGCGAGAGAGTGGGAGCGGACAGTGTGAGGGAGAGAGAGAGTGGGAGCGGGCAGTGTTTGGGAGAGAGAGAGAGTGGGAGCGGGCAGTGTGAGGGAGAGAGAGAGTGGGAGTGGGCAGTGTGAGGGAGCGAGAGAGTGGGAGTGGGCAGTGTGAGGGAGAGAGAGTGGGAGCGGGCAGTGTGAGGGAGCGAGAGAGTGGGATCGGACAGTGTGAGGGAGCGAGAGAGTGGGAGCGGACAGTGTGAGGGAGAGAGAGTGGGAGCGGGCAGTGTGAGGGAGAGAGAGAGTGGGAGCGAGCAGTGTGAGGGAGAGAGAGAGAGTGGGAGCGGGCAGTGTGAGGGAGAGAGAGAGAGTGGGAGCGGGCAGTGTGAGGGAGAGAGAGAGAATGGGGTCGGGCAGTGTGAGGGAGAGAGAGAGTGTAGCGGGCAGTGTGAGGGAGAGAGAGAGAGTGGGAGCGGGCAGTGTGAGGGATAGAGAGAGTGGAGCGGGCAGTGTGAGGGAGAGAGAGTGTGGGGACAGGTCGAGTGAGGGAGAGAGAGAGTGGGAGCGGGCAGTGAGAGGGAGAGAGAGAGTGGGAGCGGGCAGTGAGAGGGAGAGAGAGAGTGGGAGCGGGCAGTGAGAGGGAGAGAGAGAGTGGGAGCGGGCAGTGTGAGGGAGCGAGAGAGTGGGAGCGGACAGTGTGAGGGAGAGAGAGAGTGGGAGCGGGCAGTGTGAGGGAGAGAGAGAGTGGGAGCGGGCAGTGTGAGGGAGAGAGAGAGTGGGAGCGAGCAGTGTGAGGGAGAGAGAGAGAGTGGGAGAGGGCAGTGCGAGGGAGAGAGAGAGAGTGGGAGCGGGCAGTGTGAGGGAGAGAGAGAGTGGGAGCGGGCAGTGTGAGGGAGCGAGAGAGTGGGAGCGGGCAGTGTGAGGGAGAGAGAGAGAGTGGGAGAGGGCAGTGCGAGGGAGAGAGAGAGAGTGGGAGCGGGCAGTGTGAGGGAGAGAGAGAGTGGGAGCGGGCAGTGTGAGGGAGCGAGAGAGTGGGAGCGGGCAGTGTGAGGGAGCGAGAGAGTGGGAGCGGGCAGTGTGAGGGAGAGAGAGTGGGAGCGGGCAGTGTGAGGGAGAGAGAGAGTGGGAGCGGGCAGTGTGAGGGAGAGAGAGAGTGGGAGCAGGCAGTGTGTGGGAGAGAGAGAGTGGGAGCGGGCAGTGTGAGGGAGAGAGAGAGTGGGAGCGGGCAGTGTGAGGGAGAGAGAGAGAGAGTGGGAGTGGGCAGTGTGAGGGAGAGAGAGAGAGTGGGAGCGGGCAGTGTGAGGGAGAGAGAGAGAGAGTGGGAGTGGGCAGTGTGAGGGAGAGAGAGAGAGTGGGAGCGGGCAGTGTGAGGGTGAGACAGTGGGAGTGGGCAGTGCGAGGGAGAGAGAGAGAGTGGGAGCCGGCAGTGGTTGGGCGAGAGAGAGGGAGCCGGCAGTGTGAGGGAGAGAGAGAGGGAGCCGGTAGTGTGAGGGAGAGAGGGAGTGGGAACGTGTAGGGTGAGGGAGCGAGAGAGTGGGAGCGGGCAGTGTGAGGGAGAGAGAGAGTGGGAGCGGGCAGTGTGAGGGAGAGAGAGAGTGGGAGTGGGCAGTGTGAGCGAGAGAGAGAATGGGAGCGGGCAGTGGGGGGAGAGAGAGAGAGTGGGAGCGGGCAGTGTGAGGGAGAGAGAGAGAGTGGGAGCGGGCAGTGTGAGGGAGAGAGATGGTGGGAGCGGGCAGTGTGAGGGAGAGAGAGTGTGGGAGCGGGCAGTGTGAGGGAGTGAGAGAGAGTGGGAGCGGGCAGTGTGAGGGAGAGAGAGAGAGTGGGAGCGGGCAGTGTGAGGGAGAGAGAGAGTGGGAGCGGGCAGTGTGAGGGAGAGAGAGAGAATGGGGGCGGGCAGTGTGAGGGAGAGAGGGAGTGGGAGCGGGCAGTGTGAGGGAGAGAGAGAGTTGGAGCGGGCAGTGTGAGGGAGCGAGAGAGTGGGAGCGGACAGTGTGAGGGAGAGAGAGAGTGGGAGCGGGCAGTGTTTGGGAGAGAGAGAGAGTGGGAGCGGGCAGTGTGAGGGAGAGAGAGAGTGGGAGCGGGCAGTGTGAGGGAGCGAGAGAGTGGGATCGGACAGTGTGAGGGAGCGAGAGAGTGGGAGCGGACAGTGTGAGGGAGAGAGAGTGGGAGCGGGCAGTGTGAGGGAGAGAGAGAGTGGGAGCGAGCAGTGTGAGGAAGAGAGAGAGAGTGGGAGCGGGCAGTGTGAGGGAGAGAGAGAGAATGGGGTCGGGCAGTGTGAGGGAGAGAGAGAGTGTAGCGGGCAGTGTGAGGGAGAGAGAGAGAGTGGGAGCGGGCAGTGTGAGGGATAGAGAGAGTGGAGCGGGCAGTGTGAGGGAGAGAGAGTGTGGGGGCGGGTCGAGTGAGGGAGAGAGAGAGTGGGAGCGGGCAGTGAGAGGGAGAGAGAGAGTGGGAGCGGGCAGTGTGAGGGAGAGAGAGAGTGGGAGCGGGCAGTGAGAGGGAGAGAGAGAGTGGGAGAGGGCAGTGAGAGGGAGAGAGAGAGTGGGAGCGGGCAGTTTGAGGGAGCGAGAGAGTGGGAGCGGGCAGTGTGAGAGAGCGAGAGAGTGGGAGCGGACAGTGTGAGGGAGAGAGAGAGTGGGAGCGGGCAGTGTGAGGGAGAGAGAGAGTGGGAGCGAGCAGTGTGAGGGAGAGAGAGAGAGTGGGAGAGGGCAGTGCGAGGGAGAGAGAGAGTGGGAGCGGGCAGTGAGAGGGAGAGAGAGAGTGTGAGCGGGCAGTGTGAGGGAGAGAGAGAGAGTGGGAGCATGCAGTGTGAGGGAGAGAGAGAGTGGGAGCGGACAGTGTGAGGGAGAGAGAGAGTGGGAGCGGGCAGTGTGAGGGAGAGAGAGAGGGGGAGCGGGCAGTGTGAGGGAGAGAGAGAGTGGGAGCGGGCAGTGTGAGGGAGAGAGAGAGAATGGGAGCGGGCAGTGTGAGGGAGAGAGAGAGAGTGGGAGCATGCAGTGTGAGGGAGAGAGAGAGTGGGAGCGGGCAGTGTGAGGGAGAGAGAGAGTGGGAGCGAGCAGTGTGAGGGAGAGAGAGAGAGTGGGAGAGGGCAGTGCGAGGGAGAGAGAGAGAGTGGGAGCGGGCAGTGTGAGGGAGCGAGAGAGTGGGAGCGGGCAGTGTGAGGGAGCGAGAGAGTGGGAGCGGGCAGTGTGAGGGAGCGAGAGAGTGGGAGCAGGCAGTGAGAGGGAGAGAGAGAGTGGGAGCGGGCAGTGTGAGGGAGAGAGAGAGAGTGGGAGCGGGCAGTGTGAGGGAGAGAGAGAGAGTGGGAGCGGGCAGTGTGAGGGAGCGAGAGAGTGGGAGCGGACAGTGTGAGGGAGAGAGAGAGTGGGAGCGGGCAGTGGTTGGGAGAGAGAGAGAGTGGGAGCGGGCAGTGTGAGGGAGAGAGAGAGTGGGAGCGGGCAGTGTGAGGGAGCGAGAGAGTGGGATCGGACAGTGTGAGGGAGCGAGAGAGTGGGAGCGGACAGTGTGAGGGAGAGAGAGTGGGAGCGGGCACTGTGAGGGAGAGAGAGAGTGGAAGCGAGCAGTGTGAGGGAGAGAGAGAGAGTGGGAGCGGGCAGTGCGAGGGAGAGAGAGAGTGGGAGCGGGCAGTGTGAGGGAGAGAGAGAGTGGGAGCGGGCAGTGTGAGGGAGTGAGAGAGAGTGGGAGTGGGCAGTGCAAGGGAGAGAGAGAGAGTGGGAGCGGGCAGTGTGAGGGAGAGAGAGAGAGAGAGTGGGAGCGGGCAGTGTGAGGGAGTGAGAGAGAGAGTGGCAGCGGGCTGTGTGAGGGAGAGAGAGAGTGGGAGCGGGCAGTGTGAGGAGAGAGAGAGAGTGGGAGCATGCAGTGTGAGGGAGAGAGAGAGTGGGAGCGTGCAGTGTGAGGGAGAGAGAGAGAGTGGGAGCGGGCAGTGTGAGGGAGCGAGAGAGTGGGAGCGGGCGTGTGAGGGAGAGAGAGAGTGGGAGCGGGCAGTGTGAGGGAGAGAGAGAGAATGGGAGCGGGCAGTGTGAGGGAGAGAGAGAGTGGGAGCGGGTAGTGTGAGGGAGAGAGAGAGTGGGAGCGGGCAGTGTGTGGGAGAGAGAGAGTGGGAGCGGGCAGTGTGAGGGAGAGAGAGAGAGTGGGAGCGGGCAGTGCGAGGGAGAGAGAGAGAGAGTGGGAGCGGGCAGTGTGAGGGAGAGAGAGAGTGGGAGCGGGCAGTGTGAGGGAGAGAGAGAGAGAGTGGGAGCGGGCTGTGTGAGGGAGAGAGAGAATGGGAGCGGGCATTGTGAGGGAGAGAGAGAGTGGGAGCGGGCAGTGTGAGGGAGCGAGAGAGTGGGAGCGGGCAGTGTGTGGGAGAGAGAGAGAGAGAGTGGGAGCGGGCAGTGCGAGGGAGAGAGAGAGAGTGGGAGCGGGCAGTGCGAGGGAGAGAGAGAGAGTGGGAGCGGGCAGTGTGAGGGAGAGAGAGTGGGAGCGGGCAGTGTGAGGGAGTGAGAGAGAGAGTGGGAGCGGGCTGTGTGAGGGAGAGAGAGAGTGGGAGCGGGCAGTGTGAGGGAGAGAGAGTGGGAGCATGCAGTGTGAGGGAGAGAGAGAGTGGGAGCATGCAGTGTGAGGGAGAGAGAGTGGGAGCGGACAGTGTGAGGGAGAGAGAGAGTGGGAGCGGGCAGTGTGTGGGAGAGAGAGAGAGTGGGAGCGGGCAGTGTGAGGGAGAGAGAGAGTGGGAGCGGGCAGTGCGAGGGAGAGAGAGAGTGGGAGCGGGCAGTGTGAGGGAGAGAGAGAGAATGGGAGCGGGCAGTGTGAGGGAGCGAGAGAGTGGGAGCGGGCAGTGTGTGGGAGAGAGAGAGAGAGAGTGGGAGCGGGCAGTGCGAGGGAGAGAGAGAGAGTGGGAGCGGGCAGTGTGAGGGAGAGAGAGTGGGAGCGGGCTGTGTGTGGGAGTGAGAGAGAGTGGGAGCGGGCTGTGTGAGGGAGAGAGAGAGTGGGAGCGGGCAGTGTGAGGGAGAGAGAGAGAGTGGGAGCATGCAGTGTGAGGGAGAGAGAGAGTGGGAGCGGGCAGTGTGAGGGAGAGAGAGAGAGTGGGAGCGGGCAGTGTGAGGGAGCGAGAGAGTGGGAGCGGACAGTGTGAGGGAGAGAGAGAGTGGGAGCGGGCAGTGTTTGGGAGAGAGAGAGTGGGAGCGGGCAGTGTTTGGGAGAGAGAGAGAGTGGGAGCGGGAAGTGTGAGGGAGAGAGAGAGTGGGAGCGGGCAGTGTGAGGGAGCGAGAGAGTGGGATCGGACAGTGTGAGGGAGCGAGAGAGTGGGAGCGGACAGTGTGAGGGAGAGAGAGTGGGAGCGGGCAGTGTGAGGGAGAGAGAGAGTGGGAGCGAGCAGTGTGAGGGAGAGAGAGAGTGGGAGCGGGCAGTGCGAGGGAGAGAGAGAGAGTGGGAGCGGGCAGTGTGAGGGAGAGAGAGAGTGGGAGCGGGCAGTGTGAGGGAGTGAGAGAGAGTGGGAGCGGGCAGTGCGAGGGAGAGAGAGAGAGTGGGAGCGGGCAGTGTGAGGGAGAGAGAGAGAGAGTGGGAGCGGGCAGTGTGAGGGACTGAGAGAGAGAGTGGCAGCGGGCTGTGTGAGGGAGAGAGAGAGTGGGAGCGGGCAGTGTGAGGGAGAGAGAGAGAGTGGGAGCATGCAGTGTGAGGGAGAGAGAGAGTGGGAGCGTGCAGTGTGAGGGAGCGAGAGAGTGGGAGCGGACAGTGTGTGGGAGAGAGAGAGAGTGGGAGCGGGCAGTGTGAGGGAGAGAGAGAGAATGGGAGCGGGCAGTGTGAGGGAGAGAGAGAGTGGGAGCGGGCAGTGTGAGGGAGAGAGAGTGGGAGCGGGCAGTGTGAGGGAGAGAGAGAGTGGGAGCGGGTAGTGTGAGGGAGAGAGAGAGTGGGAGCGGGCAGTGTGAGAGAGCGAGAGAGAGTGGGAGCGGGCAGAGTGAGGGAGAGAGAGAGTGGGAGCGGGCAGTGTGAGGGAGAGAGAGAGAGTGGGAGCGGGCAGTGTGAGGGAGAGAGAGAGTGGGAGCGGGCAGTGTGAGGGAGAGAGAGAGTGGGAGCGGGTAGTGTGAGGGAGAGAGAGAGTGGGAGCGGGTAGTGTGAGGGAGAGAGAGAGTGGGAGCGGGCAGTGTGAGAGAGCGAGAGAGAGTGGGAGCGGGCAGAGTGAGGGAGAGAGAGAGTGGGAGCGGGCAGTGTGAGGGAGAGAGAGAGAGTGGGAGCGGGCAGTGTGAGGGAGAGAGAGAGTGGGAGCGGGCGGTGTGAGGGAGAGAGAGAGTGGGAGCGGGCAGTGTGAGAGAGCGAGAGAGTGGGAGTGGGCAGTGTGAGGGAGAGAGAGTGGGAGCCGGCAGTGTGAGGGAGCGAGAGAGTGGGATCGGACAGTGTGAGGGAGCGAGAGAGTGGGAGCGGACATTGTGAGGGAGAGAGAGTGGGAGCAGGCAGTGTGTGGGAGAGAGAGAGTGGGAGCGGGCAGTGTGAGGGAGAGAGAGAGAGTGGGAGCGGGCAGTGCGAGGGAGAGAGAGAGAGAGTGGGAGCGGGCAGTGTGAGGGAGAGAGAGAGTGGGAGCGGGCAGTGTGACGAAGAGTGAGGGTGGAGGGGGCAGAGTGAGGGAGAGAGAGAGTGGGAGCGGGCAGAGTGAGGGAGAGAGAGCGGGAGCTGGCAGTTTGAGGGAGCGAGAGAGAGTGGGAGCGGGCAGTGTGAGGGAGAGAGAGAGAGTGGGAGCGGGCAGTGTGAGGGAGCGAGAGAGTGGGAGCGGGCAGAGTGAGAAAGAGAGAGTGGGAGCTGGCAGTTTGAGGGAGCGAGAGAGTGGGAGCGGGCAGAGTGAGGAAGAGAGAGTGGGAGCTGGCAGTTTGAGGGAGCGAGAGAGTGGGAGCGGGCAGCGTGAGGGAGAGAGAGAGGGAGCCGGCAGTGTGAGGGAGAGAGGGAGTGGGAGCGGGCAGGGTGAGGGAGCGAGAGAGTGGGAGAGGGCAGTGTGAGGGAGAGAGAGAGAGTGGGAGTGGGCAGTGTGAGGGAGAGAGAGAGAGTGGGAGCGGGCAGAGTGAGGGAGAGAGAGAGAGTGGGAGTGGGCAGTGTGAGGGAGAGAGAGAGAGTGGGAGTGGGCAGTGTGAGGGAGAGAGAGAGAATGGGAGTGGGCAGTGTGAGGGAGAGAGAGTGGGAGCAAGCAGTGTGAGGGAGAGAGAGAGGGAGCCGGCAGTGTGAGGGAAAGAGTGAGAGTGGGAGTGGGCAGTGTGAGGGAGAGAGAGAGAGTGGGAGCGGGCAGAGTGAGGGTGAGAGAGAGAGTGGGAGTGGGCAGTGTGAGGGAGAGAGAGAGAGTGGGAGTGGGCAGTGTGAGGGAGAGAGGGAGTGGGAGCGGGCAGGGTGAGGGAGCGAGAGAGTGGGAGCGGACAGTGTGAGGGAGCGAGAGAGTGGGAGCGGGCAGTGTGAGGGAGAGAGAGAGTGGGAGCGGGCATTGTGAGGGAGAGAGAGGGTGGAGGGGGCAGAGTGAGGGAGAGAGAGAGTGGGAGCGGGCTGAGTGAGGGAGAGAGAGGGAGCCGGCAGTGTGAGGGAGAGAGGGAGTGGGAGCTGGCAGTTTGAGGGAGCGAGAGAGAGAGGGAGCTGGCAGTGTGAGGGAGCGAGAGAGTGGGAGCGGACAGTGTGAGGGAGCGAGAGAGTGGGAGTGGGCAGTGTGAGGGAGAGTGGGAGCGGGCAGTGTGAGGGAGAGAGAGAATGGGAGCGGGCATTGTGAGGGAGAGAGAGTGGGAGCGGGCAGTGTAAGGGAGAGAAAGAGAGTGGGAGTGGGCAGTGTGAGGGAGAGAGAGAGTGGGAGCGGGCAGTGTGAGGGAGAGAGAGTGGGAGCCGGCAGTGTGAGGGAGAGAAAGAGAGTGGGAGCGGGCAGTGTGAGGGAGAGAGAGTGGGAGTGGGCAGTGTGAGGGAGAGGAGAGGGAGCCGGCAGTGTGAGGGAGAGAAAGAGAGTGGGAGCGGGCAGTGTGAGGGAGAGAGAGAGTGGGAGCGGGCAGTGTGAGGGAGAGAGTGGGAGCGGGCAGTGTGAGCGAGAGAGAGATTGGAGCGGGCAGTGTGAGAGAGCGAGAGAGTGGGAGCCAGCAGTGTGAGGGAGCGAGAGAGTGGGAGCGGGCATTGTGAGGAAGAGAGAGTGGGAGCGGGCAGTGTGAGGGAGAGAGCGAGAGTGGGAGCGGGCAGTGTGAGGGAGCGAGAGAGTGGGAGTGGGCATTGTGAGGGAGAGAGAGTGGGAGCGGGCAGTGTGAGGGAGAGAGAGTGAGTGGGAGCGGGCAGTGTGAGGGAGCGAGAGAGTGGGAGCGGGCAGTGTGAGGGAGAGAGAGAGTGGGAGTGGTTTGTGTGAGGGAGAGAGAGAGAGAGTGGTAGCCGGCAGCGTGAGGGAGAGAGAGAGTGGGAGCGGGCAGTGTGAGGGAGAGAGAGAGTGGGAGTGGGCAGTGTGAGGGAGATAGAGTGGGAGCCGGCTGTGTGAGGGAGCGAGAGAGTGGGATTGGACAGTGTGAGGGAGCGAGAGAGTGGGTGTGGACAGTGTGAGGGAGCGAGAGAGTGGGAGTGGACAGAGTGCGGGAGAGAGAGTGGGAGCGGGCAGTGTGAGGGAGAGAGAGAGAATGGGAGTGGGCAGTGTGAGGGAGAGAGAGTGGGAGCGGGCAGAGTGAGGGAGGGAGAGAGTGGGAGTGTGCAGTGTGAGGGAGAGAGAGAGAATGGGAGCGGGCAGTGTGAGGGAGAGAGAGTGGGAGCCGGCAGTGTGAGGGAGAGAGAGAGGGAGCCGGCAGTGTGAGGGAGAGAGAGAGGGAGCCGACAGTGTGTGGGAGAGAGAGAGTGGGAGTGGGCAGTGTGACGGAGAGAGAGTGGGAGCGGGCAGTGAGAGGGAGAGAGAGAGTGGGAGCGGGCAGTGTGAGGGAGAGAGAGAGTGGGAGAGGGCAGTGTGAGGGAGAGAGGGAGTGGGAGCGGGCAGTGTGAGGGAGCGAGAGAGAGTGGGAGCGGGCAGTGTGAGGTAGAGAGAGAGAGTGGGAGCGGGCAGTGTGAGGGAGAGAGAGAGAGTGAGAGCGGGCAGTGTGAGGGAGAGAGAGAGTGGGAGCGGGCAGTGTGAGGGAGAGAGAGAGAGTGAGAGCGGGTAGTGTGAGGGAGCGAGAGAGTGGGAGCGGGCAGTGTGAGGGAGAGAGAGAGAGAGTGGGAGCGGGCAGTGTGAGGGAGAGAGAGAGTGGGAGCGGGCAGTGTGAGGGAGCGAGAGAGAGTGGGAGCGGGCAGTGTGAGGGAGAGAGAAGTGGGAGCGGGCAGTGTGAGGGAGAGAGAGAGTGGGAGTGGGCAGTGTGAGGTAGCGAGAGAGTGGGAGCAGGCAGTGTGAGGGAGCGAGAGAGTGGGAGTGGGCAGTGTGAGGGAGAGTGAGAGAGAGTGGGAGCGTGCAGACTGAGGGAGAGAGAGAGTGGGGGCGGGCAGAGTGAGGAAGAGAGAGAGTGGGAGCGGGCAGTGTGAGGGAGCGAGAGAGTGGGAGCGGGCAGTGTGAGGGAGCGAGAGAGTGGGAGTGGGCAGTGTGAGGGAGAGAGAGAGTGGGAGCGGGCAGTGTGAGGAAGCGAGAGAGTGGGAGTGGGCAGTGTGAGGGAGCGAGAGAGTGGGAGCGGGCAGTGTGAGGGAGCGAGAGAGTGGGAGTGGGCAGTGTGAGGGAGAGAGAGAGAGGGTGGGAGCGGGCAGAGTGAGTGAGAGAGAGAGTGGGGGCGGGCAGAGTGAGGGAGAGAGAGAGTGGGGGCGGGCAGTGAAAGGGAGAGTGAGAGTGGGAACGGGCAGTGTGAGGGAGAGAGAGAGAGTGGGAGCGGGCAGTGTGAGGGAGAGAGAGAGAGTGGGAGCGGGCAGTGTTAGGGAGAGAGAGAGAGTGGGAGCGGGCAGTGAGAGGGAGAGAGAGAGTGGGAGCGGGCAGTTTGAGGGAGCGAGAGAGAGTGGGAGCGGGCAGTGTGAGGGAGAGAGAGAGTGGGAGTGGGCAGTGTGAGGGAGAGAGAGAGTGGGAGTGGGCAGTGTTAGGGAGAGAGAGAGAGAGTGGGAGCGGGCAGTGTGAGGGAGAGAGAGAGGGAGCCGGCAGTGTGAGGGAGACAGGGAGTGGGAGCGGGCAGGGTGAGGGAGCGAGAGAGTGGGAGCGGGCAGAGTGAGGGAGTGAGAGAGAGTGGGAGCGGGCAGTGTGAGGGAGAGAGAGAGAATGGGAGTGGGCAGTGTGAGGGAGAGAGAGAGTGGGAGCCGGCTGTGTGAGAGAGCGAGAGAGTGGGAGTCGGCAGTGTGAGGGAGAGAGAGTGGGAGCGGACAGTGTGAGGGTGAGAGAGTGGGAGCGGGCAGTGTGAGGGAGAGAGAGAGTGGGAGCGGGCAGTGTGAGCGAGAGAGAGAATGGGAGCGGGCAGTGGCGGGAGAGAGAGAGAGTGGGAGCGGGCAGTGTGAGGGAGAGAGAGAGAGTGGGAGCGGGCAGTGTGAGCGAGAGAGAGAATGGGAGCGGGCAGTGGCGGGAGAGAGAGAGAGTGGGAGCGGGCAGTGTGAGGGAGAGAGAGAGAGTGGGAGCGGGCAGCGTGAGGGAGAGAGAGAGTGGGAGCGGGCAGTGTAGGGAGAGAGAGAGAGTCGGAGCGGGCAGTGTGAGGGAGAGAGAGAGAGTGGGAGCGGGCAGTGTGAGGGAGAGAGACGGTGGGAGCGGGCAGTGAGAGGGAGAGAGAGTGGGAGCGGGCAGTTTGAGGGAGCGAGAGAGAGTGGGAGCGGGCAGTGTGAGGGCGAGAGAGAGAGTGGGAGCTGGCAGTTTGAGGGAGCGAGAGATTGGGAGCGGGCAGTGTGAGGGAGAGAGAGAGAGTGGGAGCGGGCAGTGTGAGGGAGAGAGAGAGTGGGAGCGGGCAGTGTGAGGGAGAGAGAGAGAGTGGGAGCGGGCAGTGTGAGGGAGAGAGAGAGAATGGGGTCGGGCAGTGTGAGGGAGAGAGTGTGGTGCGGGCAGTGTGAGGGAGAGAGAGAGTGGAGCGGGCAGTGTGAGGGAGAGAGTGTGGGGGCGGGTCAAGTGAGGGAGAGAGAGAGTGGGGGCGGGCAGTGTGAGGGAGGGAGAGAGTGGAGCGGGCAGTGTGAGGGAGAGAGTGTGGGGGCGGGTCGAGTGAGGGAGAGAGAGAGTGGGAGCGGGCAGTGAGAGGGAGAGAGAGAGTGGGAGCGGGCAGTGTGAGGGAGAGAGAGAGTGGGAGCGGGCAGTGAGAGGGAGAGAGAGAGTGGGAGCGGGCAGTGAGAGGGAGAGAGAGAGTGGGAGCGGGCAGTTTGAGGGAGCGAGAGAGTGGGAGCGGGCAGTGTGAGGGAGCGAGAGAGTGGGAGCGGACAGTGTGAGGGAGAGAGAGAGTGGGAGCGGGCAGTGCGAGGGAGAGAGAGAGAGTGGGAGCGGGCAGTGTGAGGGAGAGAGAGTGGGAGCGGGCAGTGTGAGGGAGTGAGAGAGAGAGTGGGAGCGGGCAGTGAGAGGGAGAGAGAGAGTGGGAGCGGACTGTGTGAGGGAGAGAGAGAGTGGGAGCGGACTGTGTGAGGGAGAGAGAGAGTGGGAGCGGGCAGTGTGAGGGAGAGAGAGAGAGTGGGAGCATGCAGTGTGAGGGAGAGAGATAGTGGGAGCGGGCAGTGTGAGGGAGAGAGAGAGAGAGTGGGAGCATGCAGTGTGAGGGAGAGAGAGAGTGGGAGCGGGCAGTGTGAGGGAGAGAGAGAGTGGGAGCGGGCAATGTGAGGGAGCGAGAGAGTGGGAGCGGGCGGTGTGTGGGAGAGAGAGAGAGAGAGTGGGAGCGGGCAGTGTGAGGGAGAGAGAGAGTGGGAACGGGCAGTGTGAGGGAGCGAGAGTGTGGGATCGGACAGTGTGAGGGAGCGAGAGAGTGGGAGCGGACAGTGTGAGGGAGCGAGAGAGTGGGAGCGGACAGTGTGAGGGTGAGAGAGTGGGAGCGGGCAGTGTGAGGGAGAGAGAGAGTGGGAGCGAGCAGTGTGAGGGAGAGAGAGAGAGTGGGAGCGGGCAGTGCGAGGGAGAGAGAGAGAGTGGGAGCGGGCAGTGTGAGGGAGTGAGAGAGAGAGTGGGAGCGGGCTGTGTGAGGGAGAGACAGAGTGGGAGCGGGCAGTGTGAGGGAGAGAGAGAGAGTGGGAGCATGCAGTGTGAGGGAGAGAGAGAGTGGGAGCGGGCAGTGTGAGGGAGAGAGAGAGTGGGAGCGGACAGTGTGAGGGAGAGAGAGAGTGGGAGCGGGCAGTGTGAGGGAGAGAGAGAGAATGGGAGCGGGCAGTGTGAGGGAGAGAGAGAGAGAGAGTGGGAGCGGGCAGTGTGAGGGAGAGAGAGAGTGGGAGCGGGCAGTGTGAGGGAGAGAGAGAGAATGGGAGCGGGCAGAGTGAGGGAGTGAGAGAGTGGAGCGGGCAGTGTGAGGAAGAGAGAGTGTGGGAGCGGGCAGAATGAGGGAGAGAGAGAGTGGGAGCCGGCTGTGTGAGAGAGCGAGAGAGTGGGAGTGGGCAGTGTGAGGGAGAGAGAGTGGGTGCCGGCAGTGTGATGGAGCGAGAGAGTGGGAGTGGGCAGTGTGAGGAAGAGAGAGAGTGGGAGTGGGCAGTGTTAGGGAGAGAGAGAGAGAGTGGGAGCGGGCAGTGTGAGGGAGAGAGAGAGGGAGCCGGCAGTGTGAGGGAGAGAGATAGTGGGAGCGGGCAGTGTGAGGGAGAGAGAGAGAGAGTGGGAGCATGCAGTGTGAGGGAGAGAGAGAGTGGGAGCGGGCAGTGTGAGGGAGAGAGAGAGTGGGAGCGGGCAATGTGAGGGAGCGAGAGAGTGGGAGCGGGCGGTGTGTGGGAGAGAGAGAGAGAGAGTGGGAGCGGGCAGTGTGAGGGAGAGAGAGAGTGGGAACGGGCAGTGTGAGGGAGCGAGAGTGTGGGATCGGACAGTGTGAGGGAGCGAGAGAGTGGGAGCGGACAGTGTGAGGGAGCGAGAGAGTGGGAGCGGACAGTGTGAGGGTGAGAGAGTGGGAGCGGGCAGTGTGAGGGAGAGAGAGAGTGGGAGCGAGCAGTGTGAGGGAGAGAGAGAGAGTGGGAGCGGGCAGTGCGAGGGAGAGAGAGAGAGTGGGAGCGGGCAGTGTGAGGGAGTGAGAGAGAGAGTGGGAGCGGGCTGTGTGAGGGAGAGACAGAGTGGGAGCGGGCAGTGTGAGGGAGAGAGAGAGAGTGGGAGCATGCAGTGTGAGGGAGAGAGAGAGTGGGAGCGGGCAGTGTGAGGGAGAGAGAGAGTGGGAGCGGACAGTGTGAGGGAGAGAGAGAGTGGGAGCGGGCAGTGTGAGGGAGAGAGAGAGAATGGGAGCGGGCAGTGTGAGGGAGAGAGAGAGAGAGAGTGGGAGCGGGCAGTGTGAGGGAGAGAGAGAGTGGGAGCGGGCAGTGTGAGGGAGAGAGAGAGAATGGGAGCGGGCAGAGTGAGGGAGTGAGAGAGTGGAGCGGGCAGTGTGAGGAAGAGAGAGTGTGGGAGCGGGCAGAATGAGGGAGAGAGAGAGTGGGAGCCGGCTGTGTGAGAGAGCGAGAGAGTGGGAGTGGGCAGTGTGAGGGAGAGAGAGTGGGTGCCGGCAGTGTGAGGGAGCGAGAGAGTGGGAGTGGGCAGTGTGAGGAAGAGAGAGAGTGGGAGTGGGCAGTGTTAGGGAGAGAGAGAGAGAGTGGGAGCGGGCAGTGTGAGGGAGAGAGAGAGGGAGCCGGCAGTGTGAGGGAGACAGGGAGTGGGAGCGGGCAGGGTGAGGGAGCGAGAGAGTGGGAGCGGGCAGAGTGAGGGAGAGAGAGAGTGGGAGTGGGCAGTGTGAGGGAGAGAGAGAGTGGGAGTGGGCAGTGTTAGGGAGAGAGAGAGAGAGTGGGAGCGGGCAGTGTGAGGGAGAGAGAGAGGGAGCCGGCAGTGTGAGGGAGACAGGGAGTGAGAGCGGGCAGGGTGAGGGAGCGAGAGATTGGGAGTGGGCAGTGTGAGGGAGAGAGCGAGAATGGGAGTGGGCAGTGAGAGGGAGAGAGAGAGTGGGAGCCGGCTGTGTGAGGGAGAGAGAGTGGGAGCGGACAGTGTGAGGGTGAGAGAGTGGGAGCGGGCAGTGTGAGGGAGAGAGAGAGTGGGAGCGGGCAGTGTGAGCGAGAGAGAGAATGTGAGCGGGCACTGGCGGGAGAGAGAGAGAGTGGGAGCAGGCAGTGTGAGGGAGAGAGAGAGAGTGGGAGCGGGCAGTGTGAGGGAGAGAGTGTGGGGGCGGGTCAAGTGAGGGAGAGAGAGAGTGGGGGCGGGCAGTGTGAGGGAGGGAGAGAGTGGAGCGGGCAGTGTGAGGGAGAGAGTGTGGGGGCGGGTCGAGTGAGGGAGAGAGAGAGTGGGAGCGGGCAGTGAGAGGGAGAGAGAGAGTGGGAGCGGGCAGTGTGAGGGAGAGAGAGAGTGGGAGCGGGCAGTGAGAGGGAGAGAGAGAGTGGGAGCGGGCAGTGTGAGGGAGAGAGAGAGTGGGAGCGGGCAGTGAGAGGGAGAGAGAGAGTGGGAGCGGGCAGTGAGAGGGAGAGAGAGAGTGGGAGCGGGCAGTTTGAGGGAGCGAGAGAGTGGGAGCGGGCAGTGTGAGGGAGCGAGAGAGTGGGAGCGGACAGTGTGAGGGAGAGAGAGAGTGGGAGCGGGCAGTGCGAGGGAGAGAGAGAGAGTGGGAGCGGGCAGTGTGAGGGAGAGAGAGTGGGAGCGGGCAGTGTGAGGGAGTGAGAGAGAGAGTGGGAGCGGGCAGTGAGAGGGAGAGAGAGAGTGGGAGCGGACTGTGTGAGGGAGAGAGAGAGTGGGAGCGGACTGTGTGAGGGAGAGAGAGAGTGGGAGCGGGCAGTGTGAGGGAGAAAGAGAGAGTGGGAGCATGCAGTGTGAGGGAGAGAGATAGTGGGAGCGGGCAGTGTGAGGGAGAGAGAGAGAGAGTGGGAGCATGCAGTGTGAGGGAGAGAGAGAGTGGGAGCGGGCAGTGTGAGGGAGAGAGAGAGTGGGAGCGGGCAATGTGAGGGAGCGAGAGAGTGGGAGCGGGCGGTGTGTGGGAGAGAGAGAGAGAGAGTGGGAGCGGGCAGTGTGAGGGAGAGAGAGAGTGGGAACGGGCAGTGTGAGGGAGCGAGAGTGTGGGATCGGACAGTGTGAGGGAGCGAGAGAGTGGGAGCGGACAGTGTGAGGGAGCGAGAGAGTGGGAGCGGACAGTGTGAGGGTGAGAGAGTGGGAGCGGGCAGTGTGAGGGAGAGAGAGAGTGGGAGCGAGCAGTGTGAGGGAGAGAGAGAGAGTGGGAGCGGGCAGTGCGAGGGAGAGAGAGAGAGTGGGAGCGGGCAGTGTGAGGGAGTGAGAGAGAGAGTGGGAGCGGGCTGTGTGAGGGAGAGACAGAGTGGGAGCGGGCAGTGTGAGGGAGAGAGAGAGAGTGGGAGCATGCAGTGTGAGGGAGAGAGAGAGTGGGAGCGGGCAGTGTGAGGGAGAGAGAGAGTGGGAGCGGACAGTGTGAGGGAGAGAGAGAGTGGGAGCGGGCAGTGTGAGGGAGAGAGAGAGAATGGGAGCGGGCAGTGTGAGGGAGAGAGAGAGAGAGAGTGGGAGCGGGCAGTGTGAGGGAGAGAGAGAGTGGGAGCGGGCAGTGTGAGGGAGAGAGAGAGAATGGGAGCGGGCAGAGTGAGGGAGTGAGAGAGTGGAGCGGGCAGTGTGAGGAAGAGAGAGTGTGGGAGCGGGCAGAATGAGGGAGAGAGAGAGTGGGAGCCGGCTGTGTGAGAGAGCGAGAGAGTGGGAGTGGGCAGTGTGAGGGAGAGAGAGTGGGTGCCGGCAGTGTGAGGGAGCGAGAGAGTGGGAGTGGGCAGTGTGAGGAAGAGAGAGAGTGGGAGTGGGCAGTGTTAGGGAGAGAGAGAGAGAGTGGGAGCGGGCAGTGTGAGGGAGAGAGAGAGGGAGCCGGCAGTGTGAGGGAGAGAGAGAGTGGGAGTGGGCAGTGTGAGGGAGAGAGAGAGTGGGAGTGGGCAGTGTGAGGGAGAGAGAGAGAGAGTGGGAGCGGGCAGTGTGAGGGAGAGAGAGAGGGAGCCGGCAGTGTGAGGGAGACAGGGAGTGAGAGCGGGCAGGGTGAGGGAGCGAGAGAGAATGGGAGTGGGCAGTGTGAGGGAGAGAGAGAGTGGGAGCCGGCTGTGTGAGAGAGCGAGAGAGTGGGAGTCGGCAGTGTGAGGGAGAGAGAGTGGGAGCGGACAGTGTGAGGGTGAGAGAGTGGGAGCGGGCAGTGTGAGGGAGAGAGAGAGTGGGAGCGGGCAGTGTGAGCGAGAGAGAGAGAGTGGGAGCGGGCAGTGTGAGGGAGAGAGAGAGAATGGGAGTGGGCAGTGTGAGGGAGAGAGAGTGGGAGCCGGCAGTGTGAGGGAGAGAGCGAGAATGGGAGTGGGCAGTGAGAGGGAGAGAGAGAGTGGGAGCCGGCTGTGTGAGAGAGCGAGAGAGTGGGAGTCGGCAGTGTGAGGGAGAGAGAGTGGGAGCGGACAGTGTGAGGGTGAGAGAGTGGGAGCGGGCAGTGTGAGGGAGAGAGAGAGTGGGAGCGGGCAGTGTGAGCGAGAGAGAGAGAGTGGGAGCGGGCAGTGTGAGGGAGAGAGAGAGTGGGAGTGGGCTGTGTGAGCGAGAGAGAGAATGGGAGCGGGCAGTGTAGGGAGAGAGAGAGAGTCGGAGCGGGCAGTGTGAGGGAGAGAGAGAGAGTGGGAGCGGGCAGTGTGAGGGAGATAGAGAGAGTGGGAGCGGGCAGTGTGAGGGAGCGAGAGAGTGGGAGCGGACAGTGTGAGGGAGAATGAGAGTGGGAGCGGGCAGTGTGAGGGAGAGAGAGAGAGTTGGAGCGGGGAGTGTGAGGGAGAGAGATGGTGGGAGCGGGTAGTGTGAGGGAGAGAGAGAGAGTGGGAGCGGGCAGTGTGAGGGAGAGAGAGAGAGTTGGAGCGGGCAGTGTGAGGGAGAGAGAGTGTGGGAGCGGGTAGTGTGAGGGAGAGAGAGAGAGTGGGAGCGGGCAGTGTGAGGGAGAGAGAGAGTGGAGCGGGCAGTGTGAGGGAGAGAGAGTGTGGGGGCGGGTAGAGTGAGGGAGAGAGAGAGTGGGAGCGGGCAGTGAGTGGGAGAGAGAGAGTGGGAGTGGGCAGTGTGAGGGAGAGAGAGAGAGTGGGAGCGGGCAGTGTTAGGGAGAGAGAGAGAGAGTGGGAGCGGGCAGTGAGAGGGAGAGAGAGAGTGGGAGCGGGCAGTGAGAGGGAGAGAGAGAGTGGGAGCGGGCAGTTTGAGGGAGCGAGAGAGAGTGGGAGCGGGCAGTGTGAGGGAGAGAGAGAGAGTGGGAGCGGGCAGTGTGAGGGAGAGAGAGAGTGGGAGCGGGCAGTGTGAGGGAGAGAGAGAGAGTGGGAGCGGGCAGTGTGAGGGAGAGAGAGAGAATGGGGTTGGGCAGTGTGAGGGAGAGAGAGTGGAGCGGGCAGTGTGAGGGAGAGAGAGAGTGGAGCGGGCAGTGTGAGGGAGAGAGTGTGGGGGCGGGTCGAGTGAGGGAGAGAGAGAGTGGGAGCGGGCAGTGAGAGGGAGAGAGAGAGTGGGAGCGGGCAGTGTGAGGGAGAGAGAGAGAGTGGGAGCGGGCAGTGTGAGGGAGAGAGAGAGTGGAGCGGGCAGTGTGAGGGAGAGAGTGTGGGGGCGGGTCGAGTGAGGGAGAGAGAGAGTGGGAACGGGCAGTGAGAGGGAGAGAGAGAGTGGGAGCGGGCAGTGTGAGGGAGAGAGAGAGTGGGAGCGGGCAGTGAGAGGGAGAGAGAGAGTGGGAGCGGGCAGTGTGAGGGAGAGAGAGAGTGGGAGCGGGCAGTTTGAGGGAGCGAGAGAGTGGGAGCGGGCAGTGTGAGGGAGCGAGAGAGTGGGAGCGGACAGTGTGAGGGAGAGAGAGAGTGGGAGCGGGCAGTGTGAGGGAGAGAGAGAGTGGGAACGAGCAGTGTGAGGGAGAGAGAGAGAGTGGGAGAGGGCAGTGCGAGGGAGAGAGAGAGAGTGGGAGCGGGCAGTGTGAGGGAGAGAGAGTGGGAGCGGGGAGTGTGAGGGAGTGAGAGAGAGGGAGCCGGCAGTGTGAGGGAGACAGGGAGTGGGAGCCGGCAGGGTGAGGGAGCGAGAGAGTGGGAGCGGGCAGAGTGAGGGAGAGAGAGAGTGGGAGTGGGCAGTGTGAGGGAGAGAGAGAGTGGGAGTGGGCAGTGTTAGGGAGAGAGAGAGAGTGGGAGCGGGCAGTGTGAGGGAGAGAGAGAGGGAGCCGGCAGTGTGAGGGAGACAGGGAAAGGGAGCGGGCAGGGTGAGGGAGAGAGAGTGGGAGCCGGCAGTGTGAGGGAGAGAGCGAGAATGGGAGTGGGCAGTGAGAGGGAGAGAGAGAGTGGGAGCCGGCTGTTTGAGAGAGCGAGAGAGTGGGAGTCGGCAGTGTGAGGGAGAGAGAGTGGGAGCGGACAGTGTGAGGGTGAGAGAGTGGGAGCGGGCAGTGTGAGGGAGAGAGAGAGTGGGAGCGTGCAGTGTGAGGGAGAGAGAGAGAATGGGAGTGGGCAGTGTGAGGGAGAGAGAGAGTGGGAGCCGGCTGTGTGAGAGAGCGAGAGAGTGGGAGTCGGCAGAGTGAGGGAGAGAGAGAGTGGGAGCGGACAGTGTGAGGGTGAGAGAGTGGGAGCGGGCAGTGAGGGAGAGAGAGAGAGTGGGAGCCGGCAGTGGTTGGGCGAGAGAGAGGGAGCCGGCAGTGTGAGGGAGAGAGAGAGGGAGCCGGTAGTGTGAGGGATAGAGGGAGTGGGAACGTGTAGGGTGAGGGAGCGAGAGAGTGGGAGCGGGCAGTGTGAGGGAGAGAGAGAGTGGGAGCGGGCAGTGTGAGGGAGAGAGAGAGTGGGAGTGGGCAGTGTGAGCGAGAGAGAGAATGGGAGCGGGCAGTGGGGGGAGAGAGAGAGTGGGAGCGGGCAGTGTGAGGGAGAGAGAGAGAGTGGGAGCGGGCAGTGTGAGAGAGAGAGAGAGTGGGAGCGGGCAGTGTGAGGGAGCGAGAGAGTGGGAGCGGACAGTGTGAGGGAGAATGAGAGTGGGAGCGGGCAGTGTGAGGGAGAGAGAGAGAGTGGGAGCGGGCAGTGTGAGGGAGAGAGATGGTGGGAGCGGGCAGTGTGAGGGAGAGAGAGTGTGGGAGCGGGCAGTGTGAGGGAGTGAGAGAGAGTGGGAGCGGGCAGTGTGAGGGAGAGAGAGAGAGTGGGAGCGGGCAGTGTGAGGGAGAGAGAGAGAATGGGGGCGGGCAGTGTGAGGGAGAGAGGGAGTGGGAGCGGGCAGTGTGAGGGAGAGAGAGAGTTGGAGCGGGCAGTGTGAGGGAGCGAGAGAGTGGGAGCGGACAGTGTGAGGGAGAGAGAGAGTGGGAGCGGGCAGTGTTTGGGAGAGAGAGAGAGTGGGAGCGGGCAGTGTGAGGGAGAGAGAGAGTGGGAGTGGGCAGTGTGAGGGAGCGAGAGAGTGGGAGTGGGCAGTGTGAGGGAGAGAGAGTGGGAGCGGGCAGTGTGAGGGAGCGAGAGAGTGGGATCGGACAGTGTGAGGGAGCGAGAGAGTGGGAGCGGACAGTGTGAGGGAGAGAGAGTGGGAGCGGGCAGTGTGAGGGAGAGAGAGAGAGTGGGAGCGGGCAGTGTGAGGGAGAGAGAGAGAGTGGGAGCGGGCAGTGTGAGGGAGAGAGAGAGAATGGGGTCGGGCAGTGTGAGGGAGAGAGAGAGTGTAGCGGGCAGTGTGAGGGAGAGAGAGAGAGTGGGAGCGGACAGTGTGAGGGATAGAGAGAGTGGAGCGGGCAGTGTGAGGGAGAGAGAGTGTGGGGACAGGTCGAGTGAGGGAGAGAGAGAGTGGGAGCGGGCAGTGAGAGGGAGAGAGAGAGTGGGAGCGGGCAGTGTGAGGGAGAGAGAGAGTGGGAGCGGGCAGTGAGAGGGAGAGAGAGAGTGGGAGCGGGCAGTGAGAGGGAGAGAGAGAGTGGGAGCGGGCAGTTTGAGGGAGCGAGAGAGTGGGAGCGGGCAGTGTGAGGGAGCGAGAGAGTGGGAGCGGACAGTGTGAGGGAGAGAGAGAGTGGGAGCGGGCAGTGTGAGGGAGAGAGAGAGTGGGAGCGAGTAGTGTGAGGGAGAGAGAGAGAGTGGGAGAGGGCAGTGCGAGGGAGAGAGAGAGAGTGGGAGCGGGCAGTGAGAGGGAGAGAGAGAGTGGGAGCGGGCAGTGTGAGGGAGAGAGAGAGAGTGGGAGCATGCAGTGTGAGGGAGAGAGAGAGTGGGAGCGGACAGTGTGAGGGAGAGAGAGAGTGGGAGCGGGCAGTGTGTGGGAGAGAGAGAGAGTGGGAGCGGGCAGTGTGAGGGAGAGAGAGAGTGGGAGCGGGCAGTGTGAGGGAGAGAGAGAGTGGGAGCGGGCAGTGTGAGGGAGAGAGAGAGAATGGGAGCGGGCAGTGTGAGGGAGAGAGAGAGAGTGGGAGCATGCAGTGTGAGGGAGAGAGAGAGTGGGAGCGGGCAGTGTGAGGGAGAGAGAGAGTGGGAGCGAGCAGTGTGAGGGAGAGAGAGAGAGTGGGAGAGGGCAGTGCGAGGGAGAGAGAGAGAGTGGGAGCGGGCAGTGTGAGGGAGAGAGAGAGTGGGAGCGGGCAGTGTGAGGGAGCGAGAGAGTGGGAGCGGGCAGTGTGAGGGAGAGAGACAGAGTGGGAGAGGGCAGTGCGAGGGAGAGAGAGAGAGTGGGAGCGGGCAGTGTGAGGGAGAGAGAGAGTGGGAGCGGGCAGTGTGAGGGAGCGAGAGAGTGGGAGCGGGCAGTGTGAGGGAGCGAGAGAGTGGGAGCGGGCAGTGTGAGGGAGAGAGAGTGGGAGCGGGCAGTGTGAGGGAGAGAGAGAGTGGGAGCGGGCAGTGTGAGGGAGAGAGAGAGTGGGAGCAGGCAGTGTGTGGGAGAGAGAGAGTGGGAGCGGGCAGTGTGAGGGAGAGAGAGAGTGGGAGCGGGCAGTGTGAGGGAGAGAGAGAGAGAGTGGGAGTGGGCAGTGTGAGGGAGAGAGAGAGAGTGGGAGCGGGCAGTGTGAGGGAGAGAGAGAGAGAGTGGGAGTGGGCAGTGTGAGGGAGAGAGAGAGAGTGGGAGCGGGCAGTGTGAGGGTGAGACAGTGGGAGTGGGCAGTGCGAGGGAGAGAGAGAGAGTGGGAGCCGGCAGTGGTTGGGCGAGAGAGAGGGAGCCGGCAGTGTGAGGGAGAGAGAGAGGGAGCCGGTAGTGTGAGGGAGAGAGGGAGTGGGAACGTGTAGGGTGAGGGAGCGAGAGAGTGGGAGCGGGCAGTGTGAGGGAGAGAGAGAGTGGGAGCGGGCAGTGTGAGGGAGAGAGAGAGTGGGAGTGGGCAGTGTGAGCGAGAGAGAGAATGGGAGCGGGCAGTGGGGGGAGAGAGAGAGAGTGGGAGCGGGCAGTGTGAGGGAGAGAGAGAGAGTGGGAGCGGGCAGTGTGAGGGAGAGAGATGGTGGGAGCGGGCAGTGTGAGGGAGAGAGAGTGTGGGAGCGGGCAGTGTGAGGGAGTGAGAGAGAGTGGGAGCGGGCAGTGTGAGGGAGAGAGAGAGAGTGGGAGCGGGCAGTGTGAGGGAGAGAGAGAGTGGGAGCGGGCAGTGTGAGGGAGAGAGAGAGAATGGGGGCGGGCAGTGTGAGGGAGAGAGGGAGTGGGAGCGGGCAGTGTGAGGGAGAGAGAGAGTTGGAGCGGGCAGTGTGAGGGAGCGAGAGAGTGGGAGCGGACAGTGTGAGGGAGAGAGAGAGTGGGAGCGGGCAGTGTTTGGGAGAGAGAGAGAGTGGGAGCGGGCAGTGTGAGGGAGAGAGAGAGTGGGAGCGGGCAGTGTGAGGGAGCGAGAGAGTGGGATCGGACAGTGTGAGGGAGCGAGAGAGTGGGAGCGGACAGTGTGAGGGAGAGAGAGTGGGAGCGGGCAGTGTGAGGGAGAGAGAGAGTGGGAGCGAGCAGTGTGAGGAAGAGAGAGAGAGTGGGAGCGGGCAGTGTGAGGGAGAGAGAGAGAATGGGGTCGGGCAGTGTGAGGGAGAGAGAGAGTGTAGCGGGCAGTGTGAGGGAGAGAGAGAGAGTGGGAGCGGGCAGTGTGAGGGATAGAGAGAGTGGAGCGGGCAGTGTGAGGGAGAGAGAGTGTGGGGGCGGGTCGAGTGAGGGAGAGAGAGAGTGGGAGCGGGCAGTGAGAGGGAGAGAGAGAGTGGGAGCGGGCAGTGTGAGGGAGAGAGAGAGTGGGAGCGGGCAGTGAGAGGGAGAGAGAGAGTGGGAGAGGGCAGTGAGAGGGAGAGAGAGAGTGGGAGCGGGCAGTTTGAGGGAGCGAGAGAGTGGGAGCGGGCAGTGTGAGAGAGCGAGAGAGTGGGAGCGGACATTGTGAGGGAGAGAGAGAGTGGGAGCGGGCAGTGTGAGGGAGAGAGAGAGTGGGAGCGAGCAGTGTGAGGGAGAGAGAGAGAGTGGGAGAGGGCAGTGCGAGGGAGAGAGAGAGTGGGAGCGGGCAGTGAGAGGGAGAGAGAGAGTGTGAGCGGGCAGTGTGAGGGAGAGAGAGAGAGTGGGAGCATGCAGTGTGAGGGAGAGAGAGAGTGGGAGCGGACAGTGTGAGGGAGAGAGAGAGTGGGAGCGGGCAGTGTGAGGGAGAGAGAGAGGGGGAGCGGGCAGTGTGAGGGAGAGAGAGAGTGGGAGCGGGCAGTGTGAGGGAGAGAGAGAGAATGGGAGCGGGCAGTGTGAGGGAGAGAGAGAGAGTGGGAGCATGCAGTGTGAGGGAGAGAGAGAGTGGGAGCGGGCAGTGTGAGGGAGAGAGAGAGTGGGAGCGAGCAGTGTGAGGGAGAGAGAGAGAGTGGGAGAGGGCAGTGCGAGGGAGAGAGAGAGAGTGGGAGCGGGCAGTGTGAGGGAGCGAGAGAGTGGGAGCGGGCAGTGTGAGGGAGCGAGAGAGTGGGAGCGGGCAGTGTGAGGGAGCGAGAGAGTGGGAGCAGGCAGTGAGAGGGAGAGAGAGAGTGGGAGCGGGCAGTGTGAGGGAGAGAGAGAGAGTGGGAGCGGGCAGTGTGAGGGAGAGAGAGAGAGTGGGAGCGGGCAGTGTGAGGGAGCGAGAGAGTGGGAGCGGACAGTGTGAGGGAGAGAGAGAGTGGGAGCGGGCAGTGGTTGGGAGAGAGAGAGAGTGGGAGCGGGCAGTGTGAGGGAGAGAGAGAGTGGGAGCGGGCAGTGTGAGGGAGCGAGAGAGTGGGATCGGACAGTGTGAGGGAGCGAGAGAGTGGGAGCGGACAGTGTGAGGGAGAGAGAGTGGGAGCGGGCAGTGTGAGGGAGAGAGAGAGTGGAAGCGAGCAGTGTGAGGGAGAGAGAGAGAGTGGGAGCGGGCAGTGCGAGGGAGAGAGAGAGTGGGAGCGGGCAGTGTGAGGGAGAGAGAGAGTGGGAGCGGGCAGTGTGAGGGAGTGAGAGAGAGTGGGAGTGGGCAGTGCAAGGGAGAGAGAGAGAGTGGGAGCGGGCAGTGTGAGGGAGAGAGAGAGAGAGAGTGGGAGCGGGCAGTGTGAGGGAGTGAGAGAGAGAGTGGCAGCGGGCTGTGTGAGGGAGAGAGAGAGTGGGAGCGGGTAGTGTGAGGGAGAGAGAGAGAGTGGGAGCATGCAGTGTGAGGGAGAGAGAGAATGGGAGCGTGCAGTGTGAGGGAGAGAGAGAGAGTGGGAGCGGGCAGTGTGAGGGAGCGAGAGAGTGGGAGCGGGCGTGTGAGGGAGAGAGAGAGTGGGAGCGGGCAGTGTGAGGGAGAGAGAGAGAATGGGAGCGGGCAGTGTGAGGGAGAGAGAGAGTGGGAGCGGGTAGTGTGAGGGAGAGAGAGAGTGGGAGCGGGCAGTGTGTGGGAGAGAGAGAGTGGGAGCGGGCAGTGTGAGGGAGCGAGAGAGTGGGAGCAGGCAGTGAGAGGGAGAGAGAGAGTGGGAGCGGGCAGTGTGAGGGAGAGAGAGAGAGTGGGAGCGGGCAGTGTGAGGGAGAGAGAGAGAGTGGGAGCGGGCAGTGTGAGGGAGAGAGAGAGTGGGAGCGAGCAGTGTGAGGGAGAGAGAGAGAGTGGGAGAGGGCAGTGCGAGGGAGAGAGAGAGTGGGAGCGGGCAGTGAGAGGGAGAGAGAGAGTGTGAGCGGGCAGTGTGAGGGAGAGAGAGAGAGTGGGAGCATGCAGTGTGAGGGAGAGAGAGAGTGGGAGCGGACAGTGTGAGGGAGAGAGAGAGTGGGAGCGGGCAGTGTGAGGGAGAGAGAGAGGGGGAGCGGGCAGTGTGAGGGAGAGAGAGAGTGGGAGCGGGCAGTGTGAGGGAGAGAGAGAGAATGGGAGCGGGCAGTGTGAGGGAGAGAGAGAGAGTGGGAGCATGCAGTGTGAGGGAGAGAGAGAGTGGGAGCGGGCAGTGTGAGGGAGAGAGAGAGTGGGAGCGAGCAGTGTGAGGGAGAGAGAGAGAGTGGGAGAGGGCAGTGCGAGGGAGAGAGAGAGAGTGGGAGCGGGCAGTGTGAGGGAGCGAGAGAGTGGGAGCGGGCAGTGTGAGGGAGCGAGAGAGTGGGAGCGGGCAGTGTGAGGGAGCGAGAGAGTGGGAGCAGGCAGTGAGAGGGAGAGAGAGAGTGGGAGCGGGCAGTGTGAGGGAGAGAGAGAGAGTGGGAGCGGGCAGTGTGAGGGAGAGAGTGAGAGTGGGAGCGGGCAGTGTGAGGGAGCGAGAGAGTGGGAGCGGACAGTGTGAGGGAGAGAGAGAGTGGGAGCGGGCAGTGGTTGGGAGAGAGAGAGAGTGGGAGCGGGCAGTGTGAGGGAGAGAGAGAGTGGGAGCGGGCAGTGTGAGGGAGCGAGAGAGTGGGATCGGACAGTGTGAGGGAGCGAGAGAGTGGGAGCGGACAGTGTGAGGGAGAGAGAGTGGGAGCGGGCAGTGTGAGGGAGAGAGAGAGTGGGAGCGAGCAGTGTGAGGGAGAGAGAGAGAGTGGGAGCGGGCAGTGCGAGGGAGAGAGAGAGAGTGGGAGCGGGCAGTGTGAGGGAGAGAGAGAGTGGGAGCGGGCAGTGTGAGGGAGTGAGAGAGAGTGGGAGTGGGCAGTGCAAGGGAGAGAGAGAGAGTGGGAGCGGGCAGTGTGAGGGAGAGAGAGAGAGAGAGTGGGAGCGGGCAGTGTGAGGGAGTGAGAGAGAGAGTGGCAGCGGGCTGTGTGAGGGAGAGAGAGAGTGGGAGCGGGCAGTGTGAGGGAGAGAGAGAGAGTGGGAGCATGCAGTGTGAGGGAGAGAGAGAGTGGGAGCGTGCAGTGTGAGGGAGAGAGAGAGAGTGGGAGCGGGCAGTGTGAGGGAGCGAGAGAGTGGGAGCGGGCGTGTGAGGGAGAGAGAGAGTGGGAGCGGGCAGTGTGAGGGAGAGAGAGAGAATGGGAGCGGGCAGTGTGAGGGAGAGAGAGAGTGGGAGCGGGTAGTGTGAGGGAGAGAGAGAGTGGGAGCGGGCAGTGTGTGGGAGAGAGAGAGTGGGAGCGGGCAGTGTGAGGGAGAGAGAGAGAGTGGGAGCGGGCAGTGCGAGGGAGAGAGAGAGAGAGTGGGAGCGGGCAGTGTGAGGGAGAGAGAGAGTGGGAGCGGGCAGTGTGAGGGAGAGAGAGAGAGTGGGAGCGGGCTGTGTGAGGGAGAGAGAGAATGGGAGCGGGCATTGTGAGGGAGAGAGAGAGTGGGAGCGGGCAGTGTGAGGGAGCGAGAGAGTGGGAGCGGGCAGTGTGTGGGAGAGAGAGAGAGAGAGTGGGAGCGGGCAGTGCGAGGGAGAGAGAGAGTGTGGGAGCGGGCAGTGCGAGGGAGAGAGAGAGAGTGGGAGCGGGCAGTGTGAGGGAGAGAGAGTGGGAGCGGGCAGGGTGAGGGAGTGAGAGAGAGAGTGGGAGCGGGCTGTGTGAGGGAGAGAGAGAGTGGGAGCGGGCAGTGTGAGGGAGAGAGAGTGGGAGCATGCAGTGTGAGGGAGAGAGAGAGTGGGAGCATGCAGTGTGAGGGAGAGAGAGTGGGAGCGGACAGTGTGAGGGAGAGAGAGAGTGGGAGCGGGCAGTGTGTGGGAGAGAGAGAGAGTGGGAGCGGGCAGTGTGAGGGAGAGAGAGAGTGGGAGCGGGCAGTGCGAGGGAGAGAGAGAGTGGGAGCGGGCAGTGTGAGGGAGAGAGAGAGAATGGGAGCGGGCAGTGTGAGGGAGAGAGAGAGTGGGAGCGGGCAGTGTGTGGGAGAGAGAGAGAGAGAGTGGGAGCGGGCAGTGCGAGGGAGAGAGAGAGAGTGGGAGCGGGCAGTATGAGGGAGAGAGAGTGGGAGCGGGCAGTGTGTGGGAGTGAGAGAGAGTGGGAGCGGGCTGTGTGAGGGAGAGAGAGTGGGAGCGGGCAGTGTGAGGGAGAGAGAGAGAGTGGGAGCATGCAGTGTGAGGGAGAGAGAGAGTGGGAGCGGGCAGTGTGAGGGAGAGAGAGAGAGTGGGAGCGGGCAGTGTGAGGGAGCGAGAGAGTGGGAGCGGACAGTGTGAGGGAGAGAGAGAGTGGGAGCGGGCAGTGTTTGGGAGAGAGAGAGTGGGAGCGGGCAGTGTTTGGGAGAGAGAGAGAGTGGGAGCGGGCAGTGTGAGGGAGAGAGAGAGTGGGAGCGGGCAGTGTGAGGGAGCGAGAGAGTGGGATCGGACAGTGTGAGGGAGCGAGAGAGTGGGAGCGGACAGTGTGAGGGAGAGAGAGTGGGAGCGGGCAGTGTGAGGGAGAGAGAGAGTGGGAGCGAGCAGTGTGAGGGAGAGAGAGAGAGTGGGAGCGGGCAGTGCGAGGGAGAGAGAGAGAGTGGGAGCGGGCAGTGTGAGGGAGAGAGAGAGTGGGAGCGGGCAGTGTGAGGGAGTGAGAGAGAGTGGGAGCGGGCAGTGCGAGGGAGAGAGAGAGAGTGGGAGCGGGCAGTGTGAGGGAGAGAGAGAGAGAGTGGGAGCGGGCAGTGTGAGGGACTGAGAGAGAGAGTGGCAGCGGGCTGTGTGAGGGAGAGAGAGAGTGGGAGCGGGCAGTGTGAGGGAGAGAGAGAGAGTGGGAGCATGCAGTGTGAGGGAGAGAGAGAGTGGGAGCGTGCAGTGTGAGGGAGCGAGAGAGTGGGAGCGGACAGTGTGTGGGAGAGAGAGAGAGTGGGAGCGGGCAGTGTGAGGGAGAGAGAGAGAATGGGAGCGGGCAGTGTGAGGGAGAGAGAGAGTGGGAGCGGGCAGTGTGAGGGAGAGAGAGTGGGAGCGGGCAGTGTGAGGGAGAGAGAGAGTGGGAGCGGGTAGTGTGAGGGAGAGAGAGAGTGGGAGCGGGCAGTGTGAGAGAGCGAGAGAGAGTGGGAGCGGGCAGAGTGAGGGAGAGAGAGAGTGGGAGCGGGCAGTGTGAGGGAGAGAGAGAGAGTGGGAGCGGGCAGTGTGAGGGAGAGAGAGAGTGGGAGCGGGCAGTGTGAGGGAGAGAGAGAGTGGGAGCGGGCAGTGTGAGAGAGCGAGAGAGTGGGAGTGGGCAGTGTGAGGGAGAGAGAGTGGGAGCCGGCAGTGTGAGGGAGCGAGAGAGTGGGATCGGACAGTGTGAGGGAGCGAGAGAGTGGGAGCGGACATTGTGAGGGAGAAAGAGTGGGAGCAGGCAGTGTGTGGGAGAGAGAGAGTGGGAGCGGGCAGTGTGAGGGAGAGAGAGAGAGTGGGAGCGGGCAGTGCGAGGGAGAGAGAGAGAGAGTGGGAGCGGGCAGTGTGAGGGAGAGAGAGAGTGGGAGCGGGCAGTGTGAGGGAGTGAGAGAGAGTGGGAGCGGGCTGTGTGAGGGAGAGAGAGAATGGGAGCGGGCATTGTGAGGGAGAGAGAGAGTGGGAGCGGGCAGTGTGACGAAGAGTGAGGGTGGAGGGGGCAGAGTGAGGGAGAGAGAGAGTGGGAGCGGGCAGAGTGAGGGAGAGAGAGCGGGAGCTGGCAGTTTGAGGGAGCGAGAGAGTGGGAGCGGGCAGAGTGAGAAAGAGAGAGTGGGAGCTGGCAGTTTGAGGGAGCGAGAGAGTGGGAGCGGGCAGAGTGAGGAAGAGAGAGTGGGAGCTGGCAGTTTGAGGGAGCGAGAGAGTGGGAGCGGGCAGCGTGAGGGAGAGAGAGAGGGAGCCGGCAGTGTGAGGGAGAGAGGGAGTGGGAGCGGGCAGGGTGAGGGAGCGAGAGAGTGGGAGAGGGCAGTGTGAGGGAGAGAGAGAGAGTGGGAGCGGGCAGTGTGAGGGAGAGAGAGAGAGTGGGAGCGGGCAGTGTGAGGGAGCGAGAGAGTGGGAGCGGGCAGAGTGAGAAAGAGAGAGTGGGAGCTGGCAGTTTGAGGGAGCGAGAGAGTGGGAGCGGGCAGAGTGAGGAAGAGAGAGTGGGAGCTGGCAGTTTGAGGGAGCGAGAGAGTGGGAGCGGGCAGCGTGAGGGAGAGAGAGAGGGAGCCGGCAGTGTGAGGGAGAGAGGGAGTGGGAGCGGGCAGGGTGAGGGAGCGAGAGAGTGGGAGAGGGCAGTGTGAGGGAGAGAGAGAGAGTGGGAGTGGGCAGTGTGAGGGAGAGAGAGAGAGTGGGAGCGGGCAGAGTGAGGGAGAGAGAGAGAGTGGGAGTGGGCAGTGTGAGGGAGAGAGAGAGAGTGGGAGTGGGCAGTGTGAGGGAGAGAGAGAGAATGGGAGTGGGCAGTGTGAGGGAGAGAGAGTGGGAGCAAGCAGTGTGAGGGAGAGAGAGAGGGAGCCGGCAGTGTGAGGGAAAGAGAGAGAGTGGGAGTGGGCAGTGTGAGGGAGAGAGAGAGAGTGGGAGCGGGCAGAGTGAGGGTGAGAGAGAGAGTGGGAGTGGGCAGTGTGAGGGAGAGAGAGAGAGTGGGAGTGGGCAGTGTGAGGGAGAGAGGGAGTGGGAGCGGGCAGGGTGAGGGAGCGAGAGAGTGGGAGCGGACAGTGTGAGGGAGCGAGAGAGTGGGAGCGGGCAGTGTGAGGGAGAGAGAGAGTGGGAGCGGGCATTGTGAGGGAGAGAGAGGGTGGAGGGGGCAGAGTGAGGGAGAGAGAGAGTGGGAGCGGGCTGAGTGAGGGAGAGAGAGGGAGCCGGCAGTGTGAGGGAGAGAGGGAGTGGGAGCTGGCAGTTTGAGGGAGCGAGAGAGAGAGGGAGCTGGCAGTGTGAGGGAGCGAGAGAGTGGGAGCGGACAGTGTGAGGGAGCGAGAGAGTGGGAGTGGGCAGTGTGAGGGAGAGTGGGAGCGGGCAGTGTGAGGGAGAGAGAGAATGGGAGCGGGCATTGTGAGGGAGAGAGAGTGGGAGCGGGCAGTGTAAGGGAGAGAAAGAGAGTGGGAGTGGGCAGTGTGAGGGAGAGAGAGAGTGGGAGCGGGCAGTGTGAGGGAGAGAGAGTGGGAGTGGGCAATGTGAGGGAGAGAGAGTGGGAGCCGGCAGTGTGAGGGAGAGAAAGAGAGTGGGAGCGGGCAGTGTGAGGGAGAGAGAGTGGGAGTGGGCAGTGTGAGGGAGAGGAGAGGGAGCCGGCAGTGTGAGGGAGAGAAAGAGAGTGGGAGCGGGCAGTGTGAGGGAGAGAGAGAGTGGGAGCGGGCAGTGTGAGGGAGAGAGTGGGAGCGGGCAGTGTGAGCGAGAGAGAGATTGGAGCGGGCAGTGTGAGAGAGCGAGAGAGTGGGAGCCAGCAGTGTGAGGGAGCGAGAGAGTGGGAGCGGGCATTGTGAGGAAGAGAGAGTGGGAGCGGGCAGTGTGAGGGAGAGAGCGAGAGTGGGAGCGGGCAGTGTGAGGGAGCGAGAGAGTGGGAGTGGGCATTGTGAGGGAGAGAGAGTGGGAGCGGGCAGTGTGAGGGAGAGAGAGTGAGTGGGAGCGGGCAGTGTGAGGGAGCGAGAGAGTGGGAGCGGGCAGTGTGAGGGAGAGAGAGAGTGGGAGTGGTTTGTGTGAGGGAGAGAGAGAGAGAGTGGTAGCCGGCAGCGTGAGGGAGAGAGAGAGTGGGAGCGGGCAGTGTGAGGGAGAGAGAGAGTGGGAGTGGGCAGTGTGAGGGAGATAGAGTGGGAGCCGGCTGTGTGAGGGAGCGAGAGAGTGGGATTGGACAGTGTGAGGGAGCGAGAGAGTGGGTGTGGACAGTGTGAGGGAGCGAGAGAGTGGGAGTGGACAGAGTGCGGGAGAGAGAGTGGGAGCGGGCAGTGTGAGGGAGAGAGAGAGAATGGGAGTGGGCAGTGTGAGGGAGAGAGAGTGGGAGCGGGCAGAGTGAGGGAGGGAGAGAGTGGGAGTGTGCAGTGTGAGGGAGAGAGAGAGAATGGGAGCGGGCAGTGTGAGGGAGAGAGAGTGGGAGCCGGCAGTGTGAGGGAGAGAGAGAGGGAGCCGGCAGTGTGAGGGAGAGAGAGAGGGAGCCGGCAGTGTGTGGGAGAGAGAGAGTGGGAGTGGGCAGTGTGACGGAGAGAGAGTGGGAGCGGGCAGTGAGAGGGAGAGAGAGAGTGGGAGCGGGAAGTGTGAGGGAGAGAGAGAGTGGGAGAGGGCAGTGTGAGGGAGAGAGGGAGTGGGAGCGGGCAGTGTGAGGGAGCGAGAGAGAGTGGGAGCGGGCAGTGTGAGGTAGAGAGAGAGAGTGGGAGCGGGCAGTGTGAGGGAGAGAGAGAGAGTGAGAGCGGGCAGTGTGAGGGAGAGAGAGAGTGGGAGCGGGCAGTGTGAGGGAGAGAGAGAGTGGGAGCGGGCAGTGTGAGGGAGAGAGAGAGAGTGAGAGCGGGTAGTGTGAGGGAGCGAGAGAGTGGGAGCGGGCAGTGTGAGGGAGAGAGAGAGTGGGAGCGGGCAGTGTGAGGGAGAGAGAGAGTGGGAGCGGGCAGTGTGAGGGAGCGAGAGAGAGTGGGAGCGGGCAGTGTGAGGGAGAGAGAAGTGGGAGCGGGCAGTGTGAGGGAGAGAGAGAGTGGGAGTGGGCAGTGTGAGGTAGCGAGAGAGTGGGAGCAGGCAGTGTGAGGGAGCGAGAGAGTGGGAGTGGGCAGTGTGAGGGAGAGTGAGAGAGAGTGGGAGCGTGCAGACTGAGGGAGAGAGAGAGTGGGGGCGGGCAGAGTGAGGAAGAGAGAGAGTGGGAGCGGGCAGTGTGAGGGAGCGAGAGAGTGGGAGCGGGCAGTGTGAGGGAGCGAGAGAGTGGGAGTGGGCAGTGTGAGGGAGAGAGAGAGTGGGAGCGGGCAGTGTGAGGAAGCGAGAGAGTGGGAGTGGGCAGTGTGAGGGAGCGAGAGAGTGGGAGCGGGCAGTGTGAGGGAGCGAGAGAGAGGGTGGGAGCGGGCAGAGTGAGTGAGAGAGAGAGTGGGGGCGGGCAGAGTGAGGGAGAGAGAGAGTGGGGGCGGGCAGTGAAAGGGAGAGTGAGAGTGGGAACGGGCAGTGTGAGGGAGAGAGAGAGAGTGGGAGAGGGCAGTGTGAGGGAGGGAGGGAGTGGGAGCGGGCAGTGTGAGCGAGCGAGAGAGAGTGGGAGCGGGCAGTGTGAGGGAGAGAGAGAGTGGGAGCGAGCAGTGTGAGGGAGAGAGAGAGTGGGAGCGTGCAGAGTGAGGGAGAGAGAGAGTGGGGGCGGGCAGAGTGAGGAAGAGAGAGAGTGGGAGCGGGCAGTGTGAGGGAGCGAGAGAGTGGGAGCGGGCTGTGTGAGGGAGCGAGAGAGTGGGAGCGGGCAGTGTGAGGGAGAGAGAGAGTGGGAGCGGGCAGTGTGAGGGAGCGAGAGAGTGGGAGTGGGCAGTGTGAGGGAGAGAGAGAGAGTGGGAGCAGGCAGTGTGAGGGAGCGAGAGAGTGGGAGTGGGCAGTGTGAGGGAAAGAGAGAGAGTGGGAGCGGGCAGAGTGAGTGAGAGAGAGAGTGGGGGCGGGCAGAGTGAGGGAGAGAGAGAGTGGGAGCGGGCAGTGAGAGGGAGAGAGAGAGTGGGAGCGGGCAGTGAGAGGGAGAGAGAGAGTGGGAGCGGGCAGTGTGAGGGAGAGAGAGAGTGGGAGCGGGCAGTGTGAGGGAGAGAGAGAGAGTGGGAGAGGGCAGTGTGAGGGAGAGGGGGAGTGGGAGCGGGCAGTGTGAGCGAGCGAGAGAGAGTGGGAGCGGGCAGTGTGAGGGAGCGAGAGAGTGGGAGCGAGCAGTGTGAGGGAGAGAGAGAGTGGGAGCGGGCAGTGTGAGGGAGAGAGAGAGAGTGAGAGCGGGCAGTGAGAGGGAGAGAGAGAGTGGGAGCGGGCAGTGTGAGGGAGCGAGAGAGTGGGAGCGGGCAGTGTGAGGGAGAGAGAGAGAGAGTGGGAGCGGGCAGTGTGAGGGAGAGAGAGAGTGGGAGCGGGCAGTGTGAGGGAGAGAGAGAGAGTGAGAGCGGGCAGTGTGAGGGAGCGAGAGAGTGGGAGCGGGCAGTGTGAGGGAGCGAGAGAGTGGGAGCGGGCAGTGTGAGGGAGAGAGAGAGAGAGTGGGAGCGGGCAGTGTGAGGGAGAGAGAGAGTGGGAGCGGGCAGTGTGAGGGAGAGAGAGAGTGGGAGCGGGCAGTGTGAGGGAGCGAGAGAGTGGGAGCGGGCAGTGTGAGGGAGCGAGAGAGTGGGAGTGGGCAGTGTGAGGGAGCGAGAGAGTGGGAGCGGGCAGTGTGAGGGAGCGAGACAGTGGGAGTGGGCAGTGTGAGGGAGAGAGAGAGTGGGAGCGGGCAGAGTGAGGGAGAGAGAGAGAGTGGGAGCGGGCAGTGTGAGGGAGAGACAGAGAGAGGGAGCCGGCAGTGTGAGGGAGAGAGAGAGTGGGAGCGGGCATTGTGAGGGAGAGAGAGAGAGTGGGAGTGGGCAGTGTGAGGAAGAGAGAGTGGGAGCGGGCAGTGTGAGGGAGAGAGAGTGGGAGAGGGCAGTGTGATGGAGCGAGGGAGTGGGAGTGGGCAGTGTGAGGGAGAGAGAGAGAGTTGGAGCGGGCAGTGTGAGGGAGAGAGAGAGTGGGAGCGGGCAGTGTGAGGGAGCGAGAGAGTGGGAGTGGGCAGTGTGAGGGAGAGAGAGAGTGGGAGCGGGCAGTGTGAGGAAGAGAGAGAGTGGGAGCGGGCAGTGTGAGGGAGCGAGAGAGTGGGAGCGGGCAGGGTGAGGGAGCGAGAGAGTAGGAGTGGGCAGTGTGAGGGAGAGAGAGAGAGTGGGAGCCGGCAGTGTGAGGGAGCGAGAGAGTAGGAGTGGGCAGTGTGAGGGAGAGAGAGAGAGAGTGGGAGCGGGCAGAGTGAGGGAGCGAGAGAGTAGGAGTGGGCAGTGTGAGGGAGAGAGAGAGAGAGTGGGAGCGGGCAGAGTGAGGGAGAGAGAGTGGGAGCCAGCAGTGAGAGGGAGAGAGAGAGTGGGAGCGGGCAGTGTGAGGGAGAGAGGGAGTGGGAGCGGGCAGTGTGAGGGAGCGAGAGAGAGTGGGAGCGGGCAGTGTGAGGTAGAGAGAGAGAGTGTGAGCGGGCAGTGTGAGGGAGAGAGAGAGAGTGAGAGCGGGCAGTGTGAGGGAGCGAGAGAGTGGGAGCGGGCAGAGTGAGGGAGAGAGAGAGTGGGAGCGGGCAGAGTGAGGGAGAGAGAGAGTGGGGGCGGGCAGAGTGAGGGAGAGAGAGAGTGGGGGCGGGCAGTGTGATGGAGAGAGAGAGTGGGGGCGGGCAGTGTGAGGGAGAGAGAGAGTGGGAGAGGGCAGTGTGAGGGAGAGAGGGAGTGGGAGCGGGCAGTGTGAGGGAGAGAGAGAGTGGGAGCGGGCAGTGTGAGGGAGAGAGAGAGAGAGTGGGAGCGGGCAGTGTGAGGGAGAGAGAGAGTGGGAGCGGGCAGTGTGAGGGAGCAAGAGAGTGGGAGCGGGCAGTGTGAGGGAGAGAGAGAGTGGGAGCGGGCAGTGTGAGGGAGCGAGAGAGTGGGAGCGGGCAGTGTGAGGGAGCGAGAGAGTGGGAGTGGGCAGTGTGAGGGAGAGAGAGAGTGGGGGCGGGCAGAGTGAGGGAGAGAGAGTGTGGGGGCGGGCAGCGTGAGGGAGAAAGAGATTGGGAGCGGGCAGTGAGAGGGAGAGAGAGAGTGGGAGCGGGCAGTGTGAGAGAGAGAGAGAGTGGGAGCAGGCAGTGTGAGGGAGAGAGAGAGAGTGGGAGCGGGCAGTGCGAGGGCGCGAGAGAGTGGGAGCGGGCAGTGTGAGGGAGAGAGAGAGAGTCGGAGCGGGCAGTGTGAGGGAGAGAGAGAGAGTGGGAGCGGGCAGTGTGAGGGAGCGAGCGAGTGGGAGCGGGCAGTGTGAGGGAGAGAGAGAGAATGGGAGCGGGCAGTGTGAGGGAGCGAGCGAGTGGGAGCGGGCAGTGTGAGGGAGAGAGAGAGTGGGAGCGGGCAGTGTGAGGGAGAGAGAGAGAGTGGGAGCGGGCAGTGTGAGGGAGCGAGCGAGTGGGAGCGGGCAGTGTGAGGGAGAGAGAGAGAATGGGAGCGGGCAGTGTGAGGGAGCGAGAGAGTGGGAGTGGGCAGTGTGAGGGAGAGTGAGAGAGAGTGGGAGCGTGCAGACTGAGGGAGAGAGAGAGTGGGGGCGGGCAGAGTGAGGAAGAGAGAGAGTGGGAGCGGGCAGTGTGAGGGAGCGAGAGAGTGGGAGCGGGCAGTGTGAGGGAGCGAGAGAGTGGGAGTGGGCAGTGTGAGGGAGAGAGAGAGTGGGAGCGGGCAGTGTGAGGAAGCGAGAGAGTGGGAGTGGGCAGTGTGAGGGAGCGAGAGAGTGGGAGCGGGCAGTGTGAGGGAGCGAGAGAGTGGGAGTGGGCAGTGTGAGGGAGAGAGAGAGATGGTGGGAGCGGGCAGAGTGAGTGAGAGAGAGAGTGGGGGCGGGCAGAGTGAGGGAGAGAGAGAGTGGGGGCGGGCAGTGAAAGGGAGAGTGAGAGTGGGAACGGGCAGTGTGAGGGAGAGAGAGAGAGTGGGAGAGGGCAGTGTGAGGGAGGGAGGGAGTGGGAGCGGGCAGTGTGAGCGAGTGAGAGGGAGTGGGAGCGGGCAGTGTGAGGGAGAGAGAGAGTGGGAGCGAGCAGTGTGAGGGAGAGAGAGAGTGGGAGCGGGCAGTGTGAGGAAGAGAGAGAGTGGGAGCAGGCAGTGTGAGGGAGCGAGAGAGTGGGAGTGGGCAGTGTGAGGGAAAGAGAGAGAGTGGGAGCGGGCAGAGTGAGTGAGAGAGAGAGTGGGGGCGGGCAGTGTGAGGGAGAGAGAGAGTGGGAGTGGGCAGTGAGAGGGAGAGAGAGAGTGGGAGCGGGCAGTGTGAGGGAGAGAGAGAGAGTGGGAGAGGGCAGTGTGAGGGAGAGGGGGAGTGGGAGCGGGCAGTGTGAGCGAGCGAGAGAGAGTGGGAGCGGGCAGTGTGAGGGAGCGAGAGAGTGGGAGCGAGCAGTGTGAGGGAGAGAGAGAGTGGGAGCGGGCAGTGTGAGGGAGAGAGAGAGAGTGAGAGCGGGCAGTGAGAGGGAGAGAGAGAGTGGGAGCGGGCAGTGTGAGGGAGCGAGAGAGTGGGAGCGGGCAGTGTGAGGGAGAGAGAGAGAGAGTGGGAGCGGGCAGTGTGAGGGAGAGAGAGAGTGGGAGCGGGCAGTGTGAGGGAGAGAGAGAGAGTGAGAGCGGGCAGTGTGAGGGAGCGAGAGAGTGGGAGCGGGCAGTGTGAGGGAGCGAGAGAGTGGGAGCGGGCAGTGTGAGGGAGAGAGAGAGAGAGTGGGAGCGGGCAGTGTGAGGGAGAGAGAGAGTGGGAGCGGGCAGTGTGAGGGAGAGAGAGAGTGGGAGCGGGCAGTGTGAGGGAGCGAGAGAGTGGGAGCGGGCAGTGTGAGGGAGAGAGAGAGTGGGAGCGGGCAGTGTGAGGGAGCGAGAGAGTGGGAGTGGGCAGTGTGAGGGAGCGAGAGAGTGGGAGCGGGCAGTGTGAGGGAGCGAGACAGTGGGAGTGGGCAGTGTGAGGGAGAGAGAGAGTGGGAGCGGGCAGAGTGAGGGAGAGAGAGAGAGTGGGAGCGGGCAGTGTGAGGGAGAGAGAGAGTGGGAGCGGGCAGTGTGAGGGAGCGAGAGAGTGGGAGTGGGCAGTGTGAGGGAGAGAGAGAGTGGGAGCGGGCAGTGTGAGGAAGAGAGAGAGTGGGAGCGGGCAGTGTGAGGGAGCGAGAGAGTGGGAGCGGGCAGGGTGAGGGAGCGAGAGAGTAGGAATGGGCAGTGTGAGGGAGAGAGAGAGAGTGGGAGCGGGCAGTGTGAGGGAGCGAGAGAGTAGGAGTGGGCAGTGTGAGGGAGAGAGAGAGAGTGGGAGCGGGCAGAGTGAGGGAGCGAGAGAGTAGGAGTGGGCAGTGTGAGGGAGAGAGAGAGAGAGTGGGAGCGGGCAGAGTGAGGGAGAGAGAGTGGGAGCCGGCAGTGAGAGGGAGAGAGAGAGTGGGAGCGGGCAGTGTGAGGGAGAGAGGGAGTGGGAGCGGGCAGTGTGAGGGAGCGAGAGAGAGTGGGAGCGGGCAGTGTGAGGTAGAGAGAGAGAGTGGGAGCGGGCAGTGTGAGGGAGAGAGAGAGAGTGAGAGCGGGCAGTGTGAGGGAGCGAGAGAGTGGGAGCGGGCAGAGTGAGGGAGAGAGAGAGTGGGAGCGGGCAGAGTGAGGGAGAGAGAGAGTGGGGGCGGGCAGAGTGAGGGAGAGAGAGAGTGGGGGCGGGCAGTGTGAGGGAGAGAGAGAGTGGGGGCGGGCAGTGTGAGGGAGAGAGAGAGTGGGAGAGGGCAGTGTGAGGGAGAGAGGGAGTGGGAGCGGGCAGTGTGAGGGAGCGAGAGAGAGTGGGAGCGGGCAGTGTGAGGGAGAGAGAGAGAGAGTGGGAGCGAGCAGTGTGAGGGAGAGAGAGAGTGGGAGCGGGCAGTGTGAGGGAGAGAGAGAGTGAGAGCGGGCAGTGTGAGGGAGCGAGAGAGTGGGAGCGGGCAGTGTGAGGGAGAGAGAGAGAGTGGGAGCGGGCAGTGTGAGGGAGAGAGAGAGTGGGAGCGGGCAGTGTGAGGGAGCAAGAGAGTGGGAGCGGGCAGTGTGAGGGAGAGAGAGAGTGGGAGCGGGCAGTGTGAGGGAGCGAGAGAGTGGGAGTGGGCAGTGTGAGGGAGAGAGAGAGAGAGTGGGAGCGGGTAGAGTGAGGGAGAGAGAGAGTGGGGGCGGGCAGAGTGAGGGAGAGAGAGTGTGGGGGCGGGCAGCGTGAGGGAGAAAGAGATTGGGAGCGGGCAGTGAGAGGGAGAGAGAGAGTGGGAGCGGGCAGTGTGAGAGAGAGAGAGAGTGGGAGCAGGCAGTGCGAGGGAGAGAGAGAGAGTGGGAGCGGGCAGTGCGAGGGCGCGAGAGAGTGGGAGCGGGCAGTGTGAGGGAGAGAGAGAGAGTGGGAGCGGGCAGTGTGAGGGAGAGAGAGAGAGTGGGAGCGGGCAGTGTGAGGGAGCGAGCGAGTGGGAGCGGGCAGTGTGAGGGAGAGAGAGAGAATGGGAGCGGGCAGTGTGAGGGAGCGAGCGAGTGGGAGCGGGCAGTGTGAGGGAGAGAGAGAGTGGGAGCGGGCAGTGTGAGGGAGAGAGAGAGAGTGGGAGCGGGCAGTGTGAGGGAGCGAGCGAGTGGGAGCGGGCAGTGTGAGGGAGAGAGAGAGAATGGGAGCGGGCAGTGTGAGGGAGAGAGAGAGAATGGGAGCGGGCAGTGTGAGGGAGAGAGAGAGTGGGAGCGGGCAGTGTGAGGGAGAGAGAGAGTGGAGCGGGCAGAGTGAGGGCGAGAGAGAGTGGGAGCCGGCTGTGTGAGAGAGAGAGAGAGAGTGGGAGCCGGCAGTGTGAGGGAGCGAGAGAGTGGGATCGGACAGTGTGAGGGAGCGAGAGAGTGGGATCGGACAGTGTGAGGGAGCGAGAGAGTGGGAGTGGACAGTGTGAGGGAGAGAGAGAGTGGGAGCGGGCAGTGTGAGGGAGAGAGAGTGGGAGCCGGCAGTGTGAGGGAGCGAGAGAGTGGGATCGGACAGTGTGAGGGAGCGAGAGAGTGGGAGCGGGCAGTGTGAGGGGGAGAGAGAGTGGGAGTGGGCAGTGTGAGGGAGAGAGAGAGTGGGAGCGGGCAGTGTGAGGGAGAGAGAGAGTGGGAGCGGGCAGTGTGAGGGAGAGAGAGAGTGGGAGTGGGCAGTGTGAGGGAGAGAGAGAGTGGGAGTGGGCAGTGTGAGGGAGAGAGAGAGTGGGAGCGGGCAGTGTGAGGGAGAGAGAGAGTGAGAGTGGGCAGTGTGAGGGAGAGAGAGAGAGTGGGAGCCGGCAGTGTGAGGGAGAGAGAGAGAGTGGGAGTGGGCAGTGTGAGGGAGAGAGAGAGAGTGGGACTGGGCAGTGTGAGGGAGAAAGAGTGTGAGCGGGCAGTGTGAGTGAGAGAGAGGGAGCCGGCAGTGAGAGGGAGAGAGAGAGTGGGAGCGGGCATTGTGAGGGAGAGAGAGAGAGTGGGAGTGGGCAGTGTGAGGAAGAGAGAGAGTGGGAGCGGGCAGTGTGAGGGAGAGAGCGAGTGGGAGAGGGCAGTGTGAGGGAGCGAGGGAGTGGGAGTGGGCAGTGTGAGGGAGAGAGAGAGAGTGGTAGCGGGCAGTGTGAGGGAGAGAGAGAGTGGGAGCGGGCAGTGTGAGGGAGCGAGAGAGTGGGAGTGGGCAGTGTGAGGGAGCGAGAGAGTGGGAGCGGGCAGAGTGAGGAAGAGAGAGAGTGGGAGCGGGCAGTGTGAGGGAGCGAGAGAGTGGGAGCGGGCAGTGTGAGAGCGCGAGATAGTGGGAGTGGGCAGTGTGAGGGAGCGAGAGAGTGGGAGCGGGCAGTGTGAGGGAGCGAGAGAGTAGGAGTGGGCAGTGTGAGCGAGAGAGAGAGAGAGAGAGTGGGAGCGGGTCGAGTGAGGGAGAGAGAGAGTGGGGGCGGGCAGAGTGAGGGAGAGAGAGAGTGGGGGCGGGCAGAGTGAGGGAGAGAGAGAGTGGGAGCGGGCAGTGAGAGAGAGAGAGAGAGTGGGAGCGGGCAGTGTGAGGGAGAGAGAGAGAGTGGGAGAGGGCAGTGTGAGGGAGAGAGAGAGTGGGAGCGGGCAGTGTGAGGGAGCGAGAGAGTGGGAGCGGGCAGTGTGAGGGAGAGAGAGTGGGAGCGGGCAGTGTGAGGGAGCGAGAGAGTGGGAGTGGGCAGTGTGAGGGAGCGAGAGAGTGGGAGCGGGCAGTGTGAGGGAGCGAGAGAGTGGGAGTGGGCAGTGTGAGGGAGAGAGAGAGAGTGGGAGCGGGCAGAGTGAGGGAGAGAGAATGGGGGCGGGCAGAGTGAGGAAGAGAGAGAGTGGGAGCGGGCAGTGTGAGGGAGAGAGGGGGAGAGGGCAGTGTGAGGGAGAGAGGGAGTGGGAGCGGGCAGTGTGAGGGAGCGTGAGAGAGTGGGAGCCGGCAGTGTGAGGGAGAGAGAGAGTGGGAACGAGCAGTGTGAGGGAGAGAGAGAGAGTGAGAGCGGGCAGTGTGAGGGAGAGAGAGAGTGGGAGCGGGCAGTGTGAGGGAGAGAGTGGGAGCGGGCAGTGTGAGGGAGAGAGAGAGTGGGAGCGGGCAGTGTGAGGGAGCGAGAGAGTGGGAGCGGGCAGTGTGAGGGAGCGAGAGAGTGGGAGCGGGCAGTGTGAGGGAGAGAGAGAGTGGGAGCGGGCAGTGTGAGGGAGCGAGAGAGTGGGAGTGGGCAGTGTGAGGGAGCGAGAGAGTGGGAGCGGGCAGTGTGAGGGAGCGAGAGAGTGGGAGTGGGCAGTGTGAGGGAGAGAGAGAGAGTGGGAGCGGGCAGAGTGAGGCAGAGAGAGAGTGGGTGCAGGCAGAGTGAGGGAGAGAGTGTGTGGGGGCGGGCAGCGTGAGGGAGAGAGAGATTGGGAGCGGGCAGTGAGAGGGAGAGAGTGAGTGGGAGCGGGCAGTGTGAGGGAGAGAGAGAGTGGGAGAGGGCAGTGTGAGGGAGAGAGGGAGTGGGAGCGGGCAGTGTGAGAGAGAGAGAGTGGGAGCGGGCAGTGTGAGGAAGAGAGAGAGAGTGGGAGCGGGCAGTGTGAGGGAGCGAGAGAGAGTGGGAGCCGGCAGTGTGAGGGAGCGAGAGAGAGTGGGAGCCGGCAGTGGGAGGGAGAGAGAGAGAGAGTGGGAGTGGGCAGTGTGAGGGAGAGAGAGAGAGAGTGGGAGCGAGCAGTGTGAGGGAAAGAGAGAGTGGGAGAGGGCAGTGTGAGGGAGAGAGGGAGTGGGAGCGGGCAGTGTGAGGGAGAGAGAGAGAGAGTGGGAGCGAGCAGTGTGAGGGAGAGAGAGAGTGGGAGAGGGCAGTGTGAGGGAGAGAGGGAGTGGAAGCGGGCAGTGTGAGCGAGCGAGAGAGAGTGGGAGCGGGCAGTGTGAGGGAGAGAGAGAGTGGGAGCGAGCAGTGTGAGGGAGAGAGAGAGTGGGAGTGTGCAGAGTGAGGGAGAGAGAGAGTGGGGGCGGGCAGAGTGAGGAAGAGAGAGAGTGGGAGCGGGCAGTGTGAGCGGGCAGTGTGAGGGAGCGAGAGAGTGGGAGCGGGCAGTGTGAGGGAGAGAGAGAGTGGGAGCGGGCAGTGTGAGGGAGCGAGAGAGTGGGAGTGGGCAGTGTGAGGGAGAGAGAGAGAGTGGGAGCGGGCAGTGTGAGGGAGCGAGAGAGTGGGAGTGGGCAGTGTGAGGGAGAGAGAGAGAGAGTGGGAGCGGGCAGAGTGAGTGAGAGAGAGAGTGGGGGCGGGCAGAGTGAGGGAGAGAGAGAGTGGGAGCGGGCAGTGCGAGGGAGAGAGAGTGGGAGCGGGCAGTGTGAGGGAGAGAGAGAGTGGGAGAGGGCAGTGTGGGGGAGAGAGGGAGTGGGAGCGGGCAGTGTGAGCGAGCGAGAGAGAGTGGGAGCGGGCAGTGTGAGGGAGAGAGAGAGTGGGAGCGAGCAGTGTGAGGGAGAGAGAGAGTGGGAGCGGGCAGTGTGAGGGAGAGAGAGAGAGTGAGAGCGGGCAGTGTGAGGGAGCGAGAGAGTGGGAGTGGGCAGTGTGAGGGAGAGAGAGAGAGAGTGGGAGCGGGCAGAGTGAGGGAGAGAGAGAGTGGGGGCGGGCAGAGTGAGGGAGAGAGAGTGTGGGGGCGGGCAGAGTGAGGGAGAAAGAGTGGGAGCGGGCAGTGTGAGGGAGCGAGAGAGTGGGAGCAGGCAGTGTGAGGGAGAGAGAGAGAGTGGGAGCGGGCAGTGCGAGGGAGAGAGAGAGTGGGAGCGGGCAGTGTGAGGGAGAGAGAGAGAGTGGGAGCGGGCAGAGTGTGGGAGAGAGAGTGTGGGGGCGGGCAGCGTGAGGGAGAGGGAGATTGGGAGCGGGCATTGAGAGGGAGAGAGAGAGTGGGAGCGGGCAGTGTGAGGGAGAGAGGGAGTGGGAGCGGGCAGTGTGAGAGAGAGAGAGAGTGGGAGCGGGCAGAGTGAGGGGGAGAGAGAGAGTGGGAGCGGGCAGTGTGAGGGAGCGAGAGAGTGGGAGCGGGCAGTGTGAGGGAGAGAGAGAGCGTGAGAGCGGGCAGTGTGAGGGAGAGAGAGAGTGGGAGCGGGCAGTGTGAGGGAGAGAGAGAGAGTGGGAGCGGTCAGTGTGAGGGAGCGAGAGAGTGGGAGTGGGCAGTGTGAGGGAGCGAGAGAGTGGGAGTGGGCAGTGTGAGGGAGCGAGAGAGTGGGAGCGGGCAGTGTGAGGGAGAGAGAGAGAGAGTGGGAGCGGGCAGAGTGAGGGAGAGAGAGAGTGGGGGAGGGCAGAGTGAGGGAGAGAGAGTGGGAGCGGGCAGTGAGAGGGAGAGAGAGAGTGGGAGCGGGCAGTGTGAGGGAGAGAGAGTGGGAGAGGGCAGTGTGAGGGAGAGAGGGAGTGGGAGCGGGCAGTGTGAGGGAGCGAGAGAGAGTGGGAGCGGGCAGTGTGAGGGAGAGAGAGAGAGTGGGAGCGAGCAGTGTGAGGGAGAGAGAGAGTGGGAGCAGGCAGTGTGAGGGAGAGAGAGAGTGAGAGCGGGCAGTGTGAGGGAGCGAGAGAGTGGGAGCGGGCAGTGTGAGGGAGAGAGAGTGGGAGCGGGCAGTGTGAGGGAGAGAGAGAGTGGGAGCGGGCAGTGTGAGAGAGAGAGAGAGTGGGAGCGGGCAGTGTGAGGGAGAGAGAGAGAATGGGAGCGGGCAGTGTGAGGGAGAGAGAGAGAATGGGAGCGGGCAGTGTGAGGGAGAGAGAGAGTAGGAGCGGGCAGAGTGAGGGCGAGAGAGAGTGGGAGCCGGCTGTGTGAGAGAGAGAGAGAGAGTGGGAGCCGGCTGTGTGAGAGAGTGGGAGTGGGCAGTGTGAGGGAGAGAGAGTGGGAGCCGGCAGTGTGAGGGAGCGAGAGAGAGTGGGAGCGGGCAGTGTGAGGGATCGAGAGAGTGGGAGCGGGCAGTGTGAGGGAGCGAGAGAGTGGGAGCGGGCAGTGTGAGGGAGAGAGAGAGTGGGAGCGGGCAGTGTGAGGGAGCGAGAGAGTGGGAGCGGGCAGTATGAGGGAGCGAGAGAGTGGGAGTGGGCAGTGTGAGGGAGAGAGAGAGAGAGTGGGAGCGGGCAGAGTGAGGGAGAGAGAGAGTGGGGGCGGGCAGAGTGAGGGAGAGAGAGTGTGGGGGCGGGCAGCGTGAGGGAGAGAGATTGGGAGCGGGCAGTGAGAGGGAGAGAGAGAGTGGGAGCGGGCAGTGTGAGAGAGAGAGAGTGGGAGCAGGCAGTGTGAGGGAGAGAGAGAGAGTGGGAGCGGGCAGTGTGAGGGAGCGAGAGAGTGGGAGCGGGCAGTGTGAGGGAGAGAGAGTGGGAGCGGGCAGTGTGAGGGAGAGAGAGAGTGGGAGCGGGCAGTGTGAGAGAGAGAGAGAGTGGGAGCGGGCAGTGTGAGGGAGAGTGAGAGTGGGAGCGGGCAGTGTGAGGGAGAGAGAGAGAATGGGAGCGGGCAGTGTGAGGGAGAGAGAGAGAATGGGAGCGGGCAGTGTGAGGGAGAGAGAGAGTAGGAGCGGGCAGAGTGAGGGCGAGAGAGAGTGGGAGCCGGCTGTGTGAGAGAGTGGGAGTGGGCAGTGTGAGGGAGAGAGAGTGGGAGCCGGCAGTGTGAGGGAGCGAGAGAGTGGGATCGGACAGTGTGAGGGAGCGAGAGAGTGGGATCGGACAGTGTGAGGGAGCGAGAGAGTGGGAGTGGACAGTGTGAGGGAGAGAGAGTGGGAGCGGGCAGTGTGAGGGAGAGAGAGAGAGTGGGAGCGGGCAGTGTGAGGGAGAGAGAGAGAGTGGGAGCGGGCAGTGTGAGGGAGAGAGAGAGTGGGAGCGGGCAGTGTGAGGGAGAGAGAGAGTGGGAGTGGGCAGTGTGAGGGAGAGAGAGAGAGTGGGAGCGGGCAGTGTGAGGGAGAGAGAGAGAGTGGGAGTGGGCAGTGTGAGGGAGAGAGAGAGTGGAAGTGGGCAGTGTTAGGGAGAGAGAGAGAGAGTGGGAGCGGGCAGTCTGTGGGAGAGAGAGAGAGTGGGAGTGGGCAGTGTGAGGGAGAGAGAGTGTGAGCGGGCAGTGTGAGGGAGAGAGAGGGAGCCGGCAGTGAGAGGGAGAGAGAGAGTGGGAGCGGGCATTGTGAGGGAGAGAGAGAGAGTGGGAGTGGGCAGTGTGAGGAAGAGAGAGAGTGGGAGCGGGCAGTGTGAGGGAGAGAGCGAGTGGGAGAGGGCAGTGTGAGGGAGCGAGGGAGTGGGAGTGGGCAGTGTAAGGGAGAGAGAGAGAGTGGTAGCGGGCAGTGTGAGGGAGAGAGAGAGTGGGAGCGGGCAGTGTGAGGGAGCGAGAGAGTGGGAGTGGGCAGTGTGAGGGAGCGAGAGAGTGGGAGCGGGCAGAGTGAGGAAGAGAGGGAGTGGGAGCGGGTAGTGTGAGGGAGCGAGAGAGTGGGAGCGGGCAGTGTGAGAGAGCGAGAGAGTGGGAGTGGGCAGTGTGAGGGAGCGGGCAGTGTGAGGGAGCGAGAGAGTAGGAGTGGGCAGTGTGAGCGAGAGAGAGAGAGAGAGTGGGAGCGGGCAGAGTGAGGGAGAGAGAGAGTGGGGGCGGGCAGAGTGAGGGAGAGAGAGAGTGGGGGCGGGCAGAGTGAGGGAGAGAGAGAGTGGGAGCGGGCAGTGAGAGAGAGAGAGATTGGGAGCGGGCAGTGTGAGGGAGAGAGAGAGAGTGGGAGAGGGCAGTGTGAGGGAGAGAGGGAGTGGGAGCGGGCAGTGTGAGGGAGCGAGAGAGAGTGGGAGCGGGCAGTGTGAGGGAGCGAGAGAGAGAGCGGGAGCGGGCAGTATGAGGGAGAGAGAGAGTGGGAGCGGGCAGTGTGAGGGAGAGAGAGAGAGTGAGAGCGGGCAGTGTGAGGGAGCGAGAGAGTGGGAGCGGGCAGTGTGAGGGAGAGAGAGAGTGGGAGCGGGCAGTGTGAGGGAGAGAGAGTGGGAGCGGGCAGTGTGAGGGAGCGAGAGAGTGGGAGCGGGCAGTGTGAGGGAGCGAGAGAGTGGGAGCGGGCAGTGTGAGGGAGAGAGAGTGGGAGCGGGCAGTGTGAGGGAGCGAGAGAGTGGGAGTGGGCAGTGTGAGGGAGCGAGAGAGTGGGAGTGGGCAGTGTGAGGGAGCGAGAGAGTGGGAGCGGGCAGTGTGAGGGGGCGAGAGAGTGGGAGTGGGCAGTGTGAGGGAGAGAGAGAGAGAGTGGGAGCGGGCAGAGTGAGGGAGAGAGAGTGGGGGCGGGCAGAGTGAGGAAGAGAGAGAGTGGGAGCGGGCAGTGTGAGGGAGAGAGAGAGAGTGGGAGCGGTCAGTGTGAGGGAGAGAGAGAGAGTGGGAGCGGGCAGTGTGAGGGAGAGAGAGAGAGTGGGAGCGGGCAGTGTGAGGGAGAGAGAGAGAGTGGGAGCGGGCAGTGTGAGGGAGAGAGAGAGAGTGGGAGCGGGCAGTGTGAGGGAGAGAGAGAGAGTGGGAGCCGGCAGTGTGAGGGAGAGAGAGAGTGGGAGCGGGCAGTGTGAGGGAGACAGAGAGAATGGGAGAGGGCAGTGTGAGGGAGCGAGAGAGAGTGGGAGCGGGCAGTGTGAGGGAGAGAGAGAGAGTGGGAGCGGGCAGTGTGAGGGAGAGAGAGAGAGTGGGAGCGGGCAGTGTGAGGGAGAGAGAGAGAGAGGGAGCGGGCAGTGTGAGGGAGAGAGAGAGAGTGGGAGCGGGCAGTGTGAGGGAGAGAGAGAGAGTGGGAGCGGGCAGTGTGAGGGAGAGAGAGAGAGTGGGAGCGGGCAGTGTGAGGGAGAGAGAGAGAGTGGGAGCGGGCAGTGTGAGGGAGAGAGAGAGAGTGGGAGCCGGCAGTGAGAGGGAGAGAGAGAGAGGGAGCGGGCATTGTGAGGGAGAGAGAGAGAGTGGGAGTGGGCAGTGTGAGGAAGAGAGAGAGTGGGAGCGGGCAGTGTGAGGGAGAGAGAGTGGGAGAGGGCAGTGTGATGGAGCGAGGGAGTGGGAGTGGGCAGTGTGAGGGAGAGAGAGAGAGTGGGAGCGGGCAGTGTGAGGGAGAGAGAGAGTGGGAGCGGGCAGTGTGAGGGAGCGAGAGAGTGGGAGTGGGCAGTGTGAGGGAGAGAGAGAGAGTGGGAGCGGGCAGTGTGAGGGAGAGAGAGAGAATGGGAGTGGGCAGTGTGAGGGAGAGAGAGAGAGTGGGAGCGGGCAGTGTGAGGGAGAGAGAGAGTGGGAGTGGGCAGTGTGAGGGAGAGAGAGTGGGAGCCGGCAGTGTGAGGGAGCGAGAGAGTGGGATCGGACAGTGTGAGGGAGCGAGAGAGTGGGATCGGACAGTGTGAGGGAGCGAGAGAGTGGGAGTGGACAGTGTGAGGGAGAGAGAGTGGGAGCGGGCAGTGTGAGGGAGAGAGAGAGAGTGGGAGCGGGCAGTGTGAGGGAGAGAGAGAGAGGGAGCGGGCATTGTGAGGGAGAGAGAGAGAGTGGGAGTGGGCAGTGTGAGGAAGAGAGAGAGTGGGAGCGGGCAGTGTGAGGGAGAGAGAGTGGGAGAGGGCAGTGTGATGGAGCGAGGGAGTGGGAGTGGGCAGTGTGAGGGAGAGAGAGAGAGTGGGAGCGGGCAGTGTGAGGGAGAGAGAGAGTGGGAGCGGGCAGTGTGAGGGAGCGAGAGAGTGGGAGTGGGCAGTGTGAGGGAGAGAGAGAGAGTGGGAGCGGGCAGTGTGAGGAAGAGAGAGAGAGTGGGAGTGGGCAGTGTGAGGGAGAGAGAGAGTGGGAGCGGGCAGTGTGAGGGAGAGAGAGAGAGTGGGAGTGGGCAGTGTGAGGTAGCGAGAGAGTGGGAGCGGGCAGTGTGAGGGAGCGAGAGAGTGGGAGTGGGCAGTGTGAGGGAGAGTGAGAGAGAGTGGGGGCGGGCAGTGTGAGGGAGAGAGAGAGTGGGGGCGGGCAGTGTGAGGGAGAGAGAGAGTGGGAGCGGGCAGTGCGAGGGAGAGTGAGAGAGTGAGAGCGGGCAGTGTGAGGGAGCGAGAGAGTGGGAGCGGGCAGTGTGAGGGAGAGAGAGAGTGGGAGCGGGCAGTGTGAGGGAGAGAGAGAGTGGGAGCGGGCAGTGTGAGGGAGAGAGAGAGTGGGAGCGGGCAGTGTGAGGGAGCGAGACAGTGGGAGCGGGCAGTGTGAGGGAGAGAGAGAGTGGGAGCGGGCAGTGTGAGGGAGCGAGAGAGTGGGAGCAGGCAGTGTGAGGGAGCGAGACAGTGGGAGTGGGCAGTGTGAGGGAGAGAGAGAGAGAGTGGGAGCGGGCAGAGTGAGGGAGAGAGAGAGTGGGGGCGGGCAGCGTGAGGGAGAGAGAGATTGGCAGCGGGCAGTGTGAGGGAGCGAGAGAGTGTGGGAGCCGGCAGTGAGAGGGAGAGAGAGAGTGGGAGTGGGCAGTGTGAGGAAGAGAGAGAGTGGGAGCGGGCAGTGTGAGGGAGAGAGAGTGGGAGAGGGCAGTGTGATGGAGCGAGGGAGTGGGAGTGGGCAGTGTGAGGGAGCGAGAGAGTGGGAGTGGGCAGTGTGAGGGAGAGAGAGAGAGAGTGGGAGCGGGCAGAGTGAGGGAGAGAGAGTGGGGGCGGGCAGAGTGAGGAAGAGAGAGAGTGGGAGCGGGCAGTGTGAGGGAGAGAGAGGGGGAGAGGGCAGTGTGAATGAGAGAGGGAGTGGGAGCGGGCAGTGTGAGGGAGCGAGAGAGAGTGGGAGCGGGCAGTGTGAGGGAGAGAGAGAGTGGTAGCGGGCAGTGTGAGGAAGAGAGTGGGAGCGGTCAGTGTGAGGGAGAGAGAGAGAGTGGGAGCGGGCTGTGTGAGGGAGAGAGAGAGAGGGAGCGGGCAGTGTGAGGGAGACAGAGAGAATGGGAGAGGGCAGTGTGAGGGAGCGAGAGAGAGTGGGAGCGGGCAGTGTGAGGGAGAGAGAGAGAGTGGGAGCGGGCAGTGTGAGGGAGAGAGAGAGTGGGAGCGGGCAGTGTGAGGGAGAGAGAGGGGGAGAGGGCAGTGTGAATGAGAGAGGGAGTGGGAGCGGGCAGTGTGAGGGAGCGAGAGAGAGTGGGAGCGGGCAGTGTGAGGGAGAGAGAGAGTGGGAGCGGGCAGTGTGAGGAAGAGAGTGGGAGCGGTCAGTGTGAGGGAGAGAGAGAGAGTGGGAGCGGGCTGTGTGAGGGAGAGAGAGAGAGGGAGCGGGCAGTGTGAGGGAGACAGAGAGAATGGGAGAGGGCAGTGTGAGGGAGCGAGAGAGAGTGGGAGCGGGCAGTGTGAGGGAGAGAGAGAGAGTGGGAGCGGGCAGTGTGAGGGAGAGAGAGAGTGGGAGCGGGCAGTGTGAGGGAGAGAGAGAGAGTGGGAGCGGGCAGTGTGAGGTAGAGAGAGAGAGTGGGAGCGGGCAGTGTGAGGGAGAGAGAGAGAGTGGGAGCGGGCAGTGTGAGGGAGAGAGAGAGAGTGGGAGCGGGCAGTGTGAGGGAGAGAGAGAGAGTGGGAGCGGGCAGTGTGAGGGAGAGAGAGAGAGTGGGAGCCGGCAGTGAGAGGGAGAGAGAGAGAGGGAGCGGGCATTGTGAGGGAGAGAGAGAGAGTGGGAGTGGGCAGTGTGAGGAAGAGAGAGAGTGGGAGCAGGCAGTGTGAGGGAGAGAGAGTGGGAGAGGGCAGTGTGATGGAGCGAGGGAGTGGGAGTGGGCAGTGTGAGGGAGAGAGAGAGAGTGGGAGCGGGCAGTGTGAGGGAGAGAGAGAGTGGGAGCGGGCAGTGTGAGGGAGCGAGAGAGTGGGAGTGGGCAGTGTGAGGGAGAGAGAGAGAGTGGGAGCGGGCAGTGTGAGGAAGAGAGAGAGAGTGGGAGTGGGCAGTGTGAGGGAGAGAGAGAGTGGGAGCGGGCAGTGTGAGGGAGAGAGAGAGTGGGAGTGGGCAGTGTGAGGTAGCGAGAGAGTGGGAGCGGGCAGTGTGAGGGAGCGAGAGAGTGGGAGTGGGCAGTGTGAGGGAGAGTGAGAGAGAGTGGGAGCGTGCAGAGTGAGGGAGAGAGAGAGTGGGGACAGGCAGTGTGAGGGAGAGAGAGAGTGGGAGCGGGCAGTGCGAGGGAGAGAGAGAGAGTGAGAGCGGGCAGTGTGAGGGAGCGAGAGAGTGGGAGCGGGCAGTGTGAGGGAGAGAGAGAGTGGGAGCGGGCAGTGTGAGGGAGAGAGAGAGTGGGAGCGGGGAGTGTGAGGGAGCGAGACAGTGGGAGCGGGCAGTGTGAGGGAGAGAGAGAGTGGGAGCGGGCAGTGTGAGGGAGAGAGAGAGTGGGAGCGGGCAGTGTGAGGGAGCGAGAGAGTGGGAGCGGGCAGTGTGAGGGAGCGAGACAGTGGGAGTGGGCAGTGTGAGGGAGAGAGAGAGAGAGTGGGAGCGGGCAGAGTGAGGGAGAGAGAGTGTGGGGGCGGGCAGCGTGAGGGAGCGAGAGAGTGTGGGAGCCGGCAGTGAGAGGGAGAGAGAGAGTGGGAGCGGGCATTGTGAGGGAGAGAGAGAGAGTGGGAGTGGGCAGTGGGAGGAAGAGAGAGAGAGTGGGAGCGGGCAGTGTGAGGAAGAGAGAGAGAGTGGGAGCGGGCAGTGTGAGGAAGAGAGAGAGTTGGAGCGGGCAGTGTGAGGGAGAGAGAGTGGGAGAGGGCAGTGTGATGGAGAGAGAGAGCGTGAGAGCGGGCAGTGTGAGGGAGAGAGAGAGTGGTAGCGGGCAGTGTGAGGGAGAGAGAGAGAGTGGGAGCGGGCAGTGTGAGGGAGCGAGAGAGTGGGAGTGGGCAGTGTGAGGGAGCGAGAGAGTGGAAGCGGGCAGTGTGAGGGAGCGAGAGAGTGGGAGTGGGCAGTGTGAGGGAGAGAGAGAGAGAGTGGGAGCGGGCAGAGTGAGGGAGAGAGAGAGTGGGGGCGGGCAGAGTGAGGGAGAGAGAGAGTGGGAGCGGGCAGTGAGAGGGAGAGAGAGAGTGGGAGCGGGCAGTGAGAGGGAGAGAGAGAGAGTGGGAGAGGGCAGTGTGAGAGAGAGTGGGGGCGGGCAGAGTGAGGGAGAGAGAGTGTGGGGGCGGGCAGCGTGAGGGTGAGAGAGATTGGGAGCGGGCAGTGTGAGGGAGCGAGAGAGTGTGGGAGCCGGCAGTGAGAGGGAGAGAGAGAGTGGGAGCGGGCATTGTGAGGGAGAGAGAGAGAGTGGGAGTGGGCAGTGTGAGGGAGCGAGAGAGAGTGGGAGCGGGCAGTGTGAGGGAGAGAGAGAGAGAGTGGGAGCGAGCAGTGTGAGGGAGAGAGAGAGTGGGAGCGGGCAGTGTGAGGGAGAGAGAGTGAGAGCGGGCAGTGTGAGGGAGCGAGAGAGTGGGAGCGGGCAGTGTGAGGGAGAGAGAGAGAGAGTGGGAGCGGGCAGTGTGAGGGAGCGAGAGAGTGGGAGCGGGCAGTGTGAGGGAGCGAGAGAGTGGGAGCGGGCAGTGTGAGGGAGCGAGAGAGTGGGAGCGGGCAGTGTGAGGGAGCGAGAGAGTGGGAGTGGGCAGTGTGAGGGAGAGAGAGAGAGAGAGTGGGAGCGGGCAGTGTGAGGGAGAGAGAGAGTGGGAGCGGGCAGTGTGAGGGAGAGAGAGAGTGGGAGCGGGCAGTGTGAGGGAGAGAGAGAGAGTGGGAGCGGGCAGTGTGAGGGAGCGAGCGAGTGGGAGCGGGCAGTGTGAGGGAGAGAGAGAGAATGGGAGCGGGCAGTGTGAGGGAGAGAGAGAGAATGGGAGCAGGCAGTGTGAGGGAGAGAGAGAGTGGGAGCGGGCAGTGTGAGGGAGAGAGAGAGTGGAGCGGGCAGAGTGAGGGAGCGAGAGAGTGGGAGCGGGCAGTGTGAGGGAGAGAGAGAGAGTGGGAGCGGGCAGTGTGAGGGAGCGAGAGAGTGGGAGCGGGCAGTGTGAGGGAGCGAGAGAGTGGGAGCGGGCAATGTGAGGGAGCGAGAGAGTGGGAGCGGGCAGTGTGAGGGAGCGAGAGAGTGGGAGCGGGCAGTGTGAGGGAGCGAGAGAGTGGGAGCGGGCAGTGTGAGGGAGCGAGAGAGTGGGAGTGGGCAGTGTGAGGGAGAGAGAGAGAGAGTGGGAGCGGGCAGTGTGAGGGAGAGAGAGAGTGGGAGCGGGCAGTGTGAGGGAGAGAGAGAGTGGGAGCGGGCAGTGTGAGGGAGAGAGAGAGAGTGGGAGCGGGCAGTGTGAGGGAGCGAGCGAGTGGGAGCGGGCAGTGTGAGGGAGAGAGAGAGAATGGGAGCGGGCAGTGTGAGGGAGAGAGAGAGAATGGGAGCAGGCAGTGTGAGGGAGAGAGAGAGTGGGAGCGGGCAGTGTGAGGGAGAGAGAGAGTGGAGCGGGCAGAGTGAGGGCGAGAGAGAGTGGGAGCCGGCTGTGTGAGAGAGAGAGAGAGAGAGTGGGAGCCGGCTGTGTGAGGGAGCGAGAGAGTAGGAGTGGGCAGTGTGAGCGAGAGAGAGAGAGTGGGAGCGGGCAGAGTGAGGGAGAGAGAGAGTGGGGGCGGGCAGAGTGAGGGAGAGAGAGAGTGGGGGCGGGCAGAGTGAGGGAGAGAGAGAGTGGGAGCGGGCAGTGAGAGAGAGAGAGAGAGTGGAAGCGGGCAGTGTGAGGGAGAGAGAGAGAGTGGGAGAGGGCAGTGTGAGGGAGAGAGGGAGTGGGAGCGGGCAGTGTGAGGGAGCGAGAGAGAGTGGGAGCGGGCAGTGTGAGGTAGAGAGAGAGAGAGTGGGAGCGGGCAGTGTGAGGGAGAGAGTGATTGGGAGCGGGCAGTGTGAGGGAGAGAGAGAGAGTGAGAGCGGGCAGTGTGAGGGAGAGAGAGTGGGAGCGGGCAGTGTGAGGGAGAGAGAGTGGGAGCGGGCAGTGTGAGGGAGAGAGAGTGGGAGCGGGCAGTGTGAGGGAGCGAGAGAGTGGGAGTGGGCAGTGTGAGGGAGAGAGAGTGGGAGCGGGCAGTGTGAGGGAGCGAGAGAGTGGGAGCGGGCAGTGTGAGGGAGCGAGAGAGTGGGAGCGGGCAGTGTGAGGGAGAGAGAGTGGGAGCGGGCAGTGTGAGGGAGCGAGAGAGTGGGAGTGGGCAGTGTGAGGGAGCGAGAGAGTGGGAGCGGGCAGTGTGAGGGAGCGAGAGAGTGGGAGTGGGCAGTGTGAGGGAGAGAGAGAGAGAGTGGGAGCGGGCAGAGTGAGGGAGAGAGAGTGGGGGCGGGCAGAGTGTGGGAGAGAGAGAGTGGGAGAGGGCAGTGTGAGGGAGAGAGGGAGTGGGAGCGGGCAGTGTGAGCGAGCGAGAGAGAGTGGGAGCGGGCAGTGTGAGGGAGACAGAGGGGGAGAGGGCAGTGTGAGGGAGAGAGAGGGGGAGAGGGCAGTGTGAGGGAGAGAGGGAGTGGGAGCGGGCAGTGTGAGGGAGCGAGAGAGAGTGGGAGCGGGCAGTGTGAGGGAGAGAGAGAGAGAGTGGGAGCGAGCAGTGTGAGGGAGAGAGAGATTGGGAGCGGGCAGTGTGAGGGAGAGAGAGTGAGTGAGAGCGGGCAGTGTGAGGGAGCGAGAGAGTGGGAGCGGGCAGTGTGAGGGAGAGAGTGGGAGTGGGCAGTGTGAGGGAGAGAGAGAGTGGGAGCGGGCAGTGTGAGGGAGCGAGAGAGTGGGAGCGGGCAGTGTGAGGGAGAGAGAGAGTGGGAGCGGGCAGTGTGAGGGAGCGAGAGAGTGGGAGTGGGCAGTGTGAGGGAGCGAGAGAGTGGGAGCGGGCAGTGTGAGGGAGCGAGAGAGTGGGAGCGGGCAGTGTGAGAGAGAGAGAGAGAGAGAGTGGGAGCGGGCAGTGTGAGGGAGAGAGAGAGAGTGTGAGCCGGCAGTGTGAGGGAGAGAGAGAGAGAGTGGGGGCGGGCAGCGTGAGGGAGAAGGAGATTGGGAGCGGGCAGTGAGAGGGAGAGAGAGTGGGAGCGGGCAGTGTGAGGGAGAGAGAGAGTGGGAGAGGGCAGTGTGAGGGACAGAGGGAGTGGGAGCGGGCAGTGTGAGAGAGAGAGAGAGTGGGAGCGGGCAGTGTGAGGAAGAGAGAGAGAGTGGGAGCGGGCAGTGTGAGGAAGAGAGAGAGAGTGGGAGCGGGCAGTGTGAGGGAGCGAGAGAGAGTGGGAGTGGGCAGTGTGAGGGAGAGAGGGAGTGGGAGCGGGCAGTGTGAGGGAGAGAGAGAGAGAGTGGGAGCGAGCAGTGTGAGGGAGAGAGAGAGTGGGAGAGGGCAGTGTGAGGGAGAGAGGGAGTGGGAGCGGGCAGTGTGAGCGAGCGAGAGAGAGTGGGAGCGGGCAGTGTGAGGGAGAGAGAGAGTGGGAGCGAGCAGTGTGAGGGAGAGAGAGAGTGGGAGCGTGCAGAGTGAGGGAGAGAGAGAGTGGGGGCGGGCAGAGTGAGGAAGAGAGAGAGTGGGAGCGGGCAGTGTGAGGGAGCGAGAGAGTGGGAGCGGGCAGTGTGAGGGAGCGAGAGAGTGGGAGCGGGCAGTGTGAGGGAGAGAGAGAGTGGGAGCGGGCAGTGTGAGGGAGCGAGAGAGTGGGAGTGGGCAGTGTGAGGGAGAGAGAGAGAGTGGGAGCGGGCAGTGTGAGGGAGCGAGAGAGTGGGAGTGGGCAGTGTGAGGGAGAGAGAGAGAGTGGGAGTGGGCAGTGTGAGGGGGAGAGAGAGAGAGTGGGAGCGGGCAGTGAGAGGGAGAGAGAGAGTGGGAGCGGGCAGTGTGAGGGAGAGAGAGAGAGTGGGAGAGGGCAGTGTGAGGGAGAGAGGGAGTGGGAGCGGGCAGTGTGAGGGAGAGAGAGAGAGTGAGAGCGGGCAGTGTGAGGGAGCGAGAGAGTGGGAGCGGGCAGTGTGAGGGAGAGAGAGAGAGTGGGAGCGGGCAGTGTGAGGGAGAGAGAGAGTGGGAGCGGGCAGTGTGAGGGAGAGAGAGAGTGGGAGCGGGCAGTGTGAGGGAGCGAGAGAGTGGGAGCGGGCAGTGTGAGGGAGAGAGAGAGAGTGGGAGCGGGCAGTGTGAGGGAGCGAGAGAGTGGGAGTGGGCAGTGTGAGGGAGCGAGAGAGTGGGAGCGGGCAGTGTGAGGGAGCGAGACAGTGGGAGTGGGCAGTGTGAGGGAGAGAGAGAGAGAGAGTGGGAGCGGGCAGTGTGAGGGAGAGAGAGAGAGAGAGAGTGGGAGCGGGCAGAGTGAGGGAGAGAGAGAGTGGGGGCGGGCAGAGTGAGGGAGAGAGAGTGTGGGGGCGGGCAGCGTGAGGGAGAGAGAGATTGGGAGCGGGCAGTGAGAGGGAGAGAGAGTGGGAGCGGTCAGTGTGAGGGAGCGAGAGAGTGGGAGTGGGCAGTGTGAGGGAGCGAGAGAGTGGGAGTGGGCAGTGTGAGAGAGAGAGAGAGAGAGTGGGAGCGGGCAGAGTGAGTGAGAGAGAGAGTGGGGGCGGGCAGAGTGAGGGAGAGAGAGAGTGGGAGCGGGCAGTGAGAGGGAGAGAGAGAGTGGGAGCGGGCAGTGTGAGGGAGAGAGAGAGAGTGGGAGAGGGCAGTGTGAGGGAGAGAGGGAGTGGGAGAGTGCAGTGCGAGGGAGAGAGAGAGAGTGAGAGCGGGCAGTGTGAGGGAGCGAGAGAGTAGGAGCGGGCAGTGTGAGGGAGAGAGAGAGAGTGGGAGCGGGCAGTGTGAGGGAGAGAGAGAGTGGGAGCGGGCAGTGTGAGGGAGCGAGAGAGTGGGAGCGGGCAGTGTGAGGGAGAGAGAGAGTGGGAGCGGGCAGTGTGAGGGAGCGAGAGAGTGGGAGTGGGCAGTGTGAGGGAGCGAGAGAGTGGGAGCGGGCAGAGTGAGGGAGCGAGAGAGTGGGAGCGGGCAGTGTGAGGGAGAGAGAGAGTGGGAGCGGGCAGTGTGAGGGAGCGAGACAGTGGGAGTGGGCAGTGTGAGGGAGCGAGAGAGAGAGTGGGAGCGGGCAGTGTGAGGGAGAGAGAGAGAGAGTGGGAGCGGGCAGTGTGAGGGAGCGAGAGAGTGGGAGCGGGCAGTGTGAGGGAGAGAGAGAGTGGGAGCGGGCAGTGTGAGGGAGCGAGACAGTGGGAGTGGGCAGTGTGAGGGAGAGAGAGAGAGAGTGGGAGCGGGCAGAGTGAGGGAGAGAGTGGGGGCGGGCAGAGTGAGGGAGAGAGAGATTGGGAGCGGGCAGTGAGAGGGAGAGAGAGAGTGGGAGCGGGCAGTGTGAGGGAGAGAGGGAGTGGGAGCGGGCAGTGTGAGAGAGAGAGAGAGTGGGAGCGGGCAGTGTGAGGGGGAGAGAGAGAGTGGGAGCGGGCAGTGTGAGGGAGCGAGAGAGTGGGAGCGGGCAGTGTGAGGGAGAGAGAGAGCGTGAGAGCGGGCAGTGTGAGGGAGAGAGAGAGTGGGAGCGGGCAGTGTGAGGGAGAGAGAGAGTGAGAGCGGGCAGTGTGAGGGAGAGAGAGAGAGAGTGGGAGCGGGCAGAGTGAGGGAGAGAGAGAGTGGGGGCGGGCAGAGTGAGGGAGAGAGAGTGTGGGAGCGGGCAGTGTGAGGGAGCGAGAGAGTGGGAGCGGGCAGTGAGAGGGAGAGAGAGAGTGGGAGCGGGCAGTGTGAGGGAGAGAGAGAGTGAGAGCGGGCAGTGTGAGGGAGCGAGAGAGTGGGAGCGGGCAGTGTGAGGGAGAGAGAGAGAGAGAGTGGGAGCGGGCAGAGTGAGGGAGAGAGAGAGTGGGGGCGGGCAGAGTGAGGGAGAGAGAGTGTGGGGGCGGGCAGCGTGAGGGAGAAAGAGATTGGGAGCGGGCAGTGAGAGGGAGAGAGAGAGTGGGAGCGGGCAGTGTGAGAGAGAGAGAGAGTGGGAGCAGGCAGTGTGACGGAGAGAGAGAGAGTGGGAGCGGGCAGTGTGAGGGAGCGAGAGAGTGGGAGCGGGCAGTGTGAGGGAGAGAGAGAGAGTGGGAGCGGGCAGTGTGAGGGAGAGAGAGAGTGGGAGCGGGCAGTGTGAGGGAGAGAGAGAGTGGGTGCGGGCAGTGTGAGGGAGAGAGAGAGAGTGGGAGCGGGCAGTGTGAGGGAGAGAGAGATATTGGGAGCGGGCAGTGTGAGGGAGAGAGAGAGTGGGAGCGGGCAGTGTGAGGGAGAGAGAGAGTGGAGCGGGCAGAGTGAGGGCGAGAGAGAGTGGGAGCCGGCTGTGTGAGAGAGTGGGCGTGGGCAGTGTGAGGGAGAGAGAGTGGGAGCCGGCAGTGTGAGGGAGCGAGAGAGTGGGATCGGACAGTGTGAGGGAGCGAGAGAGTGGGATCGGACAGTGTGAGGGAGCGAGAGAGTGGGAGTGGACAGTGTGAGGGAGAGAGAGTGGGAGCGGGCAGTGTGAGGGAGCGAGAGAGAGTGGGAGCGGGCAGTGTGAGGGAGAGAGAGAGAGTGGGAGCGGGCAGTGTGAGGGAGAGAGAGTGAGTGAGAGCGGGCAGTGTGAGGGAGCGAGAGAGTGGGAGCGGGCAGTGTGAGGGAGAGAGTGGGAGTGGGCAGTGTGAGGGAGAGAGAGAGTGGGAGCGGGCAGTGTAAGGGAGCGAGAGAGTGGGAGCGGGCAGTGTGAGGGAGCGAGAGAGTGGGAGCGGGCAGTGTGAGGGAGAGAGAGAGTGGGAGCGGGCAGTGTGAGGGAGCGAGAGAGTGGAAGTGGGCAGTGTGAGGGAGCGAGAGAGTGGGAGCGGGCAGTGTGAGGGAGCGAGAGAGTGGGAGTGGGCAGTGTGAGGGAGAGAGAGAGAGAGTGGGAGCGGGCAGAGTGAGGGAGAGAGAGAGTGGGGGCGGGCAGTGTGAGGGAGCGAGAGAGTGGGAGCGGGCAGTGTGAGGGAGCGAGAGAGTGGGAGTGGGCAGTGTGAGGGAGCGAGAGAGTGGGAGCGGGCAGTGTGAGGGAGCGAGAGAGTGGGAGTGGGCAGTGTGAGGGAGAGAGAGAGAGAGAGTGGGAGCGGGCAGAGTGAGGCAGAGAGAGAGTGGGTGCGGGCAGAGTGAGGGAGAGAGTGTGTGGGGGCGGGCAGCGTGAGGGAGAGAGAGATTGGGAGCGGGCAGTGAGAGGGAGAGAGAGAGTGGGAGCGGGCAGTGTGAGGGAGAGAGAGAGTGGGAGAGGGCAGTGTGAGGGAGAGAGGGAGTGGGAGCGGGCAGTGTGAGAGAGAGAGAGAGTGGGAGCGGGCAGTGTGAGGAAGAGAGAGAGAGTGGGAGCGGGCAGTGTGAGGGAGCGAGAGAGAGTGGGAGCCGGCAGTGTGAGGGAGCGAGAGAGAGTGGGAGCCGGCAGTGGGAGGGAGAGAGAGAGAGAGTGGGAGTGGGCAGTGTGAGGGAGAGAGAGAGAGAGTGGGAGCGAGCAGTGTGAGGGAAAGAGAGAGTGGGAGAGGGCAGTGTGAGGGAGAGAGGGAGTGGGAGCGGGCAGTGTGAGGGAGAGAGAGAGAGAGTGGGAGCGAGCAGTGTGAGGGAGAGAGAGAGTGGGAGAGGGCAGTGTGAGGGAGAGAGGGAGTGGAAGCGGGCAGTGTGAGCGAGCGAGAGAGAGTGGGAGCGGGCAGTGTGAGGGAGAGAGAGAGTGGGAGCGAGCAGTGTGAGGGAGAGAGAGAGTGGGAGTGTGCAGAGTGAGGGAGAGAGAGAGTGGGGGCGGGCAGAGTGAGGAAGAGAGAGAGTGGGAGCGGGCAGTGTGAGCGGGCAGTGTGAGGGAGCGAGAGAGTGGGAGCGGGCAGTGTGAGGGAGAGAGAGAGTGGGAGCGGGCAGTGTGAGGGAGCGAGAGAGTGGGAGTGGGCAGTGTGAGGGAGAGAGAGAGAGTGGGAGCGGGCAGTGTGAGGGAGCGAGAGAGTGGGAGTGGGCAGTGTGAGGGAGAGAGAGAGAGAGTGGGAGCGGGCAGAGTGAGTGAGAGAGAGAGTGGGGGCGGGCAGAGTGAGGGAGAGAGAGAGTGGGAGCGGGCAGTGCGAGGGAGAGAGAGTGGGAGCGGGCAGTGTGAGGGAGAGAGAGAGTGGGAGAGGGCAGTGTGGGGGAGAGAGGGAGTGGGAGCGGGCAGTGTGAGCGAGCGAGAGAGAGTGGGAGCGGGCAGTGTGAGGGAGAGAGAGAGTGGGAGCGAGCAGTGTGAGGGAGAGAGAGAGTGGGAGCGGGCAGTGTGAGGGAGAGAGAGAGAGTGAGAGCGGGCAGTGTGAGGGAGCGAGAGAGTGGGAGTGGGCAGTGTGAGGGAGAGAGAGAGAGAGTGGGAGCGGGCAGAGTGAGGGAGAGAGAGAGTGGGGGCGGGCAGAGTGAGGGAGAGAGAGTGTGGGGGCGGGCAGAGTGAGGGAGAAAGAGTGGGAGCGGGCAGTGTGAGGGAGCGAGAGAGTGGGAGCAGGCAGTGTGAGGGAGAGAGAGAGAGTGGGAGCGGGCAGTGCGAGGGAGAGAGAGAGTGGGAGCGGGCAGTGTGAGGGAGAGAGAGAGAGTGGGAGCGGGCAGAGTGTGGGAGAGAGAGTGTGGGGGCGGGCAGCGTGAGGGAGAGGGAGATTGGGAGCGGGCAGTGAGAGGGAGAGAGAGAGTGGGAGCGGGCAGTGTGAGGGAGAGAGGGAGTGGGAGCGGGCAGTGTGAGAGAGAGAGAGAGTGGGAGCGGGCAGAGTGAGGGGGAGAGAGAGAGTGGGAGCGGGCAGTGTGAGGGAGCGAGAGAGTGGGAGCGGGCAGTGTGAGGGAGAGAGAGAGCGTGAGAGCGGGCAGTGTGAGGGAGAGAGAGAGTGGGAGCGGGCAGTGTGAGGGAGAGAGAGAGAGTGGGAGCGGTCAGTGTGAGGGAGCGAGAGAGTGGGAGTGGGCAGTGTGAGGGAGCGAGAGAGTGGGAGCGGGCAGTGTGAGGGAGCGAGAGAGTGGGAGTGGGCAGTGTGAGGGAGAGAGAGAGAGAGTGGGAGCGGGCAGAGTGAGGGAGAGAGAGAGTGGGGGAGGGCAGAGTGAGGGAGAGAGAGTGGGAGCGGGCAGTGAGAGGGAGAGAGAGAGTGGGAGCGGGCAGTGTGAGGGAGAGAGAGTGGGAGAGGGCAGTGTGAGGGAGAGAGGGAGTGGGAGCGGGCAGTGTGAGGGAGCGAGAGAGAGTGGGAGCGGGCAGTGTGAGGGAGAGAGAGAGAGTGGGAGCGAGCAGTGTGAGGGAGAGAGAGAGTGGGAGCAGGCAGTGTGAGGGAGAGAGAGAGTGAGAGCGGGCAGTGTGAGGGAGCGAGAGAGTGGGAGCGGGCAGTGTGAGGGAGAGAGAGAGAGAGTGGGAGCGGGCAGTGTGAGGGAGAGAGAGAGAGTGGGAGCGGGCAGTGTGAGGGATCGAGAGAGTGGGAGCGGGCAGTGTGAGAGAGAGAGAGAGTGGGAGCGGGCAGTGTGAGGGAGAGTGAGAGTGGGAGCGGGCAGTGTGAGGGAGAGAGAGAGAATGGGAGCGGGCAGTGTGAGGGAGAGAGAGAGAATGGGAGCGGGCAGTGTGAGGGAGAGAGAGAGTAGGAGCGGGCAGAGTGAGGGCGAGAGAGAGTGGGAGCCGGCTGTGTGAGAGAGAGAGAGAGAGTGGGAGCCGGCTGTGTGAGAGAGTGGGAGTGGGCAGTGTGAGGGAGAGAGAGTGGGAGCCGGCAGTGTGAGGGAGCGAGAGAGTGGGATCGGACAGTGTGAGGGAGCGAGAGAGTGGGATCGGACAGTGTGAGGGAGCGAGAGAGTGGGAGTGGACAGTGTGAGGGAGAGAGAGTGGGAGCGGGCAGTGTGAGGGAGAGAGAGAGAGTGGGAGCGGGCAGTGTGAGGGAGAGAGAGAGAGTGGGAGCGGGCAGTGTGAGGGAGAGAGAGAGTGGGAGCGGGCAGTGTGAGGGAGAGAGAGAGTGGGAGCGGGCAGTGTGAGGGAGAGAGAGAGTGGGAGTGGGCAGTGTGAGGGAGAGAGAGAGAGTGGGAGTGGGCAGTGTGAGGGAGAGAGAGAGTGGAAGTGGGCAGTGTTAGGGAGAGAGAGAGAGAGTGGGAGCGGGCAGTCTGTGGGAGAGAGAGAGAGTGGGAGTGGGCAGTGTGAGGGAGAGAGAGTGTGAGCGGGCAGTGTGAGGGAGAGAGAGGGAGCCGGCAGTGAGAGGGAGAGAGAGAGTGGGAGCGGGCATTGTGAGGGAGAGAGAGAGAGTGGGAGTGGGCAGTGTGAGGAAGAGAGAGAGTGGGAGCGGGCAGTGTGAGGGAGAGAGCGAGTGGGAGAGGGCAGTGTGAGGGAGCGAGGGAGTGGGAGTGGGCAGTGTAAGGGAGAGAGAGAGAGTGGTAGCGGGCAGTGTGAGGGAGAGAGAGAGTGGGAGCGGGCAGTGTGAGGGAGCGAGAGAGTGGGAGTGGGCAGTGTGAGGGAGCGAGAGAGTGGGAGCGGGCAGAGTGAGGAAGAGAGGGAGTGGGAGCGGGTAGTGTGAGGGAGCGAGAGAGTGGGAGCGGGCAGTGTGAGAGAGCGAGAGAGTGGGAGTGGGCAGTGTGAGGGAGCGGGCAGTGTGAGGGAGCGAGAGAGTAGGAGTGGGCAGTGTGAGCGAGAGAGAGAGAGAGAGTGGGAGCGGGCAGAGTGAGGGAGAGAGAGAGTGGGGGCGGGCAGAGTGAGGGAGAGAGAGAGTGGGGGCGGGCAGAGTGAGGGAGAGAGAGAGTGGGAGCGGGCAGTGAGAGAGAGAGAGATTGGGAGCGGGCAGTGTGAGGGAGAGAGAGAGAGTGGGAGAGGGCAGTGTGAGGGAGAGAGGGAGTGGGAGCGGGCAGTGTGAGGGAGCGAGAGAGAGTGGGAGCGGGCAGTGTGAGGTAGAGAGAGAGAGAGCGGGAGCGGGCAGTATGAGGGAGAGAGAGAGTGGGAGCGGGCAGTGTGAGGGAGAGAGAGAGAGTGAGAGCGGGCAGTGTGAGGGAGCGAGAGAGTGGGAGCGGGCAGTGTGAGGGAGAGAGAGAGTGGGAGCGGGCAGTGTGAGGGAGAGAGAGTGGGAGCGGGCAGTGTGAGGGAGCGAGAGAGTGGGAGCGGGCAGTGTGAGGGAGAGAGAGAGTGGGAGCGGGCAGTGTGAGGGAGAGAGAGTGGGAGCGGGCAGTGTGAGGGAGCGAGAGAGTGGGAGTGGGCAGTGTGAGGGAGCGAGAGAGTGGGAGTGGGCAGTGTGAGGGAGCGAGAGAGTGGGAGCGGGCAGTGTGAGGGGGCGAGAGAGTGGGAGAGGGCAGTGTGAGGGAGAGAGAGAGAGAGAGTGGGAGCGGGCAGAGTGAGGGAGAGAGAGTGGGGGCGGGCAGAGTGAGGAAGAGAGAGAGTGGGAGCGGGCAGTGTGAGGGAGAGAGAGAGAGTGGGAGCGGTCAGTGTGAGGGAGAGAGAGAGAGTGGGAGCGGGCAGTGTGAGGGAGAGAGAGAGAGTGGGAGCGGGCAGTGTGAGGGAGAGAGAGAGAGTGGGAGCGGGCAGTGTGAGGGAGAGAGAGAGAGTGGGAGCGGGCAGTGTGAGGGAGAGAGAGAGAGTGGGAGCCGGCAGTGTGAGGGAGAGAGAGAGTGGGAGCGGGCAGTGTGAGGGAGACAGAGAGAATGGGAGAGGGCAGTGTGAGGGAGCGAGAGAGAGTGGGAGCGGGCAGTGTGAGGGAGAGAGAGAGAGTGGGAGCGGGCAGTGTGAGGGAGAGAGAGAGAGTGGGAGCGGGCAGTGTGAGGGAGAGAGAGAGAGAGGGAGCGGGCAGTGTGAGGGAGAGAGAGAGAGTGGGAGCGGGCAGTGTGAGGGAGAGAGAGAGAGTGGGAGCGGGCAGTGTGAGGGAGAGAGAGAGAGTGGGAGCGGGCAGTGTGAGGGAGAGAGAGAGAGTGGGAGCGGGCAGTGTGAGGGAGAGAGAGAGAGTGGGAGCCGGCAGTGAGAGGGAGAGAGAGAGAGGGAGCGGGCATTGTGAGGGAGAGAGAGAGAGTGGGAGTGGGCAGTGTGAGGAAGAGAGAGAGTGGGAGCGGGCAGTGTGAGGGAGAGAGAGTGGGAGAGGGCAGTGTGATGGAGCGAGGGAGTGGGAGTGGGCAGTGTGAGGGAGAGAGAGAGAGTGGGAGCGGGCAGTGTGAGGGAGAGAGAGAGTGGGAGCGGGCAGTGTGAGGGAGCGAGAGAGTGGGAGTGGGCAGTGTGAGGGAGAGAGAGAGAGTGGGAGCGGGCAGTGTGAGGGAGAGAGAGAGAATGGGAGTGGGCAGTGTGAGGGAGAGAGAGAGAGTGGGAGCGGGCAGTGTGAGGGAGAGAGAGAGTGGGAGTGGGCAGTGTGAGGGAGAGAGAGTGGGAGCCGGCAGTGTGAGGGAGCGAGAGAGTGGGATCGGACAGTGTGAGGGAGCGAGAGAGTGGGATCGGACAGTGTGAGGGAGCGAGAGAGTGGGAGTGGACAGTGTGAGGGAGAGAGAGTGGGAGCGGGCAGTGTGAGGGAGAGAGAGAGAGTGGGAGCGGGCAGTGTGAGGGAGAGAGAGAGAGGGAGCGGGCATTGTGAGGGAGAGAGAGAGAGTGGGAGTGGGCAGTGTGAGGAAGAGAGAGAGTGGGAGCGGGCAGTGTGAGGGAGAGAGAGTGGGAGAGGGCAGTGTGATGGAGCGAGGGAGTGGGAGTGGGCAGTGTGAGGGAGAGAGAGAGAGTGGGAGCGGGCAGTGTGAGGGAGAGAGAGAGTGGGAGCGGGCAGTGTGAGGGAGAGAGAGTGGGAGAGGGCAGTGTGATGGAGCGAGGGAGTGGGAGTGGGCAGTGTGAGGGAGAGAGAGAGAGTGGGAGCGGGCAGTGTGAGGGAGAGAGAGAGTGGGAGCGGGCAGTGTGAGGGAGCGAGAGAGTGGGAGTGGGCAGTGTGAGGGAGAGAGAGAGAGTGGGAGCGGGCAGTCTGAGGAAGAGAGAGAGAGTGGGAGTGGGCAGTGTGAGGGAGAGAGAGAGTGGGAGCGGGCAGTGTGAGGGAGAGAGAGAGTGGGAGTGGGCAGTGTGAGGTAGCGAGAGAGTGGGAGCGGGCAGTGTGAGGGAGCGAGAGAGTGGGAGTGGGCAGTGTGAGGGAGAGTGAGAGAGAGTGGGGGCGGGCAGTGTGAGGGAGAGAGAGAGTGGGGGCGGGCAGTGTGAGGGAGAGAGAGAGTGGGAGCGGGCAGTGCGAGGGAGAGTGAGAGAGTGAGAGCGGGCAGTGTGAGGGAGCGAGAGAGTGGGAGCGGGCAGTGTGAGGGAGAGAGAGAGTGGGAGCGGGCAGTGTGAGGGAGAGAGAGAGTGGGAGCGGGCAGTGTGAGGGAGCGAGACAGTGGGAGCGGGCAGTGTGAGGGAGAGAGAGAGTGGGAGCGGGCAGTGTGAGGGAGCGAGAGAGTGGGAGCAGGCAGTGTGAGGGAGCGAGACAGTGGGAGTGGGCAGTGTGAGGGAGAGAGAGAGAGAGTGGGAGCGGGCAGAGTGAGGGAGAGAGAGAGTGGGGGCGGGCAGCGTGAGGGAGAGAGAGATTGGCAGCGGGCAGTGTGAGGGAGCGAGAGAGTGTGGGAGCCGGCAGTGAGAGGGAGAGAGAGAGTGGGAGTGGGCAGTGTGAGGAAGAGAGAGAGTGGGAGCGGGCAGTGTGAGGGAGAGAGAGTGGGAGAGGGCAGTGTGATGGAGCGAGGGAGTGGGAGTGGGCAGTGTGAGGGAGCGAGAGAGTGGGAGTGGGCAGTGTGAGGGAGAGAGAGAGAGAGTGGGAGCGGGCAGAGTGAGGGAGAGAGAGTGGGGGCGGGCAGAGTGAGGAAGAGAGAGAGTGGGAGCGGGCAGTGTGAGGGAGAGAGAGGGGGAGAGGGCAGTGTGAATGAGAGAGGGAGTGGGAGCGGGCAGTGTGAGGGAGAGAGAGAGTGGGAGCGGGCAGTGTGAGGAAGAGAGTGGGAGCGGTCAGTGTGAGGGAGAGAGAGAGAGTGGGAGCGGGCTGTGTGAGGGAGAGAGAGAGAGGGAGCGGGCAGTGTGAGGGAGACAGAGAGAATGGGAGAGGGCAGTGTGAGGGAGCGAGAGAGAGTGGGAGCGGGCAGTGTGAGGGAGAGAGAGAGAGTGGGAGCGGGCAGTGTGAGGGAGAGAGAGAGTGGGAGCGGGCAGTGTGAGGGAGAGAGAGAGAGTGGGAGCGGGCAGTGTGAGGTAGAGAGAGAGAGTGGGAGCGGGCAGTGTGAGGGAGAGAGAGAGAGTGGGAGCGGGCAGTGTGAGGGAGAGAGAGAGAGTGGGAGCGGGCAGTGTGAGGGAGAGAGAGAGAGTGGGAGCCGGCAGTGAGAGGGAGAGAGAGAGAGGGAGCGGGCATTGTGAGGGAGAGAGAGAGAGTGGGAGTGGGCAGTGTGAGGAAGAGAGAGAGTGGGAGCAGGCAGTGTGAGGGAGAGAGAGTGGGAGAGGGCAGTGTGATGGAGCGAGGGAGTGGGAGTGGGCAGTGTGAGGGAGAGAGAGAGAGTGGGAGCGGGCAGTGTGAGGGAGAGAGAGAGTGGGAGCGGGCAGTGTGAGGGAGCGAGAGAGTGGGAGTGGGCAGTGTGAGGGAGAGAGAGAGAGTGGGAGCGGGCAGTGTGAGGAAGAGAGAGAGAGTGGGAGTGGGCAGTGTGAGGGAGAGAGAGAGTGGGAGCGGGCAGTGTGAGGGAGAGAGAGAGTGGGAGTGGGCAGTGTGAGGTAGCGAGAGAGTGGGAGCGGGCAGTGTGAGGGAGCGAGAGAGTGGGAGTGGGCAGTGTGAGGGAGAGTGAGAGAGAGTGGGAGCGTGCAGAGTGAGGGAGAGAGAGAGTGGGGGCAGGCAGTGTGAGGGAGAGAGAGAGTGGGAGCGGGCAGTGCGAGGGAGAGAGAGAGAGTGAGAGCGGGCAGTGTGAGGGAGCGAGAGAGTGGGAGCGGGCAGTGTGAGGGAGAGAGAGAGTGGGAGCGGGCAGTGTGAGGGAGAGAGAGAGTGGGAGCGGGGAGTGTGAGGGAGCGAGACAGTGGGAGCGGGCAGTGTGAGGGAGAGAGAGAGTGGGAGCGGGCAGTGTGAGGGAGAGAGAGAGTGGGAGCGGGCAGTGTGAGGGAGCGAGAGAGTGGGAGCGGGCAGTGTGAGGGAGCGAGACAGTGGGAGTGGGCAGTGTGAGGGAGAGAGAGAGAGAGTGGGAGCGGGCAGAGTGAGGGAGAGAGAGTGTGGGGGCGGGCAGCGTGAGGGAGCGAGAGAGTGTGGGAGCCGGCAGTGAGAGGGAGAGAGAGAGTGGGAGCGGGCATTGTGAGGGAGAGAGAGAGAGTGGGAGTGGGCAGTGTGAGGAAGAGAGAGAGAGTGGGAGCGGGCAGTGTGAGGAAGAGAGAGAGAGTGGGAGCGGGCAGTGTGAGGAAGAGAGAGAGTGGGAGCGGGCAGTGTGAGGGAGAGAGAGTGGGAGAGGGCAGTGTGATGGAGAGAGAGAGCGTGAGAGCGGGCAGTGTGAGGGAGAGAGAGAGTGGTAGCGGGCAGTGTGAGGGAGAGAGAGAGAGTGGGAGCGGGCAGTGTGAGGGAGAGAGAGAGAGTGGGAGCGGGCAGTGTGAGGGAGCGAGAGAGTGGAAGCGGGCAGTGTGAGGGAGCGAGAGAGTGGGAGTGGGCAGTGTGAGGGAGAGAGAGAGAGAGTGGGAGCGGGCAGAGTGAGGGAGAGAGAGAGTGGGGGCGGGCAGAGTGAGGGAGAGAGAGAGTGGGAGCGGGCAGTGAGAGGGAGAGAGAGAGTGGGAGCGGGCAGTGAGAGGGAGAGAGAGAGAGTGGGAGAGGGCAGTGTGAGAGAGAGTGGGGGCGGGCAGAGTGAGGGAGAGTGAGAGAGTGAGAGCGGGCAGTGTGAGGGAGCGAGAGAGTGGGAGCGGGCAGTGTGAGGGAGAGAGAGAGTGGGAGCGGGCAGTGTGAGGGAGAGAGAGAGTGGGAGCGGGCAGTGTGAGGGAGCGAGACAGTGGGAGCGGGCAGTGTGAGGGAGAGAGAGAGTGGGAGCGGGCAGTGTGAGGGAGCGAGAGAGTGGGAGCAGGCAGTGTGAGGGAGCGAGACAGTGGGAGTGGGCAGTGTGAGGGAGAGAGAGAGAGAGTGGGAGCGGGCAGAGTGAGGGAGAGAGAGAGTGGGGGCGGGCAGCGTGAGGGAGAGAGAGATTGGCAGCGGGCAGTGTGAGGGAGCGAGAGAGTGTGGGAGCCGGCAGTGAGAGGGAGAGAGAGAGTGGGAGTGGGCAGTGTGAGGAAGAGAGAGAGTGGGAGCGGGCAGTGTGAGGGAGAGAGAGTGGGAGAGGGCAGTGTGATGGAGCGAGGGAGTGGGAGTGGGCAGTGTGAGGGAGCGAGAGAGTGGGAGTGGGCAGTGTGAGGGAGAGAGAGAGAGAGTGGGAGCGGGCAGAGTGAGGGAGAGAGAGTGGGGGCGGGCAGAGTGAGGAAGAGAGAGAGTGGGAGCGGGCAGTGTGAGGGAGAGAGAGGGGGAGAGGGCAGTGTGAATGAGAGAGGGAGTGGGAGCGGGCAGTGTGAGGGAGAGAGAGAGTGGGAGCGGGCAGTGTGAGGAAGAGAGTGGGAGCGGTCAGTGTGAGGGAGAGAGAGAGAGTGGGAGCGGGCTGTGTGAGGGAGAGAGAGAGAGGGAGCGGGCAGTGTGAGGGAGACAGAGAGAATGGGAGAGGGCAGTGTGAGGGAGCGAGAGAGAGTGGGAGCGGGCAGTGTGAGGGAGAGAGAGAGAGTGGGAGCGGGCAGTGTGAGGGAGAGAGAGAGTGGGAGCGGGCAGTGTGAGGGAGAGAGAGAGAGTGGGAGCGGGCAGTGTGAGGTAGAGAGAGAGAGTGGGAGCGGGCAGTGTGAGGGAGAGAGAGAGAGTGGGAGCGGGCAGTGTGAGGGAGAGAGAGAGAGTGGGAGCGGGCAGTGTGAGGGAGAGAGAGAGAGTGGGAGCCGGCAGTGAGAGGGAGAGAGAGAGAGGGAGCGGGCATTGTGAGGGAGAGAGAGAGAGTGGGAGTGGGCAGTGTGAGGAAGAGAGAGAGTGGGAGCAGGCAGTGTGAGGGAGAGAGAGTGGGAGAGGGCAGTGTGATGGAGCGAGGGAGTGGGAGTGGGCAGTGTGAGGGAGAGAGAGAGAGTGGGAGCGGGCAGTGTGAGGGAGAGAGAGAGTGGGAGCGGGCAGTGTGAGGGAGCGAGAGAGTGGGAGTGGGCAGTGTGAGGGAGAGAGAGAGAGTGGGAGCGGGCAGTGTGAGGAAGAGAGAGAGAGTGGGAGTGGGCAGTGTGAGGGAGAGAGAGAGTGGGAGCGGGCAGTGTGAGGGAGAGAGAGAGTGGGAGTGGGCAGTGTGAGGTAGCGAGAGAGTGGGAGCGGGCAGTGTGAGGGAGCGAGAGAGTGGGAGTGGGCAGTGTGAGGGAGAGTGAGAGAGAGTGGGAGCGTGCAGAGTGAGGGAGAGAGAGAGTGGGGGCAGGCAGTGTGAGGGAGAGAGAGAGTGGGAGCGGGCAGTGCGAGGGAGAGAGAGAGAGTGAGAGCGGGCAGTGTGAGGGAGCGAGAGAGTGGGAGCGGGCAGTGTGAGGGAGAGAGAGAGTGGGAGCGGGCAGTGTGAGGGAGAGAGAGAGTGGGAGCGGGGAGTGTGAGGGAGCGAGACAGTGGGAGCGGGCAGTGTGAGGGAGAGAGAGAGTGGGAGCGGGCAGTGTGAGGGAGAGAGAGAGTGGGAGCGGGCAGTGTGAGGGAGCGAGAGAGTGGGAGCGGGCAGTGTGAGGGAGCGAGACAGTGGGAGTGGGCAGTGTGAGGGAGAGAGAGAGAGAGTGGGAGCGGGCAGAGTGAGGGAGAGAGAGTGTGGGGGCGGGCAGCGTGAGGGAGCGAGAGAGTGTGGGAGCCGGCAGTGAGAGGGAGAGAGAGAGTGGGAGCGGGCATTGTGAGGGAGAGAGAGAGAGTGGGAGTGGGCAGTGTGAGGAAGAGAGAGAGAGTGGGAGCGGGCAGTGTGAGGAAGAGAGAGAGAGTGGGAGCGGGCAGTGTGAGGAAGAGAGAGAGTGGGAGCGGGCAGTGTGAGGGAGAGAGAGTGGGAGAGGGCAGTGTGATGGAGAGAGAGAGCGTGAGAGCGGGCAGTGTGAGGGAGAGAGAGAGTGGTAGCGGGCAGTGTGAGGGAGAGAGAGAGAGTGGGAGCGGGCAGTGTGAGGGAGAGAGAGAGAGTGGGAGCGGGCAGTGTGAGGGAGCGAGAGAGTGGAAGCGGGCAGTGTGAGGGAGCGAGAGAGTGGGAGTGGGCAGTGTGAGGGAGAGAGAGAGAGAGTGGGAGCGGGCAGAGTGAGGGAGAGAGAGAGTGGGGGCGGGCAGAGTGAGGGAGAGAGAGAGTGGGAGCGGGCAGTGAGAGGGAGAGAGAGAGTGGGAGCGGGCAGTGAGAGGGAGAGAGAGAGAGTGGGAGAGGGCAGTGTGAGAGAGAGTGGGGGCGGGCAGAGTGAGGGAGAGAGAGTGTGGGGGCGGGCAGCGTGAGGGTGAGAGAGATTGGGAGCGGGCAGTGTGAGGGAGCGAGAGAGTGTGGGAGCCGGCAGTGAGAGGGAGAGAGAGAGTGGGAGCGGGCATTGTGAGGGAGAGAGAGAGAGTGGGAGTGGGCAGTGTGAGGGAGCGAGAGAGAGTGGGAGCGGGCAGTGTGAGGGAGAGAGAGAGAGAGTGGGAGCGAGCAGTGTGAGGGAGAGAGAGAGTGGGAGCGGGCAGTGTGAGGGAGAGAGAGTGAGAGCGGGCAGTGTGAGGGAGCGAGAGAGTGGGAGCGGGCAGTGTGAGGGAGAGAGAGAGAGTGGGAGCGGGCAGTGTGAGGGAGCGAGAGAGTGGGAGCGGGCAGTGTGAGGGAGCGAGAGAGTGGGAGCGGGCAGTGTGAGGGAGCGAGAGAGTGGGAGCGGGCAGTGTGAGGGAGCGAGAGAGTGGGAGTGGGCAGTGTGAGGGAGAGAGAGAGAGAGTGGGAGCGGGCAGTGTGAGGGAGAGAGAGAGTGGGAGCGGGCAGTGTGAGGGAGAGAGAGAGTGGGAGCGGGCAGTGTGAGGGAGAGAGAGAGAGTGGGAGCGGGCAGTGTGAGGGAGCGAGCGAGTGGGAGCGGGCAGTGTGAGGGAGAGAGAGAGAATGGGAGCGGGCAGTGTGAGGGAGAGAGAGAGAATGGGAGCAGGCAGTGTGAGGGAGAGAGAGAGTGGGAGCGGGCAGTGTGAGGGAGAGAGAGAGTGGAGCGGGCAGAGTGAGGGAGCGAGAGAGTGGGAGCGGGCAGTGTGAGGGAGAGAGAGAGAGAGTGGGAGCGGGCAGTGTGAGGGAGCGAGAGAGTGGGAGCGGGCAGTGTGAGGGAGCGAGAGAGTGGGAGCGGGCAATGTGAGGGAGCGAGAGAGTGGGAGCGGGCAGTGTGAGGGAGCGAGAGAGTGGGAGCGGGCAGTGTGAGGGAGCGGGAGAGTGGGAGCGGGCAGTGTGAGGGAGCGAGAGAGTGGGAGTGGGCAGTGTGAGGGAGAGAGAGAGAGAGTGGGAGCGGGCAGTGTGAGGGAGAGAGAGAGTGGGAGCGGGCAGTGTGAGGGAGAGAGAGAGTGGGAGCGGGCAGTGTGAGGGAGAGAGAGAGAGTGGGAGCGGGCAGTGTGAGGGAGCGAGCGAGTGGGAGCGGGCAGTGTGAGGGAGAGAGAGAGAATGGGAGCGGGCAGTGTGAGGGAGAGAGAGAGAATGGGAGCAGGCAGTGTGAGGGAGAGAGAGAGTGGGAGCGGGCAGTGTGAGGGAGAGAGAGAGTGGAGCGGGCAGAGTGAGGGCGAGAGAGAGTGGGAGCCGGCTGTGTGAGAGAGAGAGAGAGAGAGTGGGAGCCGGCTGTGTGAGGGAGCGAGAGAGTAGGAGTGGGCAGTGTGAGCGAGAGAGAGAGAGTGGGAGCGGGCAGAGTGAGGGAGAGAGAGAGTGGGGGCGGGCAGAGTGAGGGAGAGAGAGAGTGGGGGCGGGCAGAGTGAGGGAGAGAGAGAGTGGGAGCGGGCAGTGAGAGAGAGAGAGAGAGTGGAAGCGGGCAGTGTGAGGGAGAGAGAGAGAGTGGGAGAGGGCAGTGTGAGGGAGAGAGGGAGTGGGAGCGGGCAGTGTGAGGGAGCGAGAGAGAGTGGGAGCGGGCAGTGTGAGGTAGAGAGAGAGAGAGTGGGAGCGGGCAGTGTGAGGGAGAGAGTGATTGGGAGCGGGCAGTGTGAGGGAGAGAGAGAGAGTGAGAGCGGGCAGTGTGAGGGAGAGAGAGTGGGAGCGGGCAGTGTGAGGGAGAGAGAGAGTGGGAGCGGGCAGTGTGAGGGAGAGAGAGTGGGAGCGGGCAGTGTGAGGGAGCGAGAGAGTGGGAGTGGGCAGTGTGAGGGAGAGAGAGAGTGGGAGCGGGCAGTGTGAGGGAGCGAGAGAGTGGGAGCGGGCAGTGTGAGGGAGCGAGAGAGTGGGAGCGGGCAGTGTGAGGGATGGAGAGAGTGGGAGCGGGCAGTGTGAGGGAGCGAGAGAGTGGGAGTGGGCAGTGTGAGGGAGCGAGAGAGTGGGAGCGGGCAGTGTGAGGGAGCGAGAGAGTGGGAGCGGGCAGTGTGAGAGAGAGAGAGAGAGAGAGTGGGAGCGGGCAGTGTGAGGGAGAGAGAGAGAGTGTGAGCCGGCAGTGTGAGGGAGAGAGAGAGAGAGTGGGGGCGGGCAGCGTGAGGGAGAGAGAGATTGGGAGCGGGCAGTGAGAGGGAGAGAGAGTGGGAGCGGGCAGTGTGAGGGAGAGAGAGAGTGGGAGAGGGCAGTGTGAGGGACAGAGGGAGTGGGAGCGGGCAGTGTGAGAGAGAGAGAGAGTGGGAGCGGGCAGTGTGAGGAAGAGAGAGAGAGTGGGAGCGGGCAGTGTGAGGAAGAGAGAGAGAGTGGGAGCGGGCAGTGTGAGGGAGCGAGAGAGAGTGGGAGTGGGCAGTGTGAGGGAGAGAGGGAGTGGGAGCGGGCAGTGTGAGGGAGAGAGAGAGAGAGTGGGAGCGAGCAGTGTGAGGGAGAGAGAGAGTGGGAGAGGGCAGTGTGAGGGAGAGAGGGAGTGGGAGCGGGCAGTGTGAGCGAGCGAGAGAGAGTGGGAGCGGGCAGTGTGAGGGAGAGAGAGAGTGGGAGCGAGCAGTGTGAGGGAGAGAGAGAGTGGGAGCGTGCAGAGTGAGGGAGAGAGAGAGTGGGGGCGGGCAGAGTGAGGAAGAGAGAGAGTGGGAGCGGGCAGTGTGAGGGAGCGAGAGAGTGGGAGCGGGCAGTGTGAGGGAGCGAGAGAGTGGGAGCGGGCAGTGTGAGGGAGAGAGAGAGTGGGAGCGGGCAGTGTGAGGGAGCGAGAGAGTGGGAGCGGGCAGTGTGAGGGAGAGAGAGAGAGTGGGAGCGGGCAGTGTGAGGGAGCGAGAGAGTGGGAGTGGGCAGTGTGAGGGAGAGAGAGAGAGTGGGAGTGGGCAGTGTGAGGGGGAGAGAGAGAGAGTGGGAGCGGGCAGTGAGAGGGAGAGAGAGAGTGGGAGCGGGCAGTGTGAGGGAGAGAGAGAGAGTGGGAGAGGGCAGTGTGAGGGAGAGAGGGAGTGGGAGCGGGCAGTGTGAGGGAGAGAGAGAGAGTGAGAGCGGGCAGTGTGAGGGAGCGAGAGAGTGGGAGCGGGCAGTGTGAGGGAGAGAGAGAGAGTGGGAGCGGGCAGTGTGAGGGAGAGAGAGAGTGGGAGCGGGCAGTGTGAGGGAGAGAGAGAGTGGGAGCGGGCAGTGTGAGGGAGAGAGAGAGTGGAGCGGGCAGAGTGAGGGCGAGAGAGAGTGGGAGCCGGCTGTGTGAGAGAGAGAGAGAGAGAGTGGGAGCCGGCTGTGTGAGGGAGCGAGAGAGTAGGAGTGGGCAGTGTGAGCGAGAGAGAGAGAGTGGGAGCGGGCAGAGTGAGGGAGAGAGAGAGTGGGGGCGGGCAGAGTGAGGGAGAGAGAGAGTGGGGGCGGGCAGAGTGAGGGAGAGAGAGAGTGGGAGCGGGCAGTGAGAGAGAGAGAGAGAGTGGAAGCGGGCAGTGTGAGGGAGAGAGAGAGAGTGGGAGAGGGCAGTGTGAGGGAGAGAGGGAGTGGGAGCGGGCAGTGTGAGGGAGCGAGAGAGAGTGGGAGCGGGCAGTGTGAGGTAGAGAGAGAGAGAGTGGGAGCGGGCAGTGTGAGGGAGAGAGTGATTGGGAGCGGGCAGTGTGAGGGAGAGAGAGAGAGTGAGAGCGGGCAGTGTGAGGGAGAGAGAGTGGGAGCGGGCAGTGTGAGGGAGAGAGAGAGTGGGAGCGGGCAGTGTGAGGGAGAGAGAGTGGGAGCGGGCAGTGTGAGGGAGCGAGAGAGTGGGAGTGGGCAGTGTGAGGGAGAGAGAGAGTGGGAGCGGGCAGTGTGAGGGAGCGAGAGAGTGGGAGCGGGCAGTGTGAGGGAGCGAGAGAGTGGGAGCGGGCAGTGTGAGGGATGGAGAGAGTGGGAGCGGGCAGTGTGAGGGAGCGAGAGAGTGGGAGTGGGCAGTGTGAGGGAGCGAGAGAGTGGGAGCGGGCAGTGTGAGGGAGCGAGAGAGTGGGAGCGGGCAGTGTGAGAGAGAGAGAGAGAGAGAGTGGGAGCGGGCAGTGTGAGGGAGAGAGAGAGAGTGTGAGCCGGCAGTGTGAGGGAGAGAGAGAGAGAGTGGGGGCGGGCAGCGTGAGGGAGAGAGAGATTGGGAGCGGGCAGTGAGAGGGAGAGAGAGTGGGAGCGGGCAGTGTGAGGGAGAGAGAGAGTGGGAGAGGGCAGTGTGAGGGACAGAGGGAGTGGGAGCGGGCAGTGTGAGAGAGAGAGAGAGTGGGAGCGGGCAGTGTGAGGAAGAGAGAGAGAGTGGGAGCGGGCAGTGTGAGGAAGAGAGAGAGAGTGGGAGCGGGCAGTGTGAGGGAGCGAGAGAGAGTGGGAGTGGGCAGTGTGAGGGAGAGAGGGAGTGGGAGCGGGCAGTGTGAGGGAGAGAGAGAGAGAGTGGGAGCGAGCAGTGTGAGGGAGAGAGAGAGTGGGAGAGGGCAGTGTGAGGGAGAGAGGGAGTGGGAGCGGGCAGTGTGAGCGAGCGAGAGAGAGTGGGAGCGGGCAGTGTGAGGGAGAGAGAGAGTGGGAGCGAGCAGTGTGAGGGAGAGAGAGAGTGGGAGCGTGCAGAGTGAGGGAGAGAGAGAGTGGGGGCGGGCAGAGTGAGGAAGAGAGAGAGTGGGAGCGGGCAGTGTGTGGGAGCGAGAGAGTGGGAGCGGGCAGTGTGAGGGAGCGAGAGAGTGGGAGCGGGCAGTGTGAGGGAGAGAGAGAGTGGGAGCGGGCAGTGTGAGGGAGCGAGAGAGTGGGAGTGGGCAGTGTGAGGGAGAGAGAGAGAGTGGGAGCGGGCAGTGTGAGGGAGCGAGAGAGTGGGAGTGGGCAGTGTGAGGGAGAGAGAGAGAGTGGGAGTGGGCAGTGTGAGGGGGAGAGAGAGAGAGTGGGAGCGGGCAGTGAGAGGGAGAGAGAGAGTGGGAGCGGGCAGTGTGAGGGAGAGAGAGAGAGTGGGAGAGGGCAGTGTGAGGGAGAGAGGGAGTGGGAGCGGGCAGTGTGAGGGAGAGAGAGAGAGTGAGAGCGGGCAGTGTGAGGGAGCGAGAGAGTGGGAGCGGGCAGTGTGAGGGAGAGAGAGAGAGTGGGAGCGGGCAGTGTGAGGGAGAGAGAGAGTGGGAGCGGGCAGTGTGAGGGAGAGAGAGAGTGGGAGCGGGCAGTGTGAGGGAGCGAGAGAGTGGGAGCGGGCAGTGTGAGGGAGAGAGAGAGAGTGGGAGCGGGCAGTGTGAGGGAGCGAGAGAGTGGGAGTGGGCAGTGTGAGGGAGCGAGAGAGTGGGAGCGGGCAGTGTGAGGGAGCGAGACAGTGGGAGTGGGCAGTGTGAGGGAGAGAGAGAGAGAGAGTGGGAGCGGGCAGTGTGAGGGAGAGAGAGAGAGAGAGAGTGGGAGCGGGCAGAGTGAGGGAGAGAGAGAGTGGGGGCGGGCAGAGTGAGGGAGAGAGAGTGTGGGGGCGGGCAGCGTGAGGGAGAGAGAGATTGGGAGCGGGCAGTGAGAGGGAGAGAGGGAGTGGGAGCGGTCAGTGTGAGGGAGCGAGAGAGTGGGAGTGGGCAGTGTGAGGGAGCGAGAGAGTGGGAGTGGGCAGTGTGAGAGAGAGAGAGAGAGAGAGAGTGGGAGCGGGCAGAGTGAGTGAGAGAGAGAGTGGGGGCGGGCAGAGTGAGGGAGAGAGAGAGTGGGAGCGGGCAGTGAGAGGGAGAGAGAGAGTGGGAGCGGGCAGTGTGAGGGAGAGAGAGAGAGTGGGAGAGGGCAGTGTGAGGGAGAGAGGGAGTGGGAGAGTGCAGTGTGAGGGAGAGAGAGAGAGTGAGAGCGGGCAGTGTGAGGGAGCGAGAGAGTAGGAGCGGGCAGTGTGAGGGAGAGAGAGAGAGTGGGAGCGGGCAGTGTGAGGGAGAGAGAGAGTGGGAGCGGGCAGTGTGAGGGAGCGAGAGAGTGGGAGCGGGCAGTGTGAGGGAGAGAGAGAGTGGGAGCGGGCAGTGTGAGGGAGCGAGAGAGTGGGAGTGGGCAGTGTGAGGGAGCGAGAGAGTGGGAGCGGGCAGAGTGAGGGAGCGAGAGAGTGGGAGCGGGCAGTGTGAGGGAGAGAGAGAGTGGGAGCGGGCAGTGTGAGGGAGCGAGACAGTGGGAGTGGGCAGTGTGAGGGAGCGAGAGAGAGAGTGGGAGCGGGCAGTGTGAGGGAGAGAGAGAGAGAGTGGGAGCGGGCAGTGTGAGGGAGCGAGAGAGTGGGAGCGGGCAGTGTGAGGGAGAGAGAGAGTGGGAGCGGGCAGTGTGAGGGAGCGAGACAGTGGGAGTGGGCAGTGTGAGGGAGAGAGAGAGAGAGTGGGAGCGGGCAGAGTGAGGGAGAGAGTGGGGGCGGGCAGAGTGAGGGAGAGAGAGATTGGGAGCGGGCAGTGAGAGGGAGAGAGAGAGTGGGAGCGGGCAGTGTGAGGGAGAGAGGGAGTGGGAGCGGGCAGTGTGAGAGAGAGAGAGAGTGGGAGCGGGCAGTGTGAGGGGGAGAGAGAGAGTGGGAGCGGGCAGTGTGAGGGAGCGAGAGAGTGGGAGCGGGCAGTGTGAGGGAGAGAGAGAGCGTGAGAGCGGGCAGTGTGAGGGAGAGAGAGAGTGGGAGCGGGCAGTGTGAGGGAGAGAGAGAGTGAGAGCGGGCAGTGTGAGGGAGAGAGAGAGAGAGTGGGAGCGGGCAGAGTGAGGGAGAGAGAGAGTGGGGGCGGGCAGAGTGAGGGAGAGAGAGTGTGGGAGCGGGCAGTGTGAGGGAGCGAGAGAGTGGGAGCGGGCAGTGAGAGGGAGAGAGAGAGTGGGAGCGGGCAGTGTGAGGGAGAGAGAGAGTGAGAGCGGGCAGTGTGAGGGAGCGAGAGAGTGGGAGCGGGCAGTGTGAGGGAGAGAGAGAGAGAGTGGGAGCGGGCAGAGTGAGGGAGAGAGAGAGTGGGGGCGGGCAGAGTGAGGGAGAGAGAGTGTGGGGGCGGGCAGCGTGAGGGAGAAAGAGATTGGGAGCGGGCAGTGAGAGGGAGAGAGAGAGTGGGAGCGGGCAGTGTGAGAGAGAGAGAGAGTGGGAGCAGGCAGTGTGACGGAGAGAGAGAGAGTGGGAGCGGGCAGTGTGAGGGAGCGAGAGAGTGGGAGCGGGCAGTGTGAGGGAGAGAGAGAGAGTGGGAGCGGGCAGTGTGAGGGAGAGAGAGAGTGGGAGCGGGCAGTGTGAGGGAGAGAGAGAGTGGGTGCGGGCAGTGTGAGGGAGAGAGAGAGAGTGGGAGCGGGCAGTGTGAGGGAGCTAGCGAGAATGGGAGCGGGCAGTGTGAGGGAGAGAGAGATATTGGGAGCGGGCAGTGTGAGGGAGAGAGAGAGTGGGAGCGGGCAGTGTGAGGGAGAGAGAGAGTGGAGCGGGCAGAGTGAGGGCGAGAGAGAGTGGGAGCCGGCTGTGTGAGAGAGAGAGAGAGAGCGGGAGCCGGCTGTGTGAGAGAGTGGGAGTGGGCAGTGTGAGGGAGAGAGAGTGGGAGCCGGCAGTGTGAGGGAGCGAGAGAGTGGGATCGGACAGTGTGAGGGAGCGAGAGAGTGGGATCGGACAGTGTGAGGGAGCGAGAGAGTGGGAGTGGACAGTGTGAGGGAGAGAGAGTGGGAGCGGGCAGTGTGAGGGAGCGAGAGAGAGTGGGAGCGGGCAGTGTGAGGGAGAGAGAGAGAGTGGGAGCGGGCAGTGTGAGGGAGAGAGAGTGAGTGAGAGCGGGCAGTGTGAGGGAGCGAGAGAGTGGGAGCGGGCAGTGTGAGGGAGAGAGTGGGAGTGCGCAGTGTGAGGGAGAGAGAGAGTGGGAGCGGGCAGTGTGAGGGAGCGAGAGAGTGGGAGCGGGCAGTGTGAGGGAGCGAGAGAGTGGGAGCGGGCAGTGTGAGGGAGAGAGAGAGTGGAAGCGGGCAGTGTGAGGGAGCGAGAGAGTGGAAGTGGGCAGTGTGAGGGAGCGAGAGAGTGGGAGCGGGCAGTGTGAGGGAGCGAGAGAGTGGGAGTGGGCAGTGTGAGGGAGAGAGAGAGAGAGTGGGAGCGGGCAGAGTGAGGGAGAGAGAGAGTGGGGGCGGGCAGTGTGAGGGAGAGAGAGTGTGGGGGCGGGCAGCGTGAGGGAGAGAGAGATTGGGAGCGGGCAGTGAGAGGGAGAGAGAGAGAGAGAGTGGGAGCGGGCAGTGTGAGGAAGAGAGAGAGAGTGGGAGCGGGCAGTGTGAGGGAGAGAGAGAGAGTGGGAGCGGGCAGTGTGAGGAAGAGAGAGAGAGTGGGAGAGGGCAGTGTGAGGGAGAGAGGGAGTGGGAGCGGGCAGTGTGAGAGAGAGAGAGAGAGAGAGAGTGGGAGCGGGCAGTGTGAGGAAGAGAGAGAGAGTGGGAGCGGGCAGTGTGAGGGAGAGAGAGAGAGTGGGAGCCGGCAGTGTGAGGGAGAGAGAGAGAGAGTGGGGGCGGGCAGCGTGAGGGAGAGAGAGATTGGGAGCGGGCAGTGAGAGGGAGAGAGAGTGGGAGCGGGCAGTGTGAGGGAGAGAGAGAGTGGGAGAGGGCAGTGTGAGGGAGAGAGGGAGTGGGAGCGGGCAGTGTGAGAGAGAGAGAGAGTGGGAGCGGGCAGTGTGAGGAAGAGAGAGAGAGTGGGAGCGGGCAGTGTGAGGAAGAGAGAGAGAGTGGGAGCGGGCAGTGTGAGGGAGCGAGAGAGAGTGGGAGTGGGCAGTGTGAGGGAGAGAGGGAGTGGGAGCGGGCAGTGTGAGGGAGAGAGAGAGAGAGTGGGAGCGAGCAGTGTGAGGGAGAGAGAGAGTGGGAGAGGGCAGTGTGAGGGAGAGAGGGAGTGGGAGCGGGCAGTGTGAGCGAGCGAGAGAGAGTGGGAGCGGGCAGTGTGAGGGAGAGAGAGAGTGGGAGCGAGCAGTGTGAGGGAGAGAGAGAGTGGGAGCGTGCAGAGTGAGGGAGAGAGAGAGTGGGGGCGGGCAGAGTGAGGAAGAGAGAGAGTGGGAGCGGGCAGTGTGAGGGAGCGAGAGAGTGGGAGCGGGCAGTGTGAGGGAGCGAGAGAGTGGGAGTGGGCAGTGTGAGGGAGAGAGAGAGTGGGAGCGGGCAGTGTGAGGGAGCGAGAGAGTGGGAGTGGGCAGTGTGAGGGAGAGAGAGAGAGTGGGAGCGGGCAGTGTGAGGGAGCGAGAGAGTGGGAGTGGGCAGTGTGAGGGAGAGAGAGAGAGTGGGAGTGGGCAGTGTGAGGGAGAGAGAGAGAGTGGGAGCGGGCAGTGAGAGGGAGAGAGAGAGTGGGAGCGGGCAGTGTGAGGGAGAGAGAGTGGGAGAGGGCAGTGTGAGGGAGAGAGGGAGTGGGAGCGGGCAGTGTGAGGGAGAGAGAGAGAGTGAGAGCGGGCAGTGTGAGGGAGCGAGAGAGTGGGAGCGGGCAGTGTGAGGGAGAGAGAGAGAGTGGGAGCGGGCAGTGTGAGGGAGAGAGAGAGTGGGAGCGGGCAGTGTGAGGGAGAGAGAGAGTGGGAGCGGGCAGTGTGAGGGAGCGAGAGAGTGGGAGCGGGCAGTGTGAGGGAGAGAGAGAGTGGGAGCGGGCAGTGTGAGGGAGCGAGAGAGTGGGAGTGGGCAGTGTGAGGGAGCGAGAGAGTGGGAGCGGGCAGTGTGAGGGAGCGAGACAGTGGGAGTGGGCAGTGTGAGGGAGAGAGAGAGAGAGTGGGAGCGGGCAGAGTGAGGGAGAGAGATAGTGGGGGCGGGCAGAGTGAGGGAGAGAGAGTGTGGGGGCGGGCAGCGTGAGGGAGAGAGAGATTGGGAGCGGGCAGTGAGAGGGAGAGAGAGTGGGAGCGGGCAGTGTGAGGGAGAGAGGGGGTGGGAGCGGGCAGTGTGAGAGAGAGAGAGAGTGGGAGCGGGCAGTGTGAGGGGGAGAGAGAGAGTGGGAGCGGGCAGTGTGAGGGAGCAAGAGATTGGGAGCGGGCAGTGTGAGGGAGAGAGAGAGCGTGAGAGCGGGCAGTGTGAGGGAGAGAGATAGTGGGAGCGGGCAGTGTGAGGGAGAGAGAGAGAGTGGGAGCGGTCAGTGTGAGGGAGCGAGAGAGTGGGAGTGGGCAGTGTGAGGGAGCGAGAGAGTGGGAGTGGGCAGTGTGAGGGAGAGAGAGAGAGTGGGAGCGGGCAGAGTGAGTGAGAGAGAGAGTGGGGGCGGGCAGAGTGAGGGAGAGAGAGAGTGGGAGCGGGCAGTGAGAGGGAGAGAGAGAGTGGGAGCGGGCAGTGTGAGGGAGAGAGAGAGAGTGGGAGAGGGCAGTGTGAGGGAGAGAGGGAGTGGGAGCGGGCAGTGTGAGGGAGAGAGAGAGAGTGAGAGCGGGCAGTGTGAGGGAGCGAGAGAGTGGGAGCGGGCAGTGTGAGGGAGAGAGAGAGAGTGGGAGCGGGCAGTGTGAGGGAGCGAGAGAGTGGGAGCGGGCAGTGTGAGGGAGAGAGAGAGTGGGAGCGGGCAGTGTGAGGGAGCGAGAGAGTGGGAGTGGGCAGTGTGAGGGAGCGAGAGAGTGGGAGCGGGCAGAGTGAGGGAGCGAGAGAGTGGGAGCGGGCAGTGTGAGGGAGAGAGAGAGTGGGAGCGGGCAGTGTGAGGGAGCGAGACAGTGGGAGTGGGCAGTGTGAGGGAGAGAGAGAGAGAGTGGGAGCGGGCAGAGTGAGGGAGAGAGAGAGTGGGGGCGGGCAGAGTGAGGGAGAGAGAGTGTGGGGGCGGGCAGCGTGAGGGAGAGAGAGATTGGGAGCGGGCAGTGAGAGGGAGAGAGAGAGTGGGAGCGGGCAGTGTGAGAGAGCGAGTGAGTGGGAGCGGGCAGTGTGAGGGAGAGAGGGAGTGGGAGCGGGCAGTGTGAGAGAGAGAGAGAGTGGGAGCTGGCAGTGTGAGGGAGAGAGAGAGTGGGAGTGGGCAGTGTGAGAGAGCGAGAGAGTGGGAGCGGGCAGTGTGAGGGAGAGAGGGAGTGGGAGCGGGCAGTGTGAGAGAGAGAGAGAGTGGGAGCGGGCAGTGTGAGGGGGAGAGAGAGAGTGGGAGCGGGCAGTGTGAGGGAGCGAGAGAGTGGGAGCGGGCAGTGTGAGGGAGAGAGAGAGCGTGAGAGCGGGCAGTGTGAGGGAGAGAGAGAGTGGGAGCGGGCAGTGTGAGGGAGAGAGAGAGTGGGAGCGGGCAGTGTGAGGGAGAGAGTGAGTGGGAGCGGGCAGTGTGAGGGAGAGAGAGAGTGGGAGCGGGCAGTGTGAGGGAGAGAGAGTGAGAGCGGGCAGTGTGAGGGAGAGAGAGAGAGAGTGGGAGCGGGCAGAGTGAGGGAGAGAGAGAGTGGGGGCGGGCAGAGTGAGGGAGAGAGAGTGTGGGAGCGGGCAGTGTGAGGGAGCGAGAGAGTGGGAGCGGGCAGTGAGAGGGAGAGAGAGAGTGGGAGCGGGCAGTGTGAGGGAGAGAGAGAGTGGGAGCGGGCAGTGTGAGGGAGCGAGAGAGTGGGAGCGGGCAGTGTGAGGGAGAGAGAGAGTGGGAGCGGGCAGTGTGAGGGAGCGAGAGAGTGGGAGTGGGCAGTGTGAGGGAGCGAGAGAGTGGGAGCGGGTAGAGTGAGGGAGCGAGAGAGTGGGAGCGGGCAGTGTGAGGGAGAGAGAGAGTGGGAGCGGGCAGAGTGAGGGAGCAAGACAGTGGGAGTGGGCAGTGTGAGGGAGAGAGAGAGAGAGTGGGAGCGGGCAGAGTGAGGGAGAGAGAGAGTGGGGGCGGGCAGAGTGAGGGAGAGAGAGTGTGGGGGCGGGCAGCGTGAGGGAGAGAGAGATTGGGAGCGGGCAGTGAGAGGGAGAGAGAGAGTGGGAGCGGGCAGTGTGAGGGAGAGAGAGAGTGGAGCGGGCAGAGTGAGGGCGAGAGAGAGTGGGAGCCGGCTGTGTGAGAGAGAGAGAGAGAGTGGGAGCCGGCTGTGTGAGAGAGTGGGAGCGGGCAGAGTGAGGGAGAGAGAGAGAGAGTGGGAGCGGGCAGAGTGAGGGAGAGAGAGAGTGGGGGCGGGCAGTGTGAGGGAGAGAGAGTGTGGGGGCAGGCAGCGTGAGGGAGAGAGATTGGGAGCGGGCAGTGAGAGGGAGAGAGAGAATGGGAGAGGGCAGTGTGAGGGAGAGATGGAGTGGGAGCGGGCAGTGTGAGAGAGAGAGAGAGTGGGAGCGGGCAGTGTGAGGAAGAGAGAGAGATTGGGAGCGGGCAGTGTGAGGGAGAGAGCGAGAGTGGGAGCCGGCAGTGTGAGGGAGAGAGAGAGAGAGTGGGGGCGGGCAGCGTGAGGGAGAGAGAGATTGGGAGCGGGCAGTGAGAGGGAGAGAGAGTGGGAGCGGGCAGTGTGACGGAGAGAGAGAGTGGGAGAGGGCAGTGTGAGGGAGAGAGGGAGTGGGAGCGGGCAGTGTGAGAGAGAGAGAGAGAGTGGGAGCGGGCAGTGTGAGGAAGAGAGAGAGAGTGGGAGCGGGCAGCGTGAGGAAGAGAGAGAGAGTGGGAGCGGGCAGTGTGAGGGAGCGAGAGAGAGTGGGAGTGGGCAGTGTGAGGGAGAGAGGGAGTGGGAGCGGGCAGTGTGAGGGAGAGAGAGAGTGGGAGCGAGCAGTGTGAGGGAGAGAGAGAGTGGGAGAGGGCAGTGTGAGGGAGAGAGGGAGTGGGAGCGGGCAGTGTGAGCGAGCGAGAGAGAGTGGGAGCGGGCAGTGTGAGGGAGAGAGAGAGTGGGAGCGAGCAGTGTGAGGGAGAGAGAGAGTGGGAGCGTGCAGAGTGAGGGAGAGAGAGAGTGGGGGCGGGCAGAGTGAGGAAGAGAGAGAGTGGGAGCGGGCAGTGTGAGGGAGCGAGAGAGTGGGAGCGGGCAGTGTGAGGGAGCGAGAGAGTGGGAGCGGGCAGTGTGAGGGAGAGAGAGAGTGGGAGCGGGCAGTGTGAGGGAGCGAGAGAGTGGGAGTGGGCAGTGTGAGGGAGAGAGAGAGAGTGGGAGCGGGCAGTGTGAGGGAGCGAGAGAGTGGGAGTGGGCAGTGTGAGGGAGAGAGAGAGAGTGGGAGTGGGCAGTGTGAGGGAGAGAGAGAGTGGGAGCGGGCAGTGAGAGGGAGAGAGAGAGTGGGAGCGGGCAGTGTGAGGGAGAGAGAGAGAGTGGGAGAGGGCAGTGTGAGGGAGAGAGGGAGTGGGAGCGGGCAGTGTGAGGGAGAGAGAGAGTGAGAGCGGGCAGTGTGAGGGAGCAAGAGAGTGGGAGCGGGCAGTGTGAGGGAGAGAGAGAGTGGGAGCCGGCCGTGTGAGAGAGTGGGAGTGGGCAGTGTGAGGGAGTGAGAGTGGGAGCCGGCAGTGTGAGGGAGCGAGAGAGTGGGATCGGACAGTGTGAGGGAGCGAGAGAGTGGGATCGGACAGTGTGAGGGAGCGAGAGAGTGGGAGTGGACAGTGTGAGGGAGAGAGAGAGTGGGAGCGGGCAGTGAGAGGGAGAGAGAGAGTGGGAGCGGGCAGTGTGAGGGAGCGAGAGAGTGGGATCGGACAGTGTGAGGGAGAGAGAGTGTGGGAGCGGGCAGTGTGAGGGAGCGAGAGAGTGGGAGCGGGCAGTGAGAGGGAGAGAGAGAGTGGGAGCGGGCAGTGAGAGGGAGAGAGAGAGTGGGAGCGGGCAGTGTGAGGGAGCGAGAGAGTGGGAGCGGGCAGTGTGAGGGAGAGAGAGAGTGGGAGCGGGCAGTGTGAGGGAGCGAGAGAGTGGGAGTGGGCAGTGTGAGGGAGCGAGAGAGTGGGAGCGGGTAGAGTGAGGGAGCGAGAGAGTGGGAGCGGGCAGTGTGAGGGAGAGAGAGAGTGGGAGCGGGCAGAGTGAGGGAGCGAGACAGTGGGAGTGGGCAGTGTGAGGGAGAGAGAGAGAGAGTGGGAGCGGGCAGAGTGAGGGAGAGAGAGAGTGGGGGCGGGCAGAGTGAGGGAGAGAGAGTGTGGGGGCGGGCAGCGTGAGGGAGAGAGAGATTGGGAGCGGGCAGTGAGAGGGAGAGAGAGAGTGGGAGCGGGCAGTGTGAGGGAGAGAGAGAGTGGGAGCCGGCTGTGTGAGAGAGAGAGAGAGAGTGGGAGCCGGCTGTGTGAGAGAGTGGGAGCGGGCAGAGTGAGGGAGAGAGAGAGAGAGTGGGAGCGGGCAGAGTGAGGGAGAGAGAGAGTGGGGGCGGGCAGTGTGAGGGAGAGAGAGTGTGGGGGCAGGCAGCGTGAGGGAGAGAGATTGGGAGCGGGCAGTGAGAGGGAGAGAGAGAATGGGAGAGGGCAGTGTGAGGGAGAGATGGAGTGGGAGCGGGCAGTGTGAGAGAGAGAGAGAGTGGGAGCGGGCAGTGTGAGGAAGAGAGAGAGAGTGGGAGCGGGCAGTGTGAGGGAGAGAGCGAGAGTGGGAGCCGGCAGTGTGAGGGAGAGAGAGAGAGAGTGGGGGCGGGCAGCGTGAGGGAGAGAGAGATTGGGAGCGGGCAGTGAGAGGGAGAGAGAGTGGGAGCGGGCAGTGTGAGGGAGAGAGGGAGTGGGAGCGGGCAGTGTGAGGGAGAGAGAGAGTGAGAGCGGGCAGTGTGAGGGAGCAAGAGAGTGGGAGCGGGCAGTGTGAGGGAGAGAGAGAGAGTGGGAGCGGGCAGTGTGAGGGAGAGAGAGAGTGGGAGCGGGCAGTGTGAGGGAGAGAGAGAGTGGGAGCGGGCAGTGTGAGGGAGCGAGAGAGTGGGAGCGGGCAGTGTGAGGGCGAGAGAGAGTGGGAGCCGGCTGTGTGAGAGAGAGAGAGAGCGGGAGCCGGCTGTGTGAGAGAGTGGGAGTGGGCAGTGTGAGGGAGTGAGAGTGGGAGCCGGCAGTGTGAGGGAGCGAGAGAGTGGGATCGGACAGTGTGAGGGAGCGAGAGAGTGGGATCGGACAGTGTGAGGGAGCGAGAGAGTGGGAGTGGACAGTGTGAGGGAGAGAGAGAGTGGGAGCGGGCAGTGAGAGGGAGAGAGAGAGTGGGAGCGGGCAGTGTGAGGGAGCGAGAGAGTGGGATCGGACAGTGTGAGGGAGAGAGAGTGTGGGAGCGGGCAGTGTGAGGGAGCGAGAGAGTGGGAGCGGGCAGTGAGAGGGAGAGAGAGAGTGGGAGCGGGCAGTGTGAGGGAGAGAGAGAGTGAGAGCGGGCAGTGTGAGGGAGAGAGAGAGTGAGAGCGGGCAGTGTGAGAGAGCGAGAGAGTGGGAGCGGGCAGTGTGAGGGAGAGAGAGAGTGGGAGCGGGCAGTGTGAGGGAGCGAGAGAGTGGGAGTGGGCAGTGTGAGGGAGCGAGAGAGTGGGAGCGGGTAGAGTGAGGGAGCGAGAGAGTGGGAGCGGGCAGTGTGAGGGAGAGAGAGAGTGGGAGCGGGCAGAGTGAGGGAGCAAGACAGTGGGAGTGGGCAGTGTGAGGGAGAGAGAGAGAGAGTGGGAGCGGGCAGAGTGAGGGAGAGAGAGAGTGGGGGCGGGCAGAGTGAGGGAGAGAGAGTGTGGGGGCGGGCAGCGTGAGGGAGAGAGAGATTGGGAGCGGGCAGTGAGAGGGAGAGAGAGAGTGGGAGCGGGCAGTGTGAGGGAGAGAGAGAGTGGGAGCCGGCTGTGTGAGAGAGAGAGAGAGAGTGGGAGCCGGCTGTGTGAGAGAGTGGGAGCGGGCAGAGTGAGGGAGAGAGAGAGAGAGTGGGAGCGGGCAGAGTGAGGGAGAGAGAGAGTGGGGGCGGGCAGTGTGAGGGAGAGAGAGTGTGGGGGCAGGCAGCGTGAGGGAGAGAGATTGGGAGCGGGCAGTGAGAGGGAGAGAGAGAATGGGAGAGGGCAGTGTGAGGGAGAGATGGAGTGGGAGCGGGCAGTGTGAGAGAGAGAGAGAGTGGGAGCGGGCAGTGTGAGGAAGAGAGAGAGAGTGGGAGCGGGCAGTGTGAGGGAGAGAGCGAGAGTGGGAGCCGGCAGTGTGAGGGAGAGAGAGAGAGAGTGGGGGCGGGCAGCGTGAGGGAGAGAGAGATTGGGAGCGGGCAGTGAGAGGGAGAGAGAGTGGGAGCGGGCAGTGTGAGGGAGAGAGAGAGTGGGAGAGGGCAGTGTGAGGGAGAGAGGGAGTGGGAGCGGGCAGTGTGAGAGAGAGAGAGAGAGAGTGGGAGCGGGCAGTGTGAGGAAGAGAGAGAGAGTGGGAGCGGGCAGCGTGAGGAAGAGAGAGAGAGTGGGAGCGGGCAGTGTGAGGGAGCGAGAGAGAGTGGGAGTGGGCAGTGTGAGGGAGAGAGGGAGTGGGAGCGGGCAGTGTGAGGGAGAGAGAGAGTGGGAGCGAGCAGTGTGAGGGAGAGAGAGAGTGGGAGAGGGCAGTGTGAGGGAGAGAGGGAGTGGGAGCGGGCAGTGTGAGCGAGCGAGAGAGAGTGGGAGCGGGCAGTGTGAGGGAGAGAGAGAGTGGGAGCGAGCAGTGTGAGGGAGAGAGAGAGTGGGAGCGTGCAGAGTGAGGGAGAGAGAGAGTGGGGGCGGGCAGAGTGAGGAAGAGAGAGAGTGGGAGCGGGCAGTGTGAGGGAGCGAGAGAGTGGGAGCGGGCAGTGTGAGGGAGCGAGAGAGTGGGAGCGGGCAGTGTGAGGGAGAGAGAGAGTGGGAGCGGGCAGTGTGAGGGAGCGAGAGAGTGGGAGTGGGCAGTGTGAGGGAGAGAGAGAGAGTGGGAGCGGGCAGTGTGAGGGAGCGAGAGAGTGGGAGTGGGCAGTGTGAGGGAGAGAGAGAGAGTGGGAGTGGGCAGTGTGAGGGAGAGAGAGAGAGTGGGAGCGGGCAGTGAGAGGGAGAGAGAGAGTGGGAGCGGGCAGTGTGAGGGAGAGAGAGAGAGTGGGAGAGGGCAGTGTGAGGGAGAGAGGGAGTGGGAGCGGGCAGTGTGAGGGAGAGAGAGAGTGAGAGCGGGCAGTGTGAGGGAGCAAGAGAGTGGGAGCGGGCAGTGTGAGGGAGAGAGAGAGAGTGGGAGCGGGCAGTGTGAGGGAGAGAGAGAGAGTGGGAGCGGGCAGTGTGAGGGAGAGAGAGAGAGTGGGAGCCGGCAGTGTGAGGGAGAGAGAGAGAGAGTGGGGGCGGGCAGTGTGAGGGAGAGAGAGATTGGGAGCGGGCAGTGTGAGGGAGCGAGAGAGTGGGAGCGGGCAGTGTGAGGGAGAGAGAGAGAGTGGGAGCGGGCAGTGTGAGGGAGAGAGAGTGTGGGGGCGGGCAGCGTGAGGGAGAGAGAGATTGGGAGCGGGCAGTGAGAGGGAGAGAGAGAGTGGGAGAGGGCAGTGTGAGGGAGAGAGGGAGTGGGAGCGGGCAGTGTGAGAGAGAGAGAGAGAGAGTGGGAGCGGGCAGTGTGAGGAAGAGAGAGAGAGTGGGAGCGGGCAGTGTGAGGGAGAGAGAGAGAGTGGGAGCCGGCAGTGTGAGGGAGAGAGAGAGAGAGTGGGGGCGGGCAGCGTGAGGGAGAGAGAGATTGGGAGCGGGCAGTGAGAGGGAGAGAGAGTGGGAGCGGGCAGTGTGAGGGAGAGAGAGAGTGGGAGAGGGCAGTGTGAGGGAGAGAGAGAGTGGGAGCGGGCAGTGTGAGGAAGAGAGAGAGAGAGTGGGAGCGGGCAGTGTGAGGAAGAGAGAGAGAGTGGGAGCAGGCAGTGTGAGGGAGCGAGAGAGAGTGGGAGTGGGCAGTGTGAGGGAGAGAGGGAGTGGGAGCGGACAGTGTGAGGGAGAGAGAGAGAGAGTGGGAGCGAGCAGTGTGAGGGAGAGAGAGAGTGGGAGAGGGCAGTGTGAGGGAGAGAGGGAGTGGGAGCGGGCAGTGTGAGCGAGCGAGAGAGAGTGGGAGCGGGCAGTGTGAGGGAGAGAGAGAGTGGGAGCGAGCAGTGTGAGGGAGAGAGAGAGTGGGAGTGTGCAGAGTGAGGGAGAGAGAGAGTGGGGGCGGGCAGAGTGAGGAAGAGAGAGAGTGGGAGCGGGCAGTGTGAGGGAGCGAGAGAGTGGGAGCGGGCAGTGTGAGGGAGCGAGAGAGTGGGAGTGGGCAGTGTGAGGGAGAGAGAGAGTGGGAGCGGGCAGTGTGAGGGAGCGAGAGAGTGGGAGTGGGCAGTGCGAGGGAGAGAGAGAGAGAGTGGGAGCGGGCAGTGTGAGGGAGCGAAAGAGTGGGACTGGGCAGTGCGAGGGAGAGAGAGAGAGTGGGAGTGGGCAGTGTGAGGGAGAGAGAGTGGGAGCTGGCAGTGAGAGGGAGAGAGAGAGTGGGAGCGGGCAGTGTGAGGGAGAGAGAGAGAGTGGGAGAGGGTAGTGTGAGGGAGAGAGGGAGTGGGAGCGGGCAGTGTGAGGGAGAGAGAGAGAGTGAGAGCGGGCAGTGTGAGGGAGCGAGAGAGTGGGAGCGGGCAGTGTGAGGGAGAGTGGGAGCGGGCAGTGTGAGGGAGAGAGAGAGTGGGAGCGGGCAGTGTGAGGGAGAGAGAGAGTGGGAGCGGGCAGTGTGAGGGAGCGAGAGAGTGGGAGCGGGCAGTGTGAGGGAGAGAGAGAGTGGGAGCGGGCAGTGTGAGGGAGCGAGAGAGTGGGAGTGGGCAGTGTGAGGGAGCGAGAGAGTGGGAGCGGGCAGCGTGAGGGAGCGAGACAGTGGGAGTGGGCAGTGTGAGGGAGAGAGAGAGAGAGTGGGAGCGGGCAGAGTGTGGGAGAGAGATAGTGGGGGCGGGCAGAGTGAGGGAGAGAGAGTGTGGGGGCGGGCAGCGTGAGGGAGAGAGAGATTGGGAGCGGGCAGTGAGAGGGAGAGAGAGTGGGAGCGGGCAGTGTGAGGGAGAGAGGGAGTGGGAGCGGGCAGTGTGAGAGAGAGAGAGAGTGGGAGCGGGCAGTGTGAGGGGGAGAGAGAGAGTGGGAGCGGGCAGTGTGAGGGTGCGAGAGAGTGGGAGCGGGCAGTGTGAGGGAGCGAGACAGTGGGAGCGGGCAGTGTGAGGGAGAGAGAGAGCGTGAGAGCGGGCAGTGTGAGGGAGAGAGAGAGTGGGAGCGGGCAGTGTGAGGGAGAGAGAGAGAGTGGGAGCGGTCAGTGTGAGGGAGCGAGAGAGTGGGAGTGGGCAGTGTGAGGGAGCGAGAGAGTGGGAGTGGGCAGTGTGAGGGAGAGAGAGAGAGAGAGTGGGAGCGGGCAGAGTGAGTGAGAGAGAGAGTGGGGGCGGGCAGAGTGAGGGAGAGAGAGAGTGGGAGCGGGCAGTGAGAGGGAGAGAGAGAGTGGGAGCGGGCAGTGTGAGGGAGAGAGAGAGTGGGAGCGGGCAGTGTGAGGGAGCGAGAGAGTGGGAGCGGGCAGTGTGAGGGAGAGAGAGAGTGGGAGCGGGCAGTGTGAGGGAGAGAGAGAGTGGGAGTGGGCAGTGTGAGGGAGCGAGAGAGTGGGAGCGGGCAGAGTGAGGGAGCGAGAGAGTGGGAGCGGGCAGTGTGAGGGAGAGAGAGAGTGGGAGCGGGCAGTGTGAGGGAGCGAGACAGTGGGAGTGGGCAGTGTGAGGGAGAGAGAGAGAGAGTGGGAGCGGGCAGAGTGAGGGAGAGAGAGAGTGGGGGCGGGCAGAGTGAGGGAGAGAGAGTGTGGGGGCGGGCAGCGTGAGGGAGAGAGAGTTTGGGAGCGGGCAGTGAGAGGGAGAGAGAGAGTGGGAGCGGGCAGTGTGAGAGAGCGAGAGAGAGGGAGCGGGCAGTGTGAGGGAGAGAGGGAGTGGGAGCGGGCAGTGTGAGAGAGAGAGAGAGAGTGGGAGCGGGCAGTGTGAGGGAGAGAGAGAGTGGGAGTGGGCAGTGTGGGAGAGCGAGAGAGTGGGAGCGGGCAGTGTGAGGGAGAGAGGGAGTGGGAGCGGGCAGTGTGAGAGAGAGAGAGAGTGGGAGCGGGCAGTGTGAGGGGGAGAGAGAGAGTGGGAGCGGGCAGTGTGAGGGAGCGAGAGAGTGGGAGCGGGCAGTGTGAGGGAGAGAGAGAGTGGGAGCGGGCAGTGTGAGGGAGAGAGTGAGTGGGAGCGGGCAGTGTGAGGGAGAGAGAGAGTGGGAGCGGGCAGTGTGAGGGAGAGAGAGAGTGAGAGCGGGCAGTGTGAGGGAGAGAGAGAGAGTGGGAGCGGGCGGAGTGAGGGAGAGAGAGAGTGGGGGCGGGCGGAGTGAGGGAGAGAGAGAGTGGGGGCGGGCAGAGTGAGGGAGAGAGAGTGTGGGAGCGGGCAGTGTGAGGGAGCGAGAGAGTGGGAGCGGGCAGTGAGAGGGAGAGAGAGAGTGGGAGCGGGCAGTGTGAGGGAGAGAGAGAGTGAGAGCGGGCAGTGTGAGGGAGCGAGAGAGTGGGAGCGGGCAGTGTGAGGGAGAGAGAGAGAGTGGGAGTGGGCAGAGTGAGGGAGAGAGAGAGTGGGGGCGGGCAGAGTGAGGGAGAGAGAGTGTGGGGGCGGGCAGCGTGAGGGAGAAAGAGATTGGGAGCGGGCAGTGAGAGGGAGAGAGAGAGTGGGAGCGGGCAGTGTGAGAGAGGGAGAGAGTGGGAGCAGGCAGTGTGACGGAGAGAGAGAGAGTGGGAGCGGGCAGTGTGAGGGAGAGAGAGAGAGTGGGAGCGGGCAGTGTGAGGGAGAGAGAGAGAGTGGGAGCGGGCAGTGTGAGGGAGAGAGAGAGTGGGAGCGGGCAGTGTGAGGGAGAGAGAGAGTGGGTGCGGGCAGTGTGAGGGAGAGAGAGAGAGTGGGAGCGGGCAGTGTGAGGGAGCGAGCGAGAATGGGAGCGGGCAGTGTGAGGGAGAGAGAGAGAATGGGAGCGGGCAGTGTGAGGGAGAGAGAGAGTGGGAGCGGGCAGTGTGAGGGAGAGAGAGAGTGGAGCGGGCAGAGTGAGGGCGAGAGAGAGTGGGAGCCGGCTGTGTGAGAGAGAGAGAGAGAGCGGGAGCCGGCTGTGTGAGAGAGTGGGAGTGGGCAGTGTGAGGGAGAGAGAGTGGGAGCCGGCAGTGTGAGGGAGCGAGAGAGTGGGATCGGACAGTGTGAGGGAGCGAGAGAGTGGGATCGGACAGTGTGAGGGAGCGAGAGAGTGGGAGTGGACAGTGTGAGGGAGAGAGAGTGGGAGCGGGCAGTGTGAGGGAGCGAGAGAGAGTGGGAGCGGGCAGTGTGAGGGAGAGAGAGAGAGTGGGAGCGGGCAGAGTGAGGGAGAGAGAGAGTGGGAGCGGGCAGTGAGAAGGAGAGAGAGAGTGGGAGCGGGCAGTGTGAGGGAGAGAGAGAGAGTGGGAGAGGGCAGTGTGAGGGAGAGAGGGAGTGGGAGCGGGCAGTGTGAGGGAGAGAGAGAGAGAGAGAGCGGGCAGTGTGAGGGAGCGAGAGAGTGGGAGCGGGCAGTGTGAGGGAGAGAGAGAGAGAGTGGGAGCGGGCAGTGTGAGGGAGAGAGAGAGTGGGAGCGGGCAGTGTGAGGGAGAGAGAGAAAGAGTGGGAGCGGGCAGTGTGAGGGAGCGAGAGAGTGGGAGCGGGCAGCGTGAGGGAGAGAGAGAGTGGGAGCGGGCAGTGTGAGGGAGAGAGAGAGTGGGAGTGGGCAGTGTGAGGGAGAGAGAGAGTGGAGCGGGCAGAGTGAGGGAGACAGAGAGAGTGGGAGCCGGCTGTGTGAGAGAGAGAGAGAGAGTGGGAGCCGGCTGTGTGAGAGAGAGAGAGAGAGTGGGAGCCGGCTGTGTGAGAGAGTGGGAGCGGGCAGTGTGAGGGAGAGAGAGAGCGTGAGAGCGGGCAGTGTGAGGGAGAGAGAGAGTGGGAGCGGGCAGTGTGAGGGAGAGAGAGAGAGTGGGAGCGGTCAGTGTGAGGGAGCGAGAGAGTGGGAGTGGGCAGTGTGAGGGAGCGAGAGAGTGGGAGCGGGCAGTGTGAGGGAGCGAGAGAGTGGGAGTGGGCAGTGTGAGGGAGAGAGAGAGAGAGTGGGAGCGGGCAGAGTGAGGGAGAGAGAGAGTGGGAGCGGGCAGAGTGAGGGAGAGAGAGAGTGGGTGCGGGCAGTGAGAGGGAGAGAGAGAGTGGGAGCGGGCAGTGTGAGGGAGAGAGAGAGAGTGGGAGAGGGCAGTGTGAGGGAGAGAGGGAGTGGGAGCGGGCAGTGTGAGGGAGCGAGAGAGAGTGGGAGCGGGCAGTGTGAGGGAGAGAGAGAGAGAGTGGGAGCGAGCAGTGTGAGGGAGAGAGAGAGTGGGAGCGGGCAGTGTGAGGGAGAGAGAGAGTGAGAGCGGGCAGTGTGAGGGAGTGAGAGAGTGGGAGCGGGCAGTGTGAGGGAGAGAGAGAGAGAGTGCGAGCGGGCAGTGTGAGGGAGAGAGAGAGTGGGAGCGGGCAGTGTGAGGGAGCGAGAGAGTGGGAGCGGGCAGTGTGAGGGAGCGAGAGAGTGGGAGCGGGCAGTGTGAGGGAGAGAGAGAGTGAGAGCGGGCAGTGTGAGGGAGCGAGAGAGTGGGAGCGGGCAATGTGAGGGAGAGAGAGAGAGAGTGGGAGCGGGCAGAGTGAGGGAGAGAGAGAGTGGGGGCGGGCAGAGTGAGGGAGAGAGAGTGTGGGGGCGGGCAGCGTGAGGGAGAAAGAGATTGGGAGCGGGAAGTGAGAGGGAGAGAGAGAGTGGGAGCAGGCAGTGTGAGAGAGAGAGAGAGTGGGAGCAGGCAGTGTGAGGGAGAGAGAGAGAGTGGGAGCGGGCAGTGTGAGGGAGCGAGAGAGTGGGAGCGGGCAGTGTGAGGGAGAGAGAGAGAGTGTGAGCGGGCAGTGTGAGGGAGAGAGAGTGAGACGGCAGTGAGAGGGAGAGAGAGAGTGGGAGCGGGCATTGTGAGGGAGAGAGAGAGAGTGGGAGTGGGCAGTGTGAGGAAGAGAGAGAGTGGAAGCGGGCAGTGTGAGGGAGAGAGCGAGTGGGAGAGGGCAGTGTGAGGGAGCGAGGGAGTGGGAGTGGGCAGTGTGAGGGAGAGAGAGAGAGTGGTAGCGGGCAGTGTGAGGGAGCGAGAGAGTAGGAGTGGGCAGTGTGAGCGAGAGAGAGTGGGAGCGGGCAGTGTGAGGGAGAGAGAGAGTGGGAGCGGGCAGTGAGAGAGAGAGAGAGAGTGGGAGCGGGCAGTGTGAGGGAGAGAGAGAGAGAGTGGGAGAGGGCAGTGTGAGGGAGAGAGGGAGTGGGAGCGGGCAGTGTGAGGGAGAGAGAGAGAGTGGGAGCGGGCAGCGTGAGGGAGAGAGAGAGTGGGAGCGGGCAGTGTGAGGGAGAGAGAGAGTGGGAGTGGGCAGTGTGAGGGAGAGAGAGAGTGGAGCGGGCAGAGTGAGGGAGAGAGAGAGTGGGGGCGGGCAGAGTGAGGGAGAGAGAGTGTGGGGGCGGGCAGCGTGAGGGAGAAAGAGATTGGGAGCGGGAAGTGAGAGGGAGAGAGAGAGTGGGAGCAGGCAGTGTGAGAGAGAGAGAGAGTGGGAGCAGGCAGTGTGAGGGAGAGAGAGAGAGTGGGAGCGGGCAGTGTGAGGGAGCGAGAGAGTGGGAGCGGGCAGTGTGAGGGAGAGAGAGAGAGTGTGAGCGGGCAGTGTGAGGGAGAGAGAGTGAGACGGCAGTGAGAGGGAGAGAGAGAGAGTGGGAGCGGGCAGTGTGAGGGAGAGAGAGAGTGGGAGCGGGCAGTGTGAGGGAGAGAGAGAGTGGGTGCGGGCAGTGTGAGGGAGAGAGAGAGAGTGGGAGCGGGCAGTGTGAGGGAGCGAGCGAGTGGGAGCGGGCAGTGTGAGGGGGAGAGAGAGAATGGGAGCGGGCAGTGTGAGGGAGAGAGAGAGTGGGAGCGGGCAGTGTGAGGGAGAGAGAGAGTGGAGCGGGCAGAGTGAGGGAGAGAGAGAGTGGAGCGGGCAGTGTGAGGGAGCGAGAGAGTGGGATCGGACAGTGTGAGGGAGCGAGAGAGTGGGATCGGACAGTGTGAGGGAGCGAGAGAGTGGGAGTGGACAGTGTGAGGGAGAGAGAGTGGGAGCGGGCAGTGTGAGGGAGAGAGAGAGTGGGAGCGGGCAGTGTGAGGGAGAGAGAGAGTGGAGCGGGCAGAGTGAGGGCGAGAGAGAGTGGGAGCCGGCTGTGTGAGAGAGTGGGAGTGGGCAGTGTGAGGGAGAGAGAGTGGGAGCAGGCAGTGTGAGGGAGAGAGAGAGTGGGAGCGGGCAGTGTGAGGGAGAGAGAGAGTGGAGCGGGCAGAGTGAGGGCGAGAGAGAGTGGGAGCCGGCTGTGTGAGAGAGCGAGAGAGTGGGATCGGACAGTGTGAGGGAGCGAGAGAGTGGGATCGGACAGTGTGAGGGAGCGAGAGAGTGGGAGTGGACAGTGTGAGGGAGCGAGAGAGTGGGATCGGACAGTGTGAGGGAGCGAGAGAGTGGGAGTGGACAGTGTGAGGGAGAGAGAGTGGGAGCGGGCAGTGTGAGGGAGAGAGAGAGAGTGGGAGCGGGCAGTGTGAGGGAGAGAGAGAGTGGGAGCGGGCAGTGTGAGGGACAGAGAGAGTGGGAGCGGGCAGTGTGAGGGAGAGAGAGAGAGTGGGAGCGGGCAGTGTGAGGGAGAGAGAGAGAGTGGGAGTGGGCAGTGTGAGGGAGAGAGAGAGAGTGGGAGTGGGCAGTGTGAGGGAGAGAGAGAGAGTGGGAGCGGGCAGTCTGAGGGAGAGAGAGAGAGTGGGAGTGGGCAGTGTGAGGGAGAGAGAGTGTGAGCGGGCAGTGTGAGGGAGAGAGAGTGAAACGGCAGTGAGAGGGAGAGAGAGAGTGGGAGCGGGCATTGTGAGGGAGAGAGAGAGAGTGGGAGTGGGCAGTGTGAGGAAGAGAGAGAGTGGAAGCGGGCAGTGTGAGGTAGAGAGCGAGTGGGAGAGGGCAGTGTGAGGGAGCGAGGGAGTGGGAGTGGGCAGTGTGAGGGAGAGAGAGAGAGTGGTAGCGGGCAGTGTGAGGGAGCGAGAGAGTAGGAGTGGGCAGTGTGAGCGAGAGAGAGAGAGAGAGTGGGAGCGGGCAGTGTGAGGGAGAGAGAGAGTGGGAGCGGGCAGTGAGAGAGAGAGAGAGAGAGTGGGAGCGGGCAGTGTGAGGGAGAGAGAGAGAGAGTGGGAGAGGGCAGTGTGAGGGAGAGAGGGAGTGGGAGCGGGCAGTGTGAGGGAGAGAGAGAGAGTGGGAGAGGGCAGTGTGAGGGAGAGAGGGAGTGGGGGCGGGCAGAGTGAGGGAGAGAGAGAGTGGGAGCGGGCAGTGAGAGAGAGAGAGAGAGTGGGAGCGGGCAGTGTGAGGGAGAGAGAGTGGGAGCTGGCAGTGAGAGGGAGAGAGAGAGTGGGAGCGGGCAGTGTGAGGGAGAGAGAGAGAGTGGGAGAGGGCAGTGTGAGGGAGAGAGGGAGTGGGAGCGGGCAGTGTGAGGGAGAGAGAGAGAGTGAGAGCGGGCAGTGTGAGGGAGCGAGAGAGTGGGAGCGGGCAGTGTGAGGGAGAGAGAGAGAGTGGGAGCGGGCAGTGTGAGGGAGAGAGAGAGTGGGAGCGGGCAGTGTGAGGGAGAGAGAGAGTGGGAGCGGGCAGTGTGAGGGAGCGAGAGAGTGGGAGCGGGCAGTGTGAGGGAGAGAGAGAGTGGGAGCGGGCAGTGTGAGGGAGCGAGAGAGTGGGAGTGGGCAGTGTGAGGGAGCGAGAGAGTGGGAGCGGGCAGTATGAGGGAGCGAGACAGTGGGAGTGGGCAGTGTGAGGGAGAGAGAGAGTGGGAGCGGGCAGAGTGAGGGAGAGAGATAGTGGGGGCGGGCAGAGTGAGGGAGAGAGAGTGTGGGGGCGGGCAGCGTGAGGGAGAGAGAGATTGGGAGCGGGCAGTGAGAGGGAGCGAGAGAGTGGGAGTGGGCAGTGTGAGGGAGCGAGAGAGTGGGAGCGGGCAGTGTGAGGGAGCGAGACAGTGGGAGTGGGCAGTGTGAGGGAGAGAGAGAGTGGGAGCGGGCAGAGTGAGGGAGAGAGATAGTGGGGGCGGGCAGAGTGAGGGAGAGAGAGTGTGGGAGCGGGCAGTGTGAGGGAGAGAGAGAGAGTGGGAGAGGGCAATGTGAGGGAGAGAGGGAGTGGGAGCGGGCAGTGTGAGGGAGAGAGAGAGAGTGAGAGCGGGCAGTGTGAGGGAGCGAGAGAGTGGGAGCGGGCAGTGTGAGGGAGAGAGAGAGAGTGGGAGCGGGCAGTGTGAGGGAGAGAGAGAGTGGGAGCGGGCAGTGTGAGGGAGCGAGAGAGTGGGAGCGGGCAGTGTGAGGGAGAGAGAGAGTGGGAGCGGGCAGTGTGAGGGAGCGAGAGAGTGGGAGCGGGCAGTGTGAGGGAGCGAGAGAGTGGGAGCGGGCAGTGTGAGGGAGCGAGAGAGTGGGAGCGGGCAGAGTGAGGGAGCGAGAGAGTGGGAGCGGGCAGTGTGAGGGAGAGAGAGAGTGGGAGCGGGCAGTGTGAGGGAGAGAGAGAGTGAGAGCGGGCAGTGTGAGGGAGCGAGAGAGTGGGAGCGGGCAGTGTGAGGGAGAGAGAGAGAGAGTGGGAGCGGGCAGTGTGAGGGAGCGAGACAGTGGGAGTGGGCAGTGTGAGGGAGAGAGAGAGTGGGAGCGGGCAGTGTGAGGGAGAGAGAGAGAGAGTGCGAGCGGGCAGTGTGAGGGAGAGAGAGATTGGGAGCGGGCAGTGTGAGGGAGCGAGAGAGTGGGAGCGGGCAGTGTGAGGGAGCGAGAGAGTGGGAGCGGGCAGTGTGAGGGAGAGAGAGAGTGAGAGCGGGCAGTGTGAGGGAGCGAGAGAGTGGGAGCGGGCAATGTGAGAGAGAGAGAGAGAGAGTGGGAGCGGGCAGAGTGAGGGAGAGAGAGAGTGGGGGCGGGCAGAGTGAGGGAGAGAGAGTGTGGGGGCGGGCAGCGTGAGGGAGAAAGAGTGTGGGAGCGGGCAGTGTGAGGGAGCGAGCGAGTGGGAGCGGGCAGTGTGAGGGGGAGAGAGAGAATGGGAGCGGGCAGTGTGAGGGAGAGAGAGAGAATGGGAGCAGGCAGTGTGAGGGAGAGAGAGAGTGGAGCGGGCAGAGTGAGGGCGAGAGAGAGTGGGAGCCGGCTGTGTGAGAGAGAGAGAGAGAGTGGGAGCCGGCTGTGTGAGGGAGAGAGAATGGGAGCCGGCAGTGTGAGGGAGCGAGAGAGTGGGATCGGACAGTGTGAGGGAGCGAGAGAGTGGGATCGGACAGTGTGAGGGAGCGAGAGAGTGGGAGTGGACAGTGTGAGGGAGAGAGAGTGGGAGCGGGCAGTGTGAGGGAGAGAGAGAGAGTGGGAGCGGGCAGTGTGAGGGAGAGAGAGAGTGGGAGCGGGCAGTGTGAGGGACAGAGAGAGTGGGAGCGGGCAGTGTGAGGGAGAGAGAGAGAGTGGGAGCGGGCAGTGTGAGGGAGAGAGAGAGAGTGGGAGTGGGCAGTGTGAGGGAGAGAGAGAGAGTGGGAGCGGGCAGTCTGAGGGAGAGAGAGAGAGTGGGAGTGGGCAGTGTGAGGGAGAGAGAGTGTGAGCGGGCAGTGTGAGGGAGAGAGAGGGAGACGGCAGTGAGAGGGAGAGAGAGAGTGGGAGCGGGCATTGTGAGGGAGAGAGAGAGAGTGGGAGTGGGCAGTGTGAGGAAGAGAGAGAGTGGAAGCGGGCAGTGTGAGGGAGAGAGCGAGTGGGAGAGGGCAGTGTGAGGGAGCGAGGGAGTGGGAGTGGGCAGTGTGAGGGAGAGAGAGAGAGTGGTCGCGGGCAGTGTGAGGGAGCGAGAGAGTAGGAGTGGGCAGTGTGAGCGAGAGAGAGAGAGAGAGTGGGAGCGGGCAGTGTGAGGGAGAGAGAGAGTGGGAGCGGGCAGTGAGAGAGAGAGAGAGAGTGGGAGCGGGCAGTGTGAGGGAGAGAGAGAGAGTGGGAGAGGGCAGTGTGAGGGAGAGAGGGGGTGGGAGCGGGCAGTGTGAGGGAGAGAGAGAGAGTGGGAGAGGGCAGTGTGAGGGAGAGAGGGAGTGGGGGCGGGCAGAGTGAGGGAGAGAGAGAGTGGGAGCGGGCAGTGAGAGAGAGAGAGAGAGTGGGAGCGGGCAGTGAGAGAGAGAGAGAGAGTGGGAACTGGCAGTGAGAGGGAGAGAGAGAGTGGGAGCGGGCAGTGTGAGGGAGAGAGAGAGAGTGGGAGAGGGCAGTGTGAGGGAGAGAGGGAGTGGGAGCGGGCAGTGTGAGGGAGAGAGAGAGAGTGAGAGCGGGCAGTGTGAGGGAGCGAGAGAGTGGGAGCGGGCAGTGTGAGGGAGAGAGAGAGAGTGGGAGCGGGCAGTGTGAGGGAGAGAGAGAGTGGGAGCGGGCAGTGTGAGGGAGAGAGAGAGTGGGAGCGGGCAGTGTGAGGGAGCGAGAGAGTGGGAGCGGGCAGTGTGAGGGAGAGAGAGAGTGGGAGCGGGCAGTGTGAGGGAGCGAGAGAGTGGGAGTGGGCAGTGTGAGGGAGCGAGAGAGTGGGAGCGGGCAGTGTGAGGGAGCGAGACAGTGGGAGTGGGCAGTGTGAGGGAGAGAGAGAGAGAGTGGGAGCGGGCAGAGTGAGGGAGAGAGATAGTGGGGGCGGGCAGAGTGAGGGAGAGAGAGTGTGGGGGCGGGCAGCGTGAGGGAGAGAGAGATTGGGAGCGGGCAGTGAGAGGGAGAGAGAGTGGGAGCGGGCAGTGTGAGGGAGAGAGGGAGTGGGAGCGGGCAGTGTGAGAGAGAGAGAGAGTGGGAGCGGGCAGTGTGAGGGGGAGAGAGAGAGTGGGAGCGGGCAGTGTGAGGGTGCGAGAGAGTGGGAGCGGGCAGTGTGAGGGAGCGAGAGAGTGGGAGCGGGCAGTGTGAGGGAGAGAGAGAGCGTGAGAGCGGGCAGTGTGAGGGAGAGAGGGAGTGGGAGCGGGCAGTGTGAGGGAGAGAGAGAGAGTGGGAGCGGTCAGTGTGAGGGAGCGAGAGAGTGGGAGTGGGCAGTGTGAGGGAGCGAGAGAGTGGGAGTGGGCAGTGTGAGGGAGAGAGAGAGAGAGAGTGGGAGTGGGCAGTGTGAGAGAGCGAGAGAGTGGGAGCGGGCAGTGTGAGGGAGAGAGGGAGTGGGAGCGGGCAGTGTGAGGGAGAGAGAGAGTGGGAGCGGGCAGTGTGAGGGGGAGAGAGAGAGTGGGAGCGGGCAGTGTGAGGGAGCGAGAGAGTGGGAGCGGGCAGTGTGAGGGAGAGAGAGAGTGGGAGCGGGCAGTGTGAGGGAGAGAGTGAGTGGGAGCGGGCAGTGTGAGGGAGAGAGAGAGTGGGAGCGGGCAGTGTGAGGGAGAGAGAGAGTGAGAGCGGGCAGTGTGAGGGAGAGAGAGAGAGAGTGGGAGCGGGCAGAGTGAGGGAGAGAGAGAGTGGGGGCGGGCAGAGTGAGGGAGAGAGAGTGTGGGAGCGGGCAGTGTGAGGGAGCGAGAGAGTGGGAGCGGGCAGTGAGAGGGAGAGAGAGAGTGGGAGCGGGCAGTGTGAGGGAGAGAGAGAGTGAGAGCGGGCAGTGTGAGGGAGCGAGAGAGTGGGAGCGGGCAGTGTGAGGGAGAGAGAGAGAGAGTGGGAGCGGGCAGAGTGAGGGAGAGAGAGAGTGGGGGCGGGCAGAGTGAGGGAGAGAGAGTGTGGGGGCGGGCAGCGTGAGGGAGAAAGAGATTGGGAGCGGGCAGTGAGAGGGAGAGAGAGAGTGGGAGCGGGCAGTGTGAGAGAGAGAGAGAGTGGGAGCAGGCAGTGTGACGGAGAGAGAGAGAGTGGGAGCGGGCAGTGTGAGGGAGAGAGAGTGGGAGCGGGCAGTGTGAGGGAGAGAGAGAGTGGGAGCGGGCAGTGTGAGGGAGAGAGAGAGTGGGAGCGGGCAGTGTGAGGGAGCGAGCGAGAATGGGAGCGGGCAGTGTGAGGGAGAGAGAGAGAATGGGAGCGGGCAGTGTGAGGGAGAGAGAGAGTGAGAGCGGGCAGTGTGAGGGAGAGAGAGAGTGGAGCGGGCAGAGTGAGGGCGAGAGAGAGTGGGAGCCGGCTGTGTGAGAGAGAGAGAGAGCGGGAGCCGGCTGTGTGAGAGAGTGGGAGTGGGCAGTGTGAGGGAGAGAGAGTGGGAGCCGGCAGTGTGAGGGAGCGAGAGAGTGGGATCGGACAGTGTGAGGGAGCGAGAGAGTGGGATCGGACAGTGTGAGGGAGCGAGAGAGTGGGAGTGGACAGTGTGAGGGAGAGAGAGTGGGAGCGGGCAGTGTGAGGGAGCGAGAGAGAGTGGGAGCGGGCAGTGTGAGGGAGAGAGAGAGAGTGGGAGCGGGCAGTGTGAGGGAGAGAGAGAGAGTGGGAGCGGGCAGTGTGAGGGAGAGAGAGAGTGGGAGCGGGCAGTGTGAGGGAGAGAGAGAGTGGGAGTGGGCAGTGTGAGGGAGAGAGAGTGGGAGCGGGCAGAGTGAGTGAGAGAGAGAGTGGGGGCGGGCAGAGTGAGGGAGAGAGAGAGTGGGAGCGGGCAGTGTGAGGGAGAGAGAGAGTGGGAGCGGGCAGTGTGAGGGAGAGAGAGAGAGTGGGAGAGGGCAGTGTGAGGCAGAGAGGGAGTGGGAGCGGGCAGTGTGAGGGAGAGAGAGAGAGAGAGCGGGCAGTGTGAGGGAGCGAGAGAGTGGGAGCGGGCAGTGTGAGGGAGAGAGAGAGAGAGTGGGAGCGGGCAGTGTGAGGGAGAGAGAGAGTGGGAGCGGGCAGTGTGAGGGAGAGAGAGAGAGAGTGGGAGCGGGCAGTGTGAGGGAGCGAGAGAGTGGGAGCGGGCAGTGTGAGGGAGAGAGAGAGTGGGAGCGGGCAGTGTGAGGGAGCGAGAGAGTGGGAGTGGGCAGTGTGAGGGAGCGAGAGAGTGGGAGCGGGCCGAGTGAGGGAGCGAGAGAGTGGGAGCGGGCAGTGTGAGGGAGAGAGAGAGTGGGAGCGGGCAGTGTGAGGGAGAGAGAGAAAGAGTGGGAGCGGGCAGAGTGAGGGAGAGAGAGAGTGGGGGCGGGCAGAGTGAGGGAGAGAGAGTGTGGGGGCGGGCAGCGTGAGGGAGAGAGAGATTGGGAGCGGGCAGTGAGAGGGAGAGAGAGAGTGGGAGCGGGCAGTGTGAGGGAGCGAGACAGTGGGAGTGGGCAGTGTGAGGGAGAGAGAGAAAGAGTGGGAGCGGGCAGAGTGAGGGAGAGAGAGAGTGGGGGCGGGCAGAGTGAGGGAGAGAGAGTGTGGGGGCGGGCAGCGTGAGGGAGAGAGAGATTGGGAGCGGGCAGTGAGAGGGAGAGAGAGAGTGGGAGCGGGCAGTGTGAGGGAGAGAGAGAGTGGAGTGGGCAGAGTGAGGGAGAGAGAGAGAGTGGGAGCCGGCTGTGTGAGAGAGAGAGAGAGAGTGGGAGCCGGCTGTGTGAGAGAGTGGGAGCGGGCAGTGTGAGGGAGAGAGAGAGCGTGAGAGCGGGCAGTGTGAGGGAGAGAGAGAGTGGGAGCGGGCAGTGTGAGGGAGAGAGAGAGAGTGGGAGCGGTCAGTGTGAGGGAGCGAGAGAGTGGGAGTGGGCAGTGTGAGGGAGCGAGAGAGTGGGAGCGGGCAGTGTGAGGGAGCGAGAGAGTGGGAGTGGGCAGTGTGAGGGAGAGAGAGAGAGAGTGGGAGCGGGCAGAGTGAGGGAGAGAGAGAGTGGGAGCGGGCAGAGTGAGGGAGAGAGAGAGTGGGTGCGGGCAGTGAGAGGGAGAGAGAGAGTGGGAGCGGGCAGTGTGAGGGAGAGAGAGAGAGTGGGAGAGGGCAGTGTGAGGGAGAGAGGGAGTGGGAGCGGGCAGTGTGAGGGAGCGAGAGAGAGTGGGAGCGGGCAGTGTGAGGGAGAGAGAGAGAGAGTGGGAGCGAGCAGTGTGAGGGAGAGAGAGAGAGTGGGAGCGGGCAGTGTGAGGGAGAGAGAGAGTGAGAGCGGGCAGTGTGAGGGAGTGAGAGAGTGGGAGCGGGCAGTGTGAGGGAGAGAGAGAGAGAGTGCGAGCGGGCAGTGTGAGGGAGAGAGAGAGTGGGAGCGGGCAGTGTGAGGGAGCGAGAGAGTGGGAGCGGGCAGTGTGAGGGAGCGAGAGAGTGGGAGCGGGCAGTGTGAGGGAGAGAGAGAGTGAGAGCGGGCAGTGTGAGGGAGCGAGAGAGTGGGAGCGGGCAATGTGAGGGAGAGAGAGAGAGAGTGGGAGCGGGCAGAGTGAGGGAGAGAGAGAGTGGGGGCGGGCAGAGTGAGGGAGAGAGAGTGTGGGGGCGGGCAGCGTGAGGGAGAAAGAGATTGGGAGCGGGCAGTGAGAGGGAGAGAGAGAGTGGGAGCGGGCAGTGTGAGAGAGAGAGAGTGGGAGCAGGCTGTGTGAGGGAGAGAGAGAGAGTGGGAGCGGGCAGTGTGAGGGAGCGAGAGAGTGGGAGCGGGCAGTGTGAGGGAGAGAGAGAGAGTGGGAGCGGGCAGTGTGAGGGAGAGAGAGAGTGGGAGCGGGCAGTGTGAGGGAGAGAGAGAGTGGGTGCGGGCAGTGTGAGGGAGAGAGAGTGGGAGCGGGCAGTGTGAGGGAGCGAGCGAGTGGGAGCGGGCAGTGTGAGGGGGAGAGAGAGAATGGGAGCGGGCAGTGTGAGGGAGAGAGAGAGAATGGGAGCAGGCAGTGTGAGGGAGAGAGAGAGTGGGAGCGGGCAGTGTGAGGGAGAGAGAGAATGGAGCGGGCAGAGTGAGGGCGAGAGAGAGTGGGAGCCTGCTGTGTGAGAGAGAGAGAGAGAGTGGGAGCCGGCTGTGTGAGAGAGTGGGAGTGGGCAGTGTGAGGGAGAGAGAGTGGGAGCCGGCAGTGTGAGGGAGCGAGAGAGTGGGATCGGACAGTGTGAGGGAGCGAGAGAGTGGGATCGGACAGTGTGAGGGAGCGAGAGTGTGGGAGTGGACAGTGTGAGGGAGAGAGAGTGGGAGCGGGCAGTGTGAGGGAGAGAGAGAGAGAGTGGGAGCGGGCAGTGTGAGGGAGAGAGAGAGTGGGAGCGGGCAGTGTGAGGGACAGAGAGAGTGGGAGCGGGCAGTGTGAGGGAGAGAGAGAGTGGGAGCGGGCAGTGTGAGGGAGAGAGAGAGAGTGGGAGTGGGCAGTGTGAGGGACAGAGAGAGTGGGAGCGGGCAGTGTGAGGGAGAGAGAGAGAGAGTGGGAGCGGGCAGTGTGAGGGAGAGAGAGAGTGGGAGCGGGCAGTGTGAGGGACAGAGAGAGTGGGAGCGGGCAGTGTGAGGGAGAGAGAGAGAGTGGGAGCGGGCAGTGTGAGGGAGAGAGAGAGAGTGGGAGCGGGCAGTGTGAGGGAGAGAGAGAGAGTGGGAGCGGGCAGTGTGAGGGAGAGAGAGAG